>NC_134274.1:2020458-2380458 GCF_031893055.1 Leptodactylus fuscus | reverse complement strand
CTCTCTGCTTGTTGTCAGTGAATGGAGAATGAAGGATCCTTAGAAAGAATAATAGAAAGTATCAGAGGACAAATCTGTTTCCTGTTCGGAGGTTTGGCTACAATTGTATCCAGTCTAGACAATCCTCAGATAAGCAAAACAACCTGCACTCCAGGCTGATACAATGTATCGGTGCAGTAACATGTAACAAACTATCAGGACTGGAGAGAAGATTCTGCTGTATTGGATGTAGCTCACAGAGCATTGTCTAGGCAGCATCCACCTGTAGCAAACCCTCAGCTGTGATATATTGTATCAGGATGGATTCATAGCAGTTGCATTGTCCTGTAGGAGTATTTGGTATCCCCAGTTTATGTCAGGGCTCAGGTAAGCAGCGGCCATCTTGCTCGGTCTCGGCTGCTTATCACATTTATATTCATTTTTTAAATCATTTTGAGCTCGTGCAATTCTATACTATGGTACAAGCAATGTGGACAATGTGGTACAAGCAAGATGAGACTCTGGTCCAACAAGTCCAACCTGTTCCAAACTCTCTGATGCTTAGACTGGTATATGCAAAACACAATGCAAATCTATATACTATATACCTGCTCCACCATCATGTATGACTATAGATATCTCGCTGACACTGATATGGACACACAGTCTGCATCCATAATATGGAGAGGTCCAGAAACATGGCCGTCACCTACACGGCCTCACAGGTGCACTCGCGGTGCAGAGTTTCACCATCAGTCATGGCTGCCTTTGCCAGGGCCCTATTTGCATTTCCAGTCTGCAGCACATTGCACATTATTTATGCCCCTTTAACATATTGTGACATGAAGCAGAAATCAATCGGTGTGAGCGCCCTTTAACCCTTCCTACTATAATAGCAATAGTAATCGCAGGGCTGATCAGATAAAGCTCTTTCCACACGAGCGCCTTCTTATCAGTCAATGGTTCCAAACTCTAATGTTAGTAAGAAGCTGGAATGAGTAGAGCCCTGACCCCTCCTCTGTCAGCCTGCAGCATCAAAGCCAATCCCTTCTGCAAAAATCTGAGCACCGTCATATAATGCCATACACTTGTCACGGCGAGGCGGCCATCACTCTGATATCCTGGCCTGGATCACGGACTATGAGGTATTGAAGGGGACCTGAATCCTGAAAAGGGGATAAAGTCAGACTTCAGGTAAAAGAAGCACAACATATAGAAAGATAATAGCAGTGTGGACTGAGCGAGGACCCCATTGCGGGACCACATGTACTAAAAGTAACAGGTATCTGAACAGAGCCCAAAACATCAAGGAGTTTGCAAAACATCCATGAAAAGCAAAAATCACATTATTTAGAATATGAAGAACAAAATGTCCCACACCATGTATAGACAAAATATATAAAAGTAACACTCCAGCTATAGACAGAGTATATAAAAGGAACACTCCAGCTATAGACAGAGTATATAAAAGTAACACTCCAGCTATAGACAGAGTATATAAAAGGAACACTCCAGCTATAGACAGAGTATATAAAAGTAACACTCCAGCTATAGACAGAGTATATAAAAGGAACACTCTGATATCCAGGGCAGGATCAAGGACTCTGAACAACCCAGGACAGGTCATTTGTACAGATCCAGTATATAGAGATATAGCCACAACATTATATGTGATATATGGACTGAGTGCAGACCCCACTGCGGGACCACAGGCACCAGGACAAAGCCCTTATACCCCTGTGTATGCAGAACGTCCATACAAATATACAAACTGAGAAACCTCTATGGTGGAGCTCCCTAAGTGGTGGAGGCCACAGAACAAACGTCACATGTTACCCTATTGGTATATACAGAACATCCATATACCCATACCAAATACCCATCAGCTGAACCTTCCTTTGGCACTTCCAGAAGTGATTTATTGTCTCTATTTTGGGGACCCCGTGGCTGCCATTGTTATAAGGCTCAGATGCCACTGACTAGCATGGGGTCGGCTTACTACAACTCCTGTGAGGCCACCAGCCGGCCCTCTATAGATGTATAAGAAGAATAAGGCCGGGAGCCTCTGATCCTCTGATCTTATCAGAACTGACACAAGACCTGGATAGCGAAGTGTTTCGCAGGCACTTATCTTGCATTTGTCATTGACCTTTCCCCTGGTGACCTGGGGAGACGGTGACTCACTGCAAGGGCTAATGCAAGAATCAATGTATATGGTGAAATCCCCACCCAAATATCGGGATGTGACCCCGTCACCCACAGAAGACCAGTCCAGGTGGGTCCTTGCAGGGTCTTATCACAGGACTCCATTCATCTACCGCAGGGGTAGGGAACATACGGCTCTCCAGCTGTTGCACAACTACAACTCCCAGCATGCATACTTGCTCTGCTGTTCTTGGAACTCCCATGGAAGTGAATGGAGCATGCTGGGAGATGTAGTTTCACAGCAGCTGGAGAGCCGAAGGTTCCCTACCCCTGATCTACTGTGTAGACAAGTTCAATAAGAGACTCCAGCCCCCTGCGTCTTCTCTGCCCCCATACATAGACCAGTCACAGCTTGTGGTCCATTGATGGGGAGCGCGGTAGGGAATGTGCTGATATCCTACAGGCGGTAATAGAGGACACGTGACTACAGGATCTGACTACACACAGATTGTTTGTAGTCTGTAACCATGGAGACACATCATTTTTTTAAATTCTGTTTGCCAAATAGAATCTAGAACAGAAGAAAAGTAACAGAAAGTGACAAGGTCAGAGGTCAGAGGTCATGACAGGTCACCAATGCTACAGAAGGCAGGACTAGTCTCAGAGAGTGACAAAAGGGGCAATTACAGGGCACCCCCATTTTTTATTGGAAGCATCTAAGAGAGCAGCATGAAAACCTGCCCCAGCCCTCAAAAAACTTACCCGTTAACCCCTTCACTGCTTTAAACGCTCAGAAACGAAATAATTACCACTTACCCAAGACACCGTATGGTAATATTGTGTAGGAATTGTATGAAAGTATTATATGGTATTGTATAGCAGCGTAGCAGTATTATTTATCATTGTGTAGCAGTATTATCATTGTGTAGCAGTATTATTTGTTATTATGTAGCAGTATTATTTGTTATTGTGTAGCAGTATTATTTATCATTGTGTAGCAGTATTATTTGTTATTGTGTAGCAGTATTATTTATCATTGTGTAGCAGTATTATTTATCATTGTGTAGCAGTATTATTTGTTATTGTGTAGCAGTATTATTTATCATTGTGTAGCAGTATTATTTGTTATTGTGTAGCAGTATTATTTATTGTAGCAGTATTATTTGTTATTGCATAGCAGTATTATTTGTTATTGTGTAGCAGTATTATTTATTGTAGCAGTATTATTTGTTATTGCGTAGCAGTATTATTTATCATTGTGTAGCAGTATTATTTGTTATTGTGTAGCAGTATTATTTATCATTGTGTAGCAGTATTATTTATCATTGTGTAGCAGTATTATTTGTTATTGTGTAGCAGTATTATTTATCATTGTGTAGCAGTATTATTTGTTATTGTGTAGCAGTATTATTTATTGTAGCAGTATTATTTGTTATTGCATAGCAGTATTATTTGTTATTGTGTAGCAGTATTATTTATTGTAGCAGTATTATTTGTTATTGCGTAGCAGTATTATTTGTTATTGCATAGCAGTATTATTTGTTATTGTGTAGCAGTATTATTTGTTATTGTGTAGCAGTATTATTTGTTATTGCGTAGCAGTATTATTTGTTATTGCATAGCAGTATTATTTGTTATTGTGTAGCAGTATTATTTGTTATTGCATAGCAGTATTATTTGTTACTATGTTACAGTATTATTTGTTATTGTGTAGCAGTATTATTTGTTATTGTGTAGCAGTATTATTTGTTATTTGTTATTTGTTATTATTTGTTTGTACAAAGTGGCTAGCAGTTATGTGGGCGGGTCAGGTGGCGCAGCACCAACCTCCCACAATCAAGGTAAATAAACAACGAAAGAACAGCAGTTTGGCATAGTCAACAAACAACTTTTTTAAAGTTTTTCCATAAAGAACATTAAACAGACAACAAAGAATACAATAGGGGGGGGGGGGGATTGGGGACAAAGGGAGGGGGTACAGAGGGTAGGTAAGACACATTAGGGAGGGGAAGGATATGAAAGTATGAGGGGGTATGATGGAGAAAAGGAAATATGGCGAGATCATGGTATGTAGGAGAGTTGGCTAGCAGATAATGACTGATGGAAACCAGTTTAGGACAAGAGGGGAGGGGGGGGGAAAGGGAGAGAACGCTACTGGTCAGGTAGTAGTCACTCATCGGGAATTTAGCCAAGGATTCCAGATCTTCCGAAAAGCTGCTCCATTCCTCCTGGTCCAGCTGAGCATTTCCTCGAATCTTGCCAACTGGTTCGACTTAGCTATCCAATGGTCGTAGCAGTATTATTTATGTAGCAGTATTATTTGTTATTGTGTAGCAGTATTATTTGTTATTGTGTAGCAGTATTATTTGATATTACATGAGGGTATTACATGAGCATTACAGGATCAGACTATATCCTGCCTATATATTTTGGAATTGCATGGAAGTTTTATTTGTCTCAGTATGACAGTATGGTTTATTTTGTGTTGTTTTTTTAAATCATGAGAACAAATGCCAGAAATGGAAAATGGAGAATCTTCTTTAACCTTCTGCTGCGGCTCCATCTCCTCCCCCTATAGAAGCATTGCAGATTCTCTGTGCGGCACATTTATTAAGATATTTGGGCCTTTTTTAGTGCACCCATTGCACCTATTCCAGGTCTTTTTCTGCTCTCTGTTTCATTTATGAAGTATTTGCTCCTTTTTTTCACGCTCTTCTTCTGCTGCCCTTACAACTTTCACTTTTTGGGGAGAAAGTGGGGCGTGGCCTAAATGGAGATTCTTTTCACGCCGGGGCCTCACAAGTCGGAAACGCCGTGATTTGCGGAAAAATCACAGCGGTTTACAGTACCTGAAAAGCTGATGGGATTCTAGCAATCTCTTGCCCACTTTGTGGTTAAAACCGCGGTGCAGACACACTTCGGTTTTGGAAATCGCAGCATGTTAATTATATCTACGGAAACGCCGGCGGTTTCCCCATAGAGATAATTGCAACAGAAAGTCTGCAAAGGTTTTTCCCACAGCGTTTTATTGCTGTGGGATGTCGCACGGGGCCTTAGCCTTGCACTGTATTTAGGACTTGCACCTTTTTAAAAAGGGGCAACAAAGGCGCAAACACCCTCCAGTGCACTTGGCCAAAAGAGGTGAATCTGCACACACATGTGCACAACATGTAACAAGGAGGTGCCGACATCATAAATAAACACCGCAATCAAACCAGTCCAAAAAAATGCGCACCTGCAAAAAGTGTGGCCAAAAAAGGGTTAGTGGACTTAATGGGCAACCATTGCACCTCCATTGCTTCACAGAGGAGTCTTCAGAGCAGGGGATGCACAGCCTATTAGCTCAGCCCAGGGAATAGCTATAGGACCAGCTCAGACCGTTCAGTGTTAAATTCTCCTCTTTTCCATATTCCCACTTCACTTGCAAATCCCCTGCAGGGGTGAGAGCTGCCGCCTTCCTGCCTGAGGACTACACTTCCAAATCTAGTGTCAGGGCCTGTCCTGGAGGAGCTTCAGTAAGTGCTCGGGTTCTCTTTGCAGTATTTAACCACAGACATTTCCACCTTTGCACCGATTGCAGCCAAGGTCCAAAGATTAGACTCCAAGTGCAATGTGCGGCTCTTATTAGAGCTGGCCCGGGGATGAGATCAGGGCAGATCCTCGGAAGGACTAGTCGGGATACCATCAGGTGCCAGGCTCTTGTATGAGAATCACCAAGGAGGTAAATGAGGGGGATGAGGCTGGAGGGCATTGGTCTTGTAGCACTACAACTACCAGCATGTCCTGACACAGAGAAGCTGGGACTTGTAGTTACTGCGTCTGTGTACCGGTCATTGCTGCTTTACTTTATAACAAAGTCACAAATTCTCAGGAGTCTGCACCAAATAGCGGCCAGACGGTAATGACCAGCTGGCAGGGGGGACCCAGGAGCCCAATCTGTAGGAATACAGCGGGTTATAGGGCAGGGTTATCTGATTTTCACCATATTGCTCCTTCCAAAAGTGAGGAAGAGGAACCTGCCATTGTGTTTGTATGGTGGTCTCTATATATGGTGGTCTTTTTGGTGTTCGCCTGGAGGGGCCTCCTCTGCTGTAACGACAATGGGGGGGATTTATGGCTCCGACTGCAGGCTTTAGCCCAAAATGATATTTATTGTCTGGAGTTCTATCCAGGATTGTGGATTTGTAGTGATATGACTATATAGGAAGCTGAGATGTGCGGAGCTGTTTGTCGGGCCCTTAGGTTATAGAACTGGACCTATGGCATGGAAAGAACGTGATATCGTCCCTAACTCACCAGGAACTAATGGGTTAAATAATGCTTGAATCTCCAAAATCAGAGAAATTGTGCGGCCTACCTGTGAGGGCCCTGCAGACAGCTACTCCAACCTATAGAGGGTCCGCAGTGTCTGCTGTATATAAGAGCAGGTGACTGGTGACCTTTGGTTCTGTATATTGGTTATTTTGGCTGCACCATCTTTCCGGTAACAATCCGGCGCCGTTCTGTGTATCCGAACCCTTCGCCCCACAGTTATGACCTGCAGCATCATTCAGGAGCAGTGAAGTCAATAAGATTCCCCAAATTGTAATGTGAACCTTGCAGACTTGTGTCCCTGCAGAATGCGGAGTTTTCTGTTGCAGATTTTATTTTGATTTGTTACATTGCAAAAATCTGCATCAAATCTGCGCCTGAATGTGCAACAATCTGCACTGCGGTCTACAGGGGATGGTGCAGATGATCCACATTGACCTCCTGATTGAGTACATGTGAGCCCTGTCACTGACTATATGGACTCTCGGGTGGGGTCAGTGATGTGATTGAGGCTGAATCTCATTGTCTGCCCTTGTAGGTTATTGCTCAGACCCCGAGTCTGCAGGTTAGTGGATCTACACCCCATATCCAATCCTATGGTAACAGAAGCCACAATGTGCTCTCCAGATTGTCTGTATCTCGCTGGGGCTGTAAATGTCACCTTTGCTCAGAGCTCATGTTGATATTTCCACTTGGCTTTCAGCCCATATTAGTCCAGATCTCCTATATGGCCAAGGTTGTCAGATGGTGTCAGGAGTGATGTCACCGTCCCCAAAGTGCAGGAAGATTATTATACCCTATATCTAATGTAAGAGGACGAGCGACCCATAGCTGGGAGAGTAACAGTGCCCAGACAAGGATAGGATTAGATACACCACTCAGTATACGGTATCACACGGGATGGGATTAGATACACAGCTCAGTATACAGTATCACACAGGATAGGATTAGATACACGGCTCAGTATACAGTATCACACAGGATAGGATTAGATACACGGCTCAGTATACAGTATCACACAGGATAGGATTAGATACACAGCTCAGTATACAGTATCACACAGGATAGGATTAGATACACAGCTCAGTATACAGTATCACACAGGATAGGATTAGATACACGGCTCAGTACACAGTATCACACAGGATAGGATTAGATACACGGCTCAGTATACAGTATCACACAGGATAGGATTAGATACACGGCTCAGTATACAGTATCACACAGGATAGGTAGATACACGGCTCAGTATACAGTATCACACAGGATAGGTAGATACACGGCTCAGTATACAGTATCACACGGGATAGGATTAGATACACGGCTCAGTATACAGTATCACACGGGATAGGATTAGATACACGGCTCAGTATACAGTATCACACGGGATAGGATTAGATACACGGCTCAGTATACAGTATCACACGGGATAGGATTAGATACACGGCTCAGTATACAGTATCACACGGGATAGGATTAGATACACGGCTCAGTATACAGTATCACACGGGATAGGATTAGATACACGGCTCAGTATACAGTATCACACGGGATAGGATTAGATACACGGCTCAGTATACAGTATCACACGGGATAGGATTAGATACACGGCTCAGTATACAGTATCACACGGGATAGGATTAGATACACGGCTCAGTATACAGTATCACATAGGATTAGATACACGGCTCAGTATACAGTATCACATAGGATTAGATACACGGCTCAGTATACAGTATCACATAGGATTAGATACACGGCTCAGTATACAGTATCACACAGGATAGGATTAGATACACAGCTCAGTATACAGTATCACACAGGATAGGATTAGATACACAGCTCAGTAACATAGTGTATGTGCATATATAGATATATAATTAGTCTGTTCTGTCGCTTGTACTCTGTTAATTAAATTAATTGCACTGTGGAAATGTCAGCTTATAATTGGCTCATTGTCCCCACTACATGTCCACACTTGCTGACACATCCGGACACACAAGCTCCTCCAATAAGTCACCGAGGTGTTAATATGGTCATGTACACACAAAGCAACTGTGCAAGAAGCCAAAACTGACAGCCCTGAGCCCCCGACCACAGGGATTCTTATCAGAGTTACAACCCCATCAATGTTAGGCTGGTGTATCTGAGCCAAACATGTGTTATACTTCTACATTGGAGTATCTAAGCCTAATATGTGATACTGTCGCCTGAACTGTACTTAAAGCCATAATATTATGCGCTGTGTATATAGTCCTATAGTGGGATACCTTACACTGAGCTGCTGTATCTAATCCTCTGATATCGGATACAGTCTTTTTATGGCACACCACCACTTCCCCATCATTCATGGTTGCTGTATTTGGGTCTGTGTTGTTCGGATTTACTGACATATATCTAATCGCCTCTTCTTCCTCTTCTTCTTCTGCCATGGTTCAGGTTTGCAGGCCGGCGAGATGTGTTGCTGCCTTAGTTTCCTGTTCACACCACTGCCGACATCGGCTGTGTTCACCCTCATCGCCATCGGGGTGACGGCTTTCTTCTATGTTCTCTCCAAGCCCAAGGCAGTCCATCCTCCTATAGATCTGAACAGGCAGTCTATGGGGACGGAGGTAAGTGCCCTCTCTCCCCGCCATTGTCTGGATGTCTCCATTGGTTTGTCGGGTCTCTCCATGAAGTGTCCATCATCTGAGATCCATCCATTACTTTATCGCTTGTCCCTTCTTCTCGTCCTCCATAATCCTCTTCCTTAAAATGAGAGTTCTTCTGATCATGAATTGACACCTCAAGTCTTATTACGGTCTTTTCCTCTGTTCTGTTTCGAGCCTAGCTGCCATTCTCATGGTGTTTCTCCAGACTTTAGACTTGGTATGTTCATATCTACAGATCTTATCACTTGTCACCTTCCATTCCTTCCTCCAGAATCATCTTCATCAGTTGCTTCTTCTCTAACCAATCTACATTAGGATATTTCTCCAGTCAGCTCTTATGTTCCATCAGGTCCATAGTGACCTCTAGTTCTCCTATGAATGATGTTCTCCAAGAAGTCCTGCCTTGTGTTTGGGTCATCATTGGTTTTGGTCTCCATCTTCCTCTATAACCGTCTTCTCCTTATGGCTCCAGGATAAGATAATGGTTGAGTCTTGTTTGACTAAGAGTTGCTATGTGAATGATGTCTTGATGTATCTCAGGGACATCCAGTCTTCTGAGTATCTAAGCTTCTCAATGACCTGTTCCTGATTCCTGAGGTTGTCTCCATCCATATGGTCTTCTTCTTTTCTTCCTCCATAATATTCTGGTCCTACTGTATGTTCAGTTTTTAACTCCTGGCTCCCATGTGAATGAAGCTTCTCTCGGATGTACGCCCTTGTTTGAGACTTTAGGCTTCTCAGTATTGTGTTCCTGATTCCTGAGGTTGTCTCCATGCACCTGGTCCTCTTCTCCTCTCTAGTCTTCACCTCTTCCTCCATTATATCTGGTCCTACTGTAAGCTCCATCATATCCATTGTGTCTCCTAGGAATAGTAATCTCTGGTGTACTTGGGTTGGGTCTTCATTCTGGTTTCAGTGATGGTTTCCATCCATTGGGTCCTCTCCTCACCTCCAGTTTTCACCTCTTCCTCCATAATATTCTGGTTCTACTGTATTTTCTATCACATCACAGTCCAACGCCTGGGACTTTTGCAGATCTCCTGTAGAGAGACAGTGCGGCTCCCGGTAATATTTACAAGCTGCCATATAATGTGAAGATGATCAGAAGCCACGGTGTCTCGGCTCAGGAGATCTGCAGGTTCCCGGTTGTCAGACCACTGAAGATCTAATACTGATGACCTGTCTTAAGAATATTCCCCCAATTCTAGGATAAGTCAGACAATGAGTTCCCAAAGCGCGCTCACTGCTCTTCCATATCCAACAGGCTAAGAACTCCATGAAAGGTTATGGTTTCTCTTAGAGTATCTGACTTATTAAAACTTTGAGAGAAGGTTGGACACTTACAAGAGGGAGCTAAGATACATTGTTATTCACAGCCTTGAAGGGAACACAACTCAGTCCTGGCTGATTCCCCCCATAGACTAATATGTAAAAAGTAACTCTTTATGTATGGAACGTGTCTTA
Organism: Leptodactylus fuscus; assembly: GCF_031893055.1. Taxonomy (NCBI): domain Eukaryota; kingdom Metazoa; phylum Chordata; class Amphibia; order Anura; family Leptodactylidae; genus Leptodactylus; species Leptodactylus fuscus. Next base: position 2,369,908 of record NC_134274.1, on the reverse strand, counting down.
TAATCGGGGGTTCCATTAATAACCTGTCTGTATTGGTCCATAATCTCCTGCTGGTTCTCTGCGCAGGGTGGAGCTCGGAGATCGGCCTTACTGAAGGATGGAAGCCTCATGTCTTACTACTATGAAGATGCCAAAACCTTGTATGAAATCTTCATGAGGGGCCTGCGAGTGTCGGGTAGGTAACCCTGCGAGGTGTCAGGAATCGGCCATAGAGTCATAGAGAAGCCGCTGCCGCCATGTTTGATATTAATGACAATTGTCTGTTTATTTCCATTTCTCATCTGTGATCTTTTGTATTCTGCAGGAAATGGAGATTGTTTGGGATCCCGGAAACCGAATCAGCCCTACCAGTGGATCACCTATAGGCAGGTGAGATCTGGATCATGCAGTAACGGTTCTCCATTGATGCCTTTATACGAATATAAATGTGAATATAATGCTAGTGGCAGTAAAGACTGACACACCGACTGGGTAATAGAAGAGATGATGTTCTGGGAAGTGAATTGGTTTATATTCCATTCAGTGTCTATGGAAAGCTGGGTATCCATGTAATTACCTCTCTGCTATCATGACTACTGTTGGAGGTTAATATTGAAGATTACCCAGAAAGTATTACATGAGGTCCAGGGGGGCGAGTGTGGATTTTGGAGGGAGGTGACTTAATGTAACGCTGCTTAGACTATAACTGAGGTCTGCATGTATTATAGGTGTGTGACAGAGCAGAGAATTTGGGTTCCGGCTTCATCCAGAAGGGCTGCAAAGCGTCTCCGGAGCAGTTTATTGGCGTCTTCTCCCAGAACCGTCCCGAGGTAAATCAGTCAATTTGGGAGAGAAAAAAGTTCCTTCAGTTTCCAATAGCGAGTGGTCATTAGTAACAGGGCTATACGGGGTTAAAATAATCATAATAATTAATAATAATCTGACAGCATTTTTCCATGAATAGCGCCACCTTGTCCACAGGTTGTGTGTGATATTAGGGGTACTGGCCCTTTAAGAACATGATACATTGTTACTGACACAGCCAAACTTCTAATTGTTAACCCTTCATGTCCCCCACCAGGTGGTGATTGCTGAACTCGCCTGCTTCACCTACTCCATGGTGGTGGTTCCCCTTTATGACACTTTGGGAGCAGAAGCCATTGTATTCATAGTGAACAGAGGTGAGTGACAATACCCCCCCCAATTCTAAGGAGGCATCCCCCCCCCCCCCACCCCCATCCCCTCATGTGCGCCTTACAGCTGCATCATTTATGTCTATAACCTGACCAGATAATTCTCACAGCTGAGGGTTTGTTACACTCATATCCAGGCTAAATACATTGGCAGAAGAAGTCTCTGTCCTGGTGGTTTGTTACAATGTATCAGTGCAGGTGACTTGTATCAGTCTGGAGTCCCCAATGTCTTGTAACAAACCCTCAGCTGTGAGAAGGTTTAGTGCTGTTTAGAGAAGCCACAATGTTTCCATTCAATTGTAACTGGAAGAGCAAATTATTAGAACATTATTATTTATACTATATTATTACACCGCCATGATCCCCCTCCCCCCATATAACATTATACGCCCCTGTGTTACTGTGTCCTGCAGCCGATTTGTCCCTCGTCGTCTGCGATAAACCAGATAAAGCCGCCATCTTGCTCAGTAACTGTGAGAAGGGCCTGACCCCCGGCCTGAAGATCATCGTCCTGATGGAGGAATTTGGTGACGACCTGAAGGAAAGAGCTGCAAAGATCGGGGTGGAGCTGTTACTAATGGCAGACGTGGAGGTAGGTGGAAGGGACTGTACATGACTGCATGGCCCGCTCACCTGCACACTGCAGCAGAACCTCAGCAGCTGACAGCACTTATGTCACTGCTCAGTCACTTACAACAAGACTCCAAAGACACAGGAGGTTTCTGAGCTGCAGTGTAAAGCATGGAGGAGCAGAACGTAAGCACTGATGGGGCCAGAAAATGAAATGCCTTCTGCTCTATAGACTGAGATAATGTGACGGATGTGTAAGTGTGGTCTCTGATAAGATCCTTCTTTCTTCTCAGTATTTAGGAAAAGAAAACTTCAAGAAACCCGTGGTAAGTGGCAAGGAACCTGGCCGTATAGATAAGACAGACAGCTGGGTGTTATCCGGATGGATTGATATGAGATGTTCCGATAGTCTGGTACTGTATATAACACTCACAATCTGGAGTATCCGCTCTATACAAACCACAGCTCTCGCCCTATGTGGGTGTAATTTGGCGCGCCCCCTCGCACCTCTCACTAGCATCCCCCTGGCAAGATTGGGGCCCCTGGTGATGGCGCCAAAGAGTCGCTGCTAAAGGGGCCACAACACACAGACACCATATAAACATCCCACAGACAGCACATATACACCAACCCACAAATACACACACAGGCCCCATAGTAAGAGTGTCCGTATCACTGACTGTACACGAGCGCTCAGCACTGAGGGAAAGTGAAAGCTCAGCTCTGATTGGGTGCTATGGGTAATTCCACCCGTCTACCTGTGCGGGGGGGGGGGGGGGGGGGGGGTTTTCATTACTGAGATGTCGGCTCCTTATAATGGCTGTAATAGTTTATACCGCGGAATATGGAAAAGCAATACAAATGTTGAAATAATAAAAAAAAACAATTGTTCATGTCAGTTACAGCAAATTAGTAAAATGTCAAATTGATAAAAACATAAAGTGGATAAAATAATTACTGTAACTCTGAAAATGTCAATTACACCGAAAGTGTTACTCTAGCAGAACCAACAATGTAACACATAATTCACAAGTAAAGACGCCGGCATTCTACTAGTGTAGCATAAAGAAAAGCTTGCAGAGAGATAAGAAGTGTGTGTGTGTGTGTGATATATACTGTGTGTATGTGTGTGTATATATATATATATATATATATATATATATATATATATATATATATATATATATATATATATATATAGAGAGACACACACACACACACACACACACACACACACACACACACACACACACACACACACACGGACGGACAGACGGAATGAATATGTTAGTGTCTGGATACATAGAAGAGAAATAAGTTGCATGGATATGAGACATAAATATGGGATAGATAGATGAATATGTGGATTCTTCTCTGCTCACTTCTTTCTCTTGCAGCCTCCACAGCCTGATGATTTGTGTCTGATCTGCTTCACTAGTGGAACTACAGGTACAGTCTGACGGACACTACACACACTCACTGTACAGTCTGTGACTGACATTACGGATGCACTTACTGTACACTATATGCTATGGGCACTTACTGTACACTATGCTATGGGCACTTACTGTACACTATGCTATGGGCACTTACTGTACACTATATGCTATGGGCACTTACTGTACACTATATGCTGTGGGCACTTACTGTACTCTATATGCTATGGGAACTTACTGTACTCTATATGCTATGGGCACTTACTGTACACTATATGCTGTGGGCACTTACTGTACACTATATGCTGTGGGCACTTACTGTACTCTATATGCTGTGGGCACTTACTGTACTCTATATGCTATGGGCACTTACTGTACACTATATGCTATGGGCACTTACTGTACACTATGCTATGGGCACTTACTGTACACTATATGCTATGGGCACTTACTGTACACTATATGCTGTGGGCACTTACTGTACACTATATGCTGTGGGCACTTACTGTACACTATATGCTATGGGCACTTACTGTACACTATATGCTATGGGCACTTACTGTACACTATATGCTGTGGGCACTTACTGTACACTATATGCTGTGGGCACTTACTGTACACTATATGCTATGGGCACTTACTGTACACTATATGCTATGGGCACTTACTGTACTCTATATGCTATGGGAACTTACTGTACTCTATATGCTATGGGCACTTACTGTACACTATATGCTGTGGGCACTTACTGTACACTATATGCTGTGGGCACTTACTGTACACTATATGCTGTGGGCACTTACTGTACTCTATATGCTGTGGGCACTTACTGTACTCTATATGCTATGGGCACTTACTGTACAGTCTGATGGACACTACGTACACACTGTGTTCCCGCAGCACGGATCCTCGCTGTATAATAGATACATTAATGTTTCTATGAATGATCTCCATTCTCAACTCCTAATATTTCCTTCTACCAGGTGACCCCAAAGGGGCGATGCTCACCCACAAGAATGTTGTAGCTGATGCCAGCAGTTTTCTAAAAGCCACAGAAGTAAGAGACATACTACATATAACGTGTAGAATTTATTGTCAATAATTACTTGTCTGATTATCTGTCTCCCTCTCCTCTCTCCCTCTCCTCTCTCCTCTCTATCGCTTTCTACCTTTCCATCCTTGTCTATGATTCTAGCCTGTGTGATCGGATTTATTCTGTAGTTTCCCTTCTCTTCTCCATCGTTCCCTGACTTGTCACCTTTGCCGTACTGTACAGAGCACCTTCGCCCCAATGACCTCTGACATAGAAATATCTTATCTGCCGATGGCGCACATGTTTGAGCGAGTGGTTCAGGTAAGGACTCTGTTCGGTGCCAGGGTTCAGTGTGCTGTTATGTAAGACATCTTCTGACCCCGGTGGTCTATGACCCTCAAGGGTATTAAGAGCTAATAAACCATATCCCTGGTGTCTAGGAAGGGAAATACTATGACCTGCTCTGTGCTGACTATTGTATCCCCTGTGGACTGAGGTCAATAAGATGACTGGCAGTCTAGGAGTTAATAGGTCTAGTTATTATATTCCTGATGGTCACATATATAATAATAATAATATCATTCCTAAGTGTATTGTATGGGAAAGTAATGTTCTGTACTAATAAATATCATCACATGCGGGCCAGAGGTCAGTAATAATCTCCTGGTGGTTTAGGCACGTGTGAGTATAATAACGATACCCCGGGGGTCAGTGATCGTCACCTCTAGTCTAGGGGTCAATAATAACTTCAAGACCTCCAGAGATTTGTTACCAACTCCTGAACCTCCAGTATTAGTATTCTTATTATTCCTGGTGGTCTGGGAGTTAATAATGTTCCTGGTGGTCACAAGTTTAGGAATAATATGCGAGCAGGTCTAGTAAGAGCATTATAATATCCGTGGATAGGGGAGCAGCAATCTCTCTGGAGTGTGAGGGTTGGTAGTGATGTCCCTGGTGGTCTAGGAGGTCTATTGAGCTCATTCTAATATTCTTGGCGGCCATATATTTTGCTGTACAATAATTCTCCATTATTTTCCCTCTGATACATCATCCTTGTGTATTTGCTTCTCCTGACAGACGGTGATCTTCTGTGCTGGCGCCAAAGTCGGCTTTTTCCAGGGCGATATCAGAGTATTGACGGATGATATGAAAACTCTGAGACCAACCGTCTTCCCCACAGTCCCAAGACTGCTGAACCGGATTTACGACAAGGTACAGGACAGGAGTGACTTCCTACAGACGCCATCACAATTCTGACATTTGTAACCACTTGCTGATCGTTTCCTTCAGATACAAAGTGGAGCCCAAACTCCGAGCAAAAAAATCCTGCTAGACTTCGCTGCATCTTGTAAGTTTGCTGAGATTAAGAAGGGAATTATCCGGAACGACAGCGTCTGGGACAAACTCATCTTCAAGAAAGTTCAGGTGGGTAGAAATGGAGGGAGCGGCTGTTATAAGAGAAACATTGTAACAAATTCTAACTAAAGTATCCAATGGCCCTGTCATGAGGTCCCTGGTGGGCCAGTGGATCAGTCCTGACGTTCCTAATCATTGAAGCTTAATAACACTCCGTGACTTCAGTATTTTATGAGTTTACAATACTTATTTATTTTCCAGATATTTGCTGTTTTATATAATGACATATTTTACCGTTTTCTACCTAGGACACAATGGGAGGTCGTGTCCGGGTTATGGTAACAGGAGCAGCCCCTATATCTGAGAACGTCTTGAACTTCCTGAGAGCCGCCCTGGGCAGTCAGGTAATCCTGAAGATGTTTTTTGGTCAGTTATAGCACCCCAACACTTAAAGGGTAACTCTGCCCTACCTTGTGCACTCAATAGGCTGCTTCCTTATTCACCAGTGCAGATGTAACAACCAAGAACAGTCTTCATGACTTTGGACAATCCTTCATTGGTACAAGGCCCCCCCCCCATTAAAGAGATCCCAATAATGTAATCAGTGGGTGGAGCCAGCAGGTGTTCAGCTTCTCTGCAGCGCCACCACAGGTCATATTAAGAATTACAGAAATCCTATTGGCCAATTTATGTAATTCCAGGATATAAGTTCTCAGCTGTGGGTAATAAAGGAGGAGGGGGGGATTCTGGGGACTGTCATTAACAATTAAAGGGGTTGCCCCAAAATGGACTATATATCATGTAAGATGGACCATACCTGGGTGCTGACTGCTGATTGCTCTAAATGGAGACGTGACCAGGCTCCTCTTGGTGTGGGCTGAGTTGTCACGGCCCCGCCTCTTACTCTGAATAACGGGAGAAAAATAATTATAATAGGTCATTTCAGACAATATCGGGTGCAACAGTTCGTAAAACCTTGTCGGCGGAGTTCCCCTTTAATTACGCTCCCGCCAGGGGCAGGTCTGTGACAATGGGCGGGTCTTATAAGGCCACACCCAGTTCTCATAGGACAATTGGCTCCTGTTCAGATGACTGGTGTGATTTCTCATTATTATAATGACTTCTCCTGGTGACAGATCTTCGAAGCGTACGGTCAGACAGAATGTGGCGCCGGTTGTTCATTTTCAACCCCAGGAGACTGGACCGCAGGTGAGAAAACCGACCAGGGGATCTAATCAATTTAATCCTATCTGTATGAGGGAAAGCTGGGTGACAACTAATGTGGCCGCCATTATCCCATCCATAGAGGTCTTCACCTGCCTAGAGTGTCCTATGTGGCTCATTGTGCCGACAACCTCATAGAGCCACAAACTTAAACCTGGTTGTGACTTACACATAAATTACCAGTAATAACTACATGAGGGACATTTTATAGGGGGCTTGTACCTGTCATCAGTTCATCCAGGTGATCTCTTACCTTCCAGGACACGTCGGCGCCCCACTACCCTGTAATCTCCTGAAGCTCGTGGATGTGACGGATATGAATTACTTTGCATCTAATGGAGAGGGAGAGGTGAGAAAGATGGAACGTGTATTCACCGGTGCTACAGTCTATTACTATCTGTTATCAGCCATGTCAGAGAACCCGGCTGATCCTTTTGTTTTCATATTTTAGGTTTGCATTAAAGGTACCAATGTGTTTAAAGGATATCTTAAGGACCCTGAGAAGACGGCAGAAGCCATTGATGAGGAGGGATGGCTACACACTGGGGATATCGGCAAGTGGCTTCCAGTAAGTATAGATGTGCCTGGTTGCAGATTATCTATCTATCATCCCATTAGTGTGGCCCTCTTGTACAGCAGGGGCCCCTAGGGTTTCATTCTGTGTCAGGGCCCACTAAAGCTATGATAAGAACCAGGGAAGTCTCACAGGTTGGAGAAATGATACAATGTCTTGTTTTGTTTGTATTTGTTTGTTACTTTGTAACAATATCTGTTTTGGTTCCTCTGTCTCTGCGCCCCACTCTCCTCTCTAATAGACAGTGGTCGGAGCATGTTGTAGATGGGCCCCGGTCCGCCTGTCTATAACAAAAGCCAGAAAATTCCAAATACTACAATTTTCCACCAGTCCCTGAATGGCTTAGATCTGAGAGTCCCTGCACCTACCAAGGAATGAAGTAAGACTGGTGTAATGATCGTCAGTCTTAATAAACTCCTCCTATGGTTATACAAGGTGTTTGGAGTTATGGATCAGAAAACCTCCATCCACAACGAAGATCACTCCAATGGACACAACCTGTCTTAGTGATGTCACTGACACTATCACTGTGCAAACTTTCCCTTAAAGCAAGTGTGAGATCTGCTTATCTTGGCTCGGGCAACACCTGTCATTCCTATTAGTAATGAGAAGGCAATATTTGATTTCACTGTATACAGTCACATGACATAATGTGCATCATATTTTCATGTCTATTCATGCTGAGCCTCCTGTTTCATGAATGTAATGTCAGGATTACAGTAAAGACTGACACGGAGCAATAGGAAGGTTGTATCCTTATATCTGCCATTCAGGGTCTGTGGAAAAGCTGGGCAGCAACTAATACCCTAGTAGCATTAGGAGCAGCAGATTCCTTCTGAATACAGACCTGATGAATGGCGCAACATAAGAGGAGTCATCCAAGATGGAGAACATTCTGCCCACAGCTTCCTCCTTGGATCAATAGAGACCACCCTAAGCTCCTGACCTCGGGACCACCTGTGTGGCCAGTAATTGCCCTCCTGCACACGGATCCCCCCCCCCCCCAGGACTAATAATCAATAGGAATCCACCATATCGACGACACTTCATAGAAACGTATCCGGGTCTCTCCAGTTCTTACCAGGAATAGTCAAAGCCCCGGGAGTCTGATATCAGACTTCAACGAATCTCTTCTGGGTCGATGATAGAAAAAGGATTTCCAGGAAAATCGTACGCGTTGTCTGTGACCTCGATACAGTAATACAGAGCGGCCGGGCCAACTAGAGTGACAGTAGGGTAAGGCTCTGTTCACATTGGCATTATGGGGCGTCATCAACTTGATATTCTCACCATGAAAAATACCAAAATCTCCAATAAATCCTCTTGGAAACTTCTCGTCCTTGATCTGGACTTAATCGTGTCGTGTTCCAGGCGCCATTCCTTACCTGGCTGGAGGACAGTGTACACAGCTCACCTGACAAGCTGCTGCAAATAAGTCATTTCCACAGTATACCGAAAACTAGAGCAAGCCACAGCCCCCCCCGTTATGGAGTCCTCTACCCTCTCCACGCTGCTCTAATGCTTCTCCATAACGTCTGCACTAGTGAGGTCTCAGATCGGACATTACTGACGTTATGACCTGCAAATTGAGAGAAGGTAAACTCTGCGTTCTCTGTGGTCTTGAAGGGGTTAACTCTATATCCCCTTTGTGGTCTCTGGAAGTGAAGAGGTTAATTCTATACTGTCCGAGACTGTAAAGCGTTTATTTAACCTTCCCTGGTGGTCTAGAGTAATATAAGGCTTAATCCTAAACCCTGTGCCCAATGTGTCCCTGGTTATGGAGGATTGGAGACTTGCTGAGACGTCCAGGTAGGTTGTCGTAGTCTGGAGGGAGGGGCCGTGTCCCGTATTCAGACTGTTTAGTACATGTTAGGTGCTCTGGATGTGACTGGAGTAGAAGACCTGATATTACAATATCTTTCTCTCTTCCAGAACGGGACCTTGAAGATCATCGACAGGAAGAAGAACATCTTCAAGTTGGCGCAGGGCGAGTACATTGCCCCCGAGAAGATTGAGAACGTGTATGTGCGCAGCGGGCCGGTGGCTCAGGTCTTTGTACATGGTGACAGCCTGCGGGTAGGTATCTCCATGACAATATGGGTATTACATAATCCACTTACAAGAGGTTAATGAGAGGAGGATCGGGATCACCAGAAAAAATCCAATTACAGGTCGGACAAGCGGAGGAGAAGTCTCGGGAGAGCGGCCAGATCTGGGCCGTGTGCCTTGCACATGCCCTAGCACATGGCTGTGCCTCCCGTGTTATACAGTCACACGTATGACCATGGTTGTTCCTAGAATGTGGGGGCTTTCACATGGCATGGATCCAGTAGGTGGTCTGGAGGACTCAGCCAATACACCGTCTGCCTGGCTCAGGTCACTGCATGGTGGTCCTAGTGACACCGGGGCCCAGAGTGGCCTGTCTAAGGGGTGACCTCCACCACCAGCAATAATCATGGACGGCTTCCATCCTCCCTCCTGGGGTTCTTCCCTGGTTTTGTGGGCTCTACTATCACAGCAGGTGTAAAGGGAGATGGGAGGACACAGGTAACGTTGGCTGGTGCACTGATCAGATAGGGTTAACTGCACAACTTACACGGTCAGCACCAGTCACCCCAGTCCGATGGTCTGATACTTACTGGTGAGACGGACTCAGAGCAGCCTCTGTATTACTAATTGTGAACAGATTCCTGGACAATCTGAAATTTTATTTTTTCTTCTAATTATGGCGGGGTTATCCAGTTACAAGATGGTGGTAATACTTATTCTGGGTGTATATATAATATATGTATAATAGCCATTACACCACTGCCACCTAGTGTTCATGGGGACAACTGCACCGCTCCTTCATGGAATGTCCTATGTTACTTGTTTCCTAGTCTTGTCTGGTGGGAGTAGTAATCCCAGATCCTGAGGTGTTGCCAGATTTTGCAGCAAAACTTGGTGTCCGAGGTTCCTTTGAAGAACTCTGCAAGCACGCTGTGAGTATTGAGCCTATGGTGTATCTAATCCGATCAGGTGTCATACTGCCCGCTGAGTTGTGTACATGTTGTATACTCATCACACGATAGAAGTTCATATTGTGTGATGAATCTCTGTATCCAAGCCTATTAGGTGTGATGCTGACTGCAGAACTTTGTATCTAGGCCTATCATATGTGTGTGTGTGTGTGAGATACTGTATATCTAGGCCTATCCTGTGTGATACTGTGTATCTAGGCCCATTGTGTGTGTGTGATACTGTGTATCTAGGCCTATCCTGTGTGATACATTGTATCTAGGCCATCATGTATGTGTGATACTGTGTATCTAGGCCTATCCTGTGTGATACTGTGTATCTAGGCCCATCATGTGATACCTTCTGATATATCTTCCACCAGGCTGTGAAGAAGGCTATCCTAGAGGATCTCATTAAGATTGGGAAGCAGGCCGGCCTGAAGTCTTTTGAACAGGTATCTAATTGCTGTATCTAATCACTTTATCCTTCAGAATCTCTGCTTGTAACCTGAAGCATTACAAAGACTTTCCCTGCAGCTCTGGCTGTGACTGGAGCAGATATTTGGCCATATGTCCTGCACATGGAGATTTCTCAGACCCCATTTCTGTATTTCTCACTTTTAGGTGCGGGATATTTACGTCCATCCTGAAATGTTGACCATTGAAAACGGTTTATTGACCCCGACCCTGAAAGCCAAGAGAGCGGAGGTCGCCAAATACTTCAAGGTCCAGATCGATAACTTGTACACCAAAATCCAGGATTAAAGTGGGGGCTCCACTAACCTCACCGGTACCAGAAATCCCCGGACCTCCGACCCCGATACTGCACAGACCATCTACAAGGGGTCACGTCTGGATGAGCCGATCTTCTGTCCTACCTGCAGGGGGCAGACTCCTTCCGTTACATTGTGTATCTATGTACAGTCATCCTTATGGCTATATACCCTGTATCCTGACAGCTGCAGTGCGGGGGCCGACTCCAGGCAGCTGCTCAGGGGTGTAATATAGACCGATGTCAGTGATCTGCAGCTATACTGCGCCGTACGACTACAAGTCTCAGCATAACACAAGCTGCTCACTATGAGGACATGCCAGGCTGTGTAGAGGTGCAGACCGCTGCTCTGTAATGGGGGGCCATGCTGTATATACTGAGCAAATAAACTATACCAAGAATGGGAAGGTGTTGTGCAACATTTTTGGTCTTGTAGACTTGGTGCGGGGTCAGGGGAGAGGAGTTGCTGCTATTTTTTGCCCCCCCGCGTGTCCATCTGGGCACCCCTTCTATTCCCTATACAGTGCTCCTACTACAGCGCCACCCCTGTCCCCAAGTGAGATTACACTTCAGATAGTTTTGTCTTTTATTACCAAGCGACATACAGAACATTTGTAAAAAGACACATCTCAGATTCGACTAGATAAAAAAACAGGTGTCTAGTGCCAAGGCCTCCGCTCCGCCTCTAGTCCGAGCGTGTCCAGGGTTGGAGTTCCACAATGGTCTGAGGGTAGCAGAGAATGGAGACCAAAGCATTGGGAGATAAAAAGAACAGGCATCGTCCAATATGACCGAGGGATGGAAAGGGACGGCGGGAGACAGGAATATTTGGTGTGAAACGGAAACCAAATGACAATTTGCAGGACGGGCAGAAAGAGAAGGAAGCCAACTTTCTATTCGCACTAATAAACAAGAGAAGTGACTGCGCCAGAGTCCCACAGGCTGTATGTCTAGGCCTCCAGCATTAGGAGGTATAAAGAATACTGTAAAGGCTCTGCTGCCATGTCCCTGCCCCCGCTACATTATTAAACATATAGCAGAAGGCGACTGCAGCTACTGTCATTACATCCGACTCCCCGCTAATGTAGGGGGCACTCATAGCAAAATTTTAGAAAACACAATATAAGGGGACAGCAGTCCGAGGTACTTCTAGACATCAATTCAATATGGCCGCCAACATCTCTAATGTGGTCACATGATACTAGAAACACTGATGAGGTTTATGACGGGGGAGATGCTGCACTTTATACAGCGCTACATCACTGGGCCCTGGTCATGGAGAAGGGGTTTGCTACATAACAAAATCCTGCTACTGTCTAATATCAGTTCTGCTTGCAGTCAGTGAATGGAATGATTCCTTGCTTTAGGTAAAGAAGTTGTCCAGGATTTAGACTGCAGGATATCTGACAGCCTGCACGTATCCGCTGTACCAGGCCACTGCCAATGTCTGCACTATACGCATTACGTGGCTAAACACAACTCCAACTCCTGTGTAGTGGCCGATGGGAGCTGAGCTGCAGTAGCCGCGGCCGGTCACAATACAGGGCACAACCACTTCCAGCCATGTATTGTGTATGGGACAGGCCATAAAACCCTAAACCCTGCACCACCCCACCACTGCTGAGGCTCTGATCTCATGTCTATTATGTTGTCTGTTCCTATGACAGGACCCCACTATAGGGGCAGGCCATGGGCCTTCGATATCCATCAAGTCAGGGACCTGCCACTGCCGATACAGAGCAGAACACAGCAAGCAACCAACATTGATGTGAACAGAAGCGAAGCTTGATGCAGTTCAGGCTCTTCTTCTGAAGGTTTGCTACATTGTATCAGTGAGGCTTCGTGCACACGTTGTAAGGAGCCATATTAGGGCATGCATAGATTTTTTTTTAGGTCTTTCTCTCTGAATCCAGTAATGTGCCATGTTCCTCTGGTGCTGTGTGTCTGAGCACTCCTCCTAAATACAGCAGCATACAGGGTGGAAGCACGGACACGTCCCAGCAAACAGACTCCGGCCAGAAGTCAGGGCGACCAGGCTGGAGGATGAGACAGGTATCAGGCCGGCAGGGTTTCCATTCACTGACATAATGCGGGGATGGTGAAGGAATTGTCTGGGATTATATATTATGTAATGCATTATTACGTACCTGAATCCTCCCCTCCTGGGCTGAATTAGTTGTCACCGCCGGCTTAAAGAGATTCCTAATATTAATGTCCTCTCCATAGAATAGGGTGAGGGTCCGACAGCAGAGACCCCACAGCCTGGTATTATTTACATGCTGTAGCACTGCCCAATTGCACTCTATGAGTGTTAACCATCCCAGGACAGTGGACCTTGTGGGTCTCGGCTGCTGGACCCTCCCTGATCTAATATTGATGACCTATTCTAAGAATAAGCCATTGATATTAGGAACTGGATCACTCCTTTAAGCAGTGACATCACATTGACGGGACCATTGCAGCTTTCTGGCTACGTTCACATCTGCATCTGGGACTCTGTTGCATTGTCTGCCAAGATGGCTGGACGAAAAAGTCACAGGCACCTGAAAGACCCCATTATGTCCACTAACAATGAATATCCCACCGCAGGTGTGACCGTAGCATCAGCCGTATATAGCAGGGATGGAGGAGAGGACTCAGGTTAGTAGGGTTACGTTTTTATTCTCCCCCTGCTGTCTGCGCAGGAATACCTGATCCCGGACAACTCACTTTACAGAATGGCAAAGCACAGAGAAAGAGGCAAAACTTTCCATTATACAACCATTAACCCTAAAAGGAAAAAAAGAGAATAGAAAGTGAGCAATGTATCCCGCCTGGCCCGTCCCTACAGGAATGAGGATGATGATGGCCCACATAGCCAAGTCACGGGGAGCAACGCAGGCTCTTATAGGTGTAAACGAAAACGAGTCACACGGGACGAGGAAAGGTCATCGGCATGGGAAAAGAAGGGTTAAAAACCATAAACGCTGGAGGTCTGAACCCCGAGACAACGCTATGTGGGTGTATACAGGCTGAAGACACAATATGGTCATGGAAGAGGTAGGTTACATCATGAGTGGGTCTGTAACTGCAGCTAGTCATGTCTCGCTAGTGCCGCAGTAAGATCTGCAGGAACTAGTAATGTCTTCTTTTTGCTATCTTGTCTTCTTCTCGTCATCTGATTGGTCGGACCCTGTGTCAGACACATATTTTACCACACATCTCCTGGGGAACCAGCCCCGGACTCGGATCCCGTCTGGGAAGAAAAAAAGAATGTAGGAATTAGATTCTCTACTCTAGTCACATCCAGAGCTGCATAACATCCTGCTCTATTCGTCCTGTTGCACTGCATTTTAATATAAGATTGTGCAGCCTGAGCTCTGGATGTGACTAGAGTATAGGACATGATGACTTACCTGCAGGGAGGTCGCCCTCAAAAATCTTGTCGCCATACATCCAGTGCCTGTAATACAGAGCAGACATGTAACTCCCGCCTCATCCCGTGACATGTGCATGTAGCCGAGGTGGCTCAGATACTCACTTCAAGCCTCGGGTAGCTAAAACCAGGTCTCCTTTCTGCAGCTTCATCCGCGGCTCCTCAGTGCAAGGTGTAGTAAAGAAGGTTCGGATGCCTTTGGTAAGGGGGCAGCAGGCGCCGCTGAAATCCTGCACCGCTCTGTACCTCACCTACATAGGGACAAAAGGAAATTACACCCATCAGGTAACTCCTCCTGTCATCACTGACACAACGGGTCCTTCAGTCTGACGTTTCTCCTCTGCATAGGCTCTGCTATGCTTATAGAGATGGAAGGTGGGTATACAGATGAGAGGTGGGTATACTCAGGGTATACAGATGGGAGGTGGGTATACTCAGGGTATACAGATGGGAGGTGGGTATACTCAGGGTATACAGATGGGAGGTGGGTATACTCAGGGTATACAGATGGGAGGTGGGTATACTCAGGGTATACAGATGGGAGGTGGGTATACTCAGGGTATACAGATGGGAGGTGGGTATACTCAGGGTATACAGATGGGAGGTGGGTATACTCAGGGTATACAGATGGGAGGTGGGTATACTCAGGGTATACAGATGGGAGGTGGGTATACTCAGGGTATACAGATGGGAGGTGGGTATACTCAGGGTATACAGATGAGAGGTGGGTATACTCAGGGTATACAGATGAGAGGTGGGTATACTCAGGGTATACAGATGAGAGGTGGGTATACTCAGGGTATACAGATGAGAGGTGGGTATACTCAGGGTATACAGATGAGAGGTGGGTATACTCAGGGTATACAGATGAGAGGTGGGTATACTCAGGGTATACAGGTGGGTATACTCAGGGTATACAGCTGGGAGGTGGGTATACTCAGGGTATACAGCTGGGAGGTGGGTATACTCAGGGTATACAGCTGGGAGGTGGGTATACTCAGGGTATACAGATGGGAGGTGGGTATACTCAGGGTATACAGATGGGAGGTGGGTATACTCAGGGTATACAGATGGGAGGTGGGTATACTCAGGGTATACAGATGGGAGGTGGGTATACTCAGGGTATACAGATGGGAGGTGGGTATACTCAGGGTATACAGATGGGAGGTGGGTATACTCAGGGTATACAGATGGGAGGTGGGTATACTCAGGGTATACAGATGGGAGGTGGGTATACTCAGGGTATACAGATGGGAGGTGGGTATACTCAGGGTATACAGATGAGAGGTGGGTATACTCAGGGTATACAGATGAGAGGTGGGTATACTCAGGGTATACAGATGGGAGGTGGGTATACTCAGGGTATACAGATGAGAGGTGGGTATACTCAGGGTATACAGATGAGAGGTGGGTATACTCAGGGTATACAGATGAGAGGTGGGTATACTCAGGGTATACAGATGAGAGGTGGGTATACTCAGGGTATACAGATGAGAGGTGGGTATACTCATGGTATACAGATGAGAGGTGGGTATACTCAGGGTATACAGATGAGAGGTGGGTATACAGCTGGGAGGTGGGTATACTCAGGGTATACAGATGGGAGGTGGGTATACTCAGGGTATACAAATGGGAGGTGGGTATACTCAGGGTATACAGATGGGAGGTGGGTATACTCAGGGTATACAGATGGGAGGTGGGTATACTCAGGGTATACAGATGAGAGGTGGGTATACTCAGGGTATACAGATGAGAGGTGGGTATACTCAGGGTATACAGATGAGAGGTGGGTATACTCAGGGTATACAGATGAGAGGTGGGTATACTCAGGGTATACAGATGAGAGGTGGGTATACTCAGGGTATACAGATGGGAGGTGGGTATACTCAGGGTATTACAGACGAGAGGTGGGTATACTCAGGGTATACAGATGAGAGGTGGGTATACTCAGGGTATACAGATGAGAGGTGGGTATACTCACACTGCGCACCCGCTTGTCTGCTTTCTGCTTCAGCTGCTCCACCTGATGAGACAATACACATAAGAGGTAAGTCCAGTACGTTAGTACATTGCTGTACATAGGCAGGAACACGGCGGGTTTAGGTCCAAAATTGTCTTTTGACTAATTATAGGAGTCAGAGTTTTTCTCACACACAGCTCTAAATCCCCGGCATAAACAGAGTTATAAAATACAATTATTTTTCCTCCTGCAGCCACCACTAGGGGGAGCTCAGGAGCTTTCAGTAGACTTGTTACTATAGATTTATTACTATGGTAGACCGACATGAATCAGTGGCTAAAAATGGGTTAAAAATAAAAACAGAACCTAAAGTGACGGCACTGCTGCAGCTGCCGGTGTCCTCCGCTGGTCTATACTGCCTGCCACACCCAAAGGAGCATCTCCTGCTGTCCTGAAGTAGAGGCCACCAGGGGTGCAGGAAACAATGCAGCAGCAGCAGCACAGGGGGCGGCGAGGTGACTTATGGGGTTTCATTTCGTAAACAATTTTGAGCCCAAATGCCCCCAATTTCTGTCTGTCTGGAAAACCCCTTTCATTTGTATGCAGCGAGCTCCTGAACCCCCCCTAGTGGTGGCTGCAGGCAGGAACACTTTAGGATCTATCCCCACACCTGACTGCTCGTGTAACCCAGGCCCCGTCAGCAGAAAACTTCCTGCCGCCGATCACGGCGTCTTCTATAGTTGTAAAGTCGATGTCTTATAGTTCCGCCACCTCCAGTTCTTACCGTCAGAGTGTACCTATGACATCCTTCGCGGACTTGCCACTCTATTCCATCCCCCTCCGGTGACCCTGACCCGGTGAAGACCTGCCGGAAGTTCCTCCACCTGCTGCCCAGGTCGTAGGGGAAGATGAAGGTCTCTCCAGTCTGGTAATATTGAATGCGGTCCTTGGCCTGGAAAGAGAGGAGAGGTAATAGCGGGGCGCAGCGTATGCAGAATCGATCACAGTCCCCCCTCTTATGTCCCCACCATGGCGTTCTTATTACTGTGGCCACCATGACGGCTCTGCTACATGGATTCTTTCTTCAAATTGCTCTTGCACTCCATATACACTTAGTATAGACTGTCAGGAAGGGAGAGGACGGAGGAATCTGGTGCAATCATCCTGTCCCCTGTACTTTACTGTGCAGCTCAGCTCCATCACCGCACACTTGAGATCAGCGACTCCTTTGTCGATTGGTGTCTGAGATCCCTGTCTTTCCCTTCTGCTTTACACTGCAGCTGTTTCTCCATTGTGTCAGTACAAGCAAAGTCAGTGCTTGGATCTCCGATTATAAATTAACGGGGTTTTCTTTTCGGCTACTGATTATTTGGGGCCCGACCCCTGGGCCCTGCAGCGAGAGCGGTCAGTATATATTGGGGCGCCCTTCTATACCGTCCCCAGCTTTACGACTGCCATTAACCCATTCATCACCACAGCCAACAAACCCTAGCGCAGCGAAACTTGCCAAACAGAACTGTTGCTGACAATAGTTCGATCATTGTTCTCTGCGCCCCCAAAAACTGCGACAACGCCCCCGTCGTGTGAGCTATTGTGGCGGGGCGGGCAGCGTGTTAATGTGACGGCCGTACCTTCTCTTCGATCCACGATTCAATGGAGGTTTTATTCCTCAGGATCACTTTCATCTTAAAAGACACAAGAAATAATGCATCAGAATGAGGCCGCGCCGCCGGCAGCACAAATACATTTTATTTTTCATAGGACGGTACAATGAGTGTTTTGATCGGGCGTCAATCAGCGGCCCTTGCACAATGCGCACCCTGGGCGAGCGCGATGCCTTCAGTACAGGTGGGGGGGGCTTTGTGAGGGCCGCGCGTGATCTTCTCAGCGTGGGCTCCGCGCTTTTGTATATCATTTAACTGGCTGAGTGAAATCAATTACTCTGCAATAAAGACATCAATGGCCGAGCACAAAACAGCACCGGCACATAATAAGGAGCGTGGCGGCAGCGGGATCCCGCCGCCTCCTTGTAATGAGATCTGATGGCACCGGCTTTGTTACACTATTGTGTGGACAGGGAGAAAGAAAAAGATAAAGAGCATCTATGAGACGCAGGAGGAGGACAACAAGGCTCAGAATAACCCAGGAGCACGTAAATAAAGGTCATTACTGGCCACAACCAAAACCTCCGTCTGCTGTCAGACAATGTGAACATCTCCAAGACTGAGAGAAGGTAGAGAGCGAAGACTTCTGTCAGCTGAGGGTTTGTTACAATTGTATCCAGTGTAGACAATCCTCCCTGGACCATATATCATCAGCAGACCTTCCTCCTGTCCTGAACGTTTGTTACAATGTATCAGCAGAATGCAGGCTGTTCTGATTGTCTAGACTGGATACAATTGTAACAAACCTTCAGCTACGAGACATTAGCGCTGGACAAGTATTAAGTGTCAGATCTAGTGAGGAACGAAAACACAAAGGGCAGATTTATCAAACTATTTACACCAATTCCATATTTGGGGTCAAATTTTGGACTTATTGTTTGTCCCCCTCAATTTTCAAAAGTGGGTGTGGTTAGGCAGGAGGGGCAGGGCCATCGATGGTGTGCCGGAAATTTCCATGTAGTGCAAGTCAGCGCCAGCAAAGTCCATTACTCAGAGAAGTTTCCAGGACTAATGTACTGAAGATCAATATGTGATCGGTGGGGTCTCACGGCCGGGATCCCCTCTGATCAGCTGGTTATAGGGGATCTAGCGTTCTATTGTGCTTTGCAGCCTCTGCCCCTTTCACTTGAATAGGACTGAGCTGCTGCTGTGCTCTCTACAAACTGCTGATCAGCAGGGGTGCTGGGTGCCCGACAGACCAGACTCCCACCAATCACATATGATTGACCAATCCTAAAGAATCAATATATAAGTCCCTTTAACCCTTTGTCAGGGTCAATAAAAACTATGCCCCTATAGATTGTGCAGAGATTTGGGTTTCGGGTTAGTTGGGCGTTGATGGGTTACCCTAACAAAGTCCTCTAGGACAGACAATGTACGGCACGTGAAGGAAAGGGTTATTGCTTCTCAGCCTCTGAGTAGGGGTAGGTGGGTTCGGACGACTTTGCTCTTATGTGTATGGGAAAGATTTTGGAGCATTATAGGGTTTTTTGGCAGGTGTTACTCAATGACCCATCCTAAAAATAATCGTCATCGATGTGTAAGCCTAGGAAAACCAATACGCAGGTTACAGGGGGCACAGTGTGAACTTACCTGAATACAGAAGAGCATGCCCACAGCGATAGTCGTACCCAGGGCCAGTCCTAAGGCAAAGAGAGTAACTGCAAAGGCAGAAATCCCAAAGGGGATGATGGGAGCCGGCTCCCGCCGCGTCAGGCTCATGTCGATCTTCACAGAATTCCACCCAAAAGAGATCTGAAGGGAGGAGGAAATGAAAAGGTTAAATGCTCGGGTCAAGGTAATTAAAGGGCTTTTCCAGGGGATAAGTGATTAATATGGGATTAATGGGGGTCTGAGATCTGGTTATAGAGGCCGCAAGGTTCAGGCGAGCACTGAATACCAAGCACAGCGCTGTACATTGCATAGTGGCTGTGCTTGGTACTGCAGCTCAGCCCTTGTCACTTAGACTCCGCACCAGTCATGAGCACCGCAGCCTGATCAGTGGAGGTCCCGGGTGTTGGACGCCCACCAATCACATACTGGTAACTTATCCTAAAGATGGGTCATTCATCTGCAGAGCCAAACACCTTAAAATATCTGCAGGAACGACGTTACAGACCCGGAGAAGACTCACCCTGTTGTACAGCTGTGTGTACATGGTCATGATAAAGATGTAGGAAGCGTGGATACAGCCGAGAGGCGCCAGCAGCAGGAACAGCGTGAAGGACGAGTGGTTGCGATGGCCGCAGCAGTTGTTGATCCAGGGGCAGTGGTGATCCATCTTCATCACACACCTGGAAGACGGGAAAGCAACAACTCAGGAGCACTGGCCACAAGTCATGTGACCCCCCCCCTCACATTCTCCTACCTGTTGCACTTGCGGCAGTGGTGGGAGCGCGGCGCCTTGTACCCCTCGCACACCTTACAATACTGAAGAAACCTGCAGTCCTGAGCGTTCTCCTGCAGACGCATGAAACACAAGAAGAAATAGCAAAATCCAGAACACCAAAGTATAATAAATTAACCCCTGGAGGACCATCAGTCCCATCAAGTTCTCAAGCTGCCGCTCTCTACCACCTCCATGCTTTGCACTACAGCTTTGCACCATAAGGACACATCTAACATTAGTAACCTCAATTTCTCTGTTACAGATCAACTGCAATCCCCCTGTCGTCAGCTCTGGGTGCCGGTTCCACCTACTCTTCTTGCTTTATACTGCAGCATTGCTAAGTCAAGACGACTCATGAACATGACGTAAAATACCGGAGATTAGAAACGACCATAGATGGAGGGGCGGAGCCTCTATAAAGGGGAGGGGCAGAGATCTGACTTCACATTAATGGCTTCATTTATGAGCGTAGAAACTAATCCGTCCGGTCTGTAATGCGGCTGCATCATAAAATGAAGGGCGAGGAGAGACGGCCAATAAAGAGTCACCAACAAGGCTACACTCAGGGAATATTATGCCCGTATGTCATAGGTCAAACCTCCTCATACACCTGTACACCGGGGTAAATATAGGGCACACGGTGGCCACGGCTGTGACCAGGACTAGAAGCCATTACCCCACACTAGGGCAGGTCACACTATTATGTCCTCTCTCATTCCCTTTAAGGGCTGGCAGTCTCTACATTGTCCATGTATTTCCCCCGTCCTCTGGAGATTTATGATACACAGCCTTCCACTGTCAGAAAGGAGGAAAGCATTGGTATAAATAACAGATGTCAGCAGCATAGCAAGGAGGGGGAGGTTGTGGCATAAACGTGACCACGATGGCTGTGTGTGACCAGGGATGGGAAAGATGGGATTTGCATCAGGGCCCGTACACCTTTGGTTACAGCCCTGCACCTGTATATGGAGGCATGCCTGGCTGTGACCTCTATACCAGCAGATGACGGGAGGTCACTAGAATCAGGAAAAGGTTCTTACCGGTTTCCATCCCAGAGGAACAAATCCAGGGCCGATGAACATTGCATTGAAGTAATTGTATAGAATCATAACAGTCCAGTTAATGAGTGTGAGAAAATTAAGACTGCCCCCGGGGGAATCCAGGGGCCAATACCAGAGGACAGAGTCCAGGACGGCCACTATGGAGCAGATGATAATGACCCCCAGAGCGATGAGGGGCCCCCAGTGACACAGTCTCCTCAGCTCCCGCAAGTTCTCAAAACTGATAAACCAGTCCAGCTTAGCCATGGCTTCCTGAGGTAGAAGAGGCGTCTAATCCGAGAAATGCCGCCCGAGTCCTGCCGTCCTCAGATCACCGCGCTGCACGTCCATACTCAAGAGAGCGGCGACCCACCTGCAGGACAAAGGAAAGGTCACAGGAGCTGACAGAATAGTGAGCGCAGCTCTGGAGTATAATACAGGATGAAACTCAGGGAATAAAACTGTGTAGCAAATTGAAGTAGTCTCAGCACGCCGGATGATTCGTTTTTTTTAAAAAAAATTCCCAAATTTTATTGTGGAGACATGCTCCAAGTTAAAAATATTTATATATTGTTCTTGGAAAAGCAACAGGTGGATATGTCCTTGTGCAGACGGGACAGAGGGACGAGTAAGCCTATGCGTTTCGGGGATATGACCCCTTAGTCATGGCTTAGTCTGCAAGTATGTGCTTATCGTATATATATATATATATATATATATATATATATATATATACACACTAAAAGTGTATATATGCGATTATGCGATATGTGCTTATCGTATATATATATATATATATATATATATATATATATATATATATATACTAAAAGTGTATATATGCGATAAGCACATACTTGCAGACTAAGCCATGACTAAGGGGTCATATCCCCGAAACGCATAGGCTTACTCGTCCCTCTGTCCCGTCTGCACAAGGACATATCCACCTGTTGCTTTTCCAAGAACAATATATAAATATTTTTAACTTGGAGCATGTCTCCACAATAAAATTTGGGAATTTTTTTTAAAAAAAACGAATCATCCGGCGTGCTGAGACTACTTCAATTTGCTGCTTCTATTGTGTTTGTGCCGGACATGACGTCCCGGGCATCCAGATGACTACAAGCACCTACTACTCCTGCATAAACAGTAAGAGACATTTATCATTTTTGTAATACGGGCTGAGACAATTTTTTTCTTCTTTGCAATAAAACTGTGTGACATTACTGAATGCAGTGTAACATTCACCCAGTGACACGCTGACATGCCGGCAGTACATAGGTGTTCCCATTATCTGTATTTACAGTGTCAGTCCTGTACACTCACATACATAGTAGTATAATATTGTGCTGCACACCCTGGTGATGTCATCAGATAATTGGGGAGTGTTCAGTTTCCAGGAAATGGAACAAGCGGGTGTGTTGAGTTTTCTCATCTTTTCTTCTTAGGGATTTGTTTTCTCGTAAGCAAAAAACTCGTCCTTGAGTTGTCCGCAAGTCAAAAGCTCCACTGGGTGATCAGGACTTGTTAGACTATATAACAATCCCCACTGGCACTATCAGCAGGTATATAACACATACACTATTACTGTTGCTGCCAGTTTCCAGCGTTCTGCACTGACACACAATGACATTTCTATGGGCACAGAGGCGGCCGACAAGCTACAACCACAACTACTGGCACAAGGAAAATAACCACACCCTGGCCGCCAGGAGAGCCTGGAATCTGTGCACGACAGGAGGAGCAACAGGAGGACAGACAGTCACAGCCCCCACAACTGCCCGGTGCACAAATATATTTAATATTATTTATAATGAGCCCCCACCGGAGGACTGTGCTGCAGAATCAGGCCTGGTTCACACTAGCATTCAGGTCTCAGTCACTCAGGTTCACATGGGGACTCAAAAGACGGAAATCCTGTCTGCTTAAAAGAGCGGTGACCCACAGAAGCCCCGCGGACCCCACAGACCCCAGTGGACCCCCGCAGAAACCCCGCAGACCCCATGGACTATACTTGGGTCCGCTGATTTTATACTGATATTGACCTGCTTGTATTTAATCCTGGAAGGAGATGAGCAAACACCAGTGTGAACCGGCGACACCAGGAATTTGTGACAAGATCGGCCGCAGGTCAGGACCCGAACAATGTCACATCCTCTTTACTGACAAACAGCAGAGCAGATTTGCCTTTCAGAAGTGTGGGAAAGCTGAGTGATCACAATATGTCTGACATTACAGCTCATATAGGAGATGGTTACGCTAAGTAATGCTGTGAAAAAAGCCCTAAATGACACATAGACCGATGTGCCGCTCGGTAACCTGGGAAAGCTGGGTGACAACCAGTATGAATATTACATGGGTGACAGGATCAGTATGGCTGACATCATATAGGTGACAGGACCAGTATCGCTGACATCATATAGGTAACGGTACCAGTATCGCTGATATTACATAAGTGACAGGACTGGCCAGTATGGCTGACATCATATACAGTATGTGACAGGACCAGTATGGCATACATTATATAGGTGACAGGACCAGTATGGCTGACATCATATAGGTGACAGGACCAGTATGGCTGATATTACAGAGGTGACAGGACCAGTATAGCTGACATTACAGAGGTGACAGGACCAGTATGGCATACATTATATAGGTGACAGGACCAGTATGGCTGATATTACATAGGTGACAGGACCAGTATGGCTGACATCATATAGGTGACAGGACCAGTATAGCTGACATTACAGAGGTGACAGGACCAGTATGGCTGACATCATATAGGTGACAGGACCAGTATGGCTGATATTACATAGGTGACAGGACCAGTATGGCTGACATCATATAGGTGACAGGACCAGTATGGCTGATATTACATAGGTGACAGGACCAGTATGGCTGATATTACAGAGGTGACAGGACCAGTATGGCTGACATTACAGAGGTGACAGGACCAGTATGGCTGATATTACATAGGTGACAGGACCAGTATGGCTGACATTGCAGAGGTGACAGGACCAGTATAGCTGACATTACAGAGGTGACAGGACCAGTATGGCTGACATTACAGAGGTGACAGGACCAGTATGGCTGATATTACATAGGTGACAGGACCAGTATAGCTGACATTACAGAGGTGACAGGACCAGTATGGCTGACATTGCAGAGGTGACAGGACCAGTATAGCTGACATTACAGAGGTGACAGGACCAGTATGGCTGACATTGCAGAGGTGACAGGACCAGTATAGCTGACATTACAGAGGTGACAGGACCAGTATGGCTGATATTACATAGGTGACAGGACCAGTATAGCTGACATTACAGAGGTGACAGGACCAGTATGGCTGACATTACAGAGGTGACAGGACCAGTATAGCTGACATTACAGAGGTGACAGGACCAGTATGGCTGATATTACAGAGGTGACAGGACCAGTATGGCTGATATTACAGAGGTGACAGGACCAGTATGGCTGACATCATATAGGTGACAGGACCAGTATGGCTGATATTACATAGGTGACAGGACCAGTATAGCTGACATCATATAGGTGACAGGACCAGTATGGCTGACAGGACCAGTATGGCTGATATTACATAGGTGACAGGACCAGTATGGCTGACATCATATAGGTGACAGGACCAGTATGGCTGACAGGACCAGTATGGCTGATATTACATAAGTGACAGGACCAGTATCGCTGATATCATATAGGTGACAGGACCAGTATGGCTGACAGGACCAGTATGGCTGATATTACATAAGTGACAGGACCAGTATCGCTGATATTATATAGGTGACAGGACCAGTATGGCTGACAGGACCAGTATGGCTGATATTACATAGGTGACAGGACCAGTATGGCTGACATTTCTGTGCTCACCATAGTGTATAATAAGGACAGCAGTCACCCAACTTCTCCAGGATCCTGCAGGGCACCCCAGCCACATTATAAGTAAGGGATGTATAGTGTATGCAGGAGAGCTGCCAGTCAGGAGAGTGGGAAAGCTGGGTGCTGCCCAGTACGCCTTCTCCGGGATCCTGCAGGGCAGAGGCAGATATACTATATACCGGGGAGAGCAGTGGGAAAGCTGGGTGACCTCTGAGAAGACGCTACAGAGGATACCGTGCGGTATGTCTGCTAATGTGAACTACACAAAGGAGGAGACTGACACAGGACACACTCCATTCCCCAGAATACCCCGCCCGGCCCGAGCCCCCAGCATTACCTCATAGCACCCCGCGGGGGACAGCTCCCATTCTCCACACCGCTCCGGCTCTGCTCTCAGGACAGGACACACTTCCGGGTTGTGTCTCCTCTAATGTTGCCCCGCCCGAAACAAAGCCCCAGCAACTCCAGCCCTCCGCTGATTGGTTCCGCCTCAGCCCGGCCCCTCCTCCTGCCCCGCCCCCAGCACTGGCGGAATCAGGGTGAACCCGGGGCAAAGGGGTCTGTGGGGGAGGAGGGTGTCGTGGTGCGCCTGCTAATGTCCCCCCAAAACAGTGTCACCTACAGACCTCTATTACAGTGTCACCTCACTGATAGACCCCCATTACAGTGTCACCTCACTGATAGACCCCCATTACAGTGTCACCTACAGACCTCCATTACAGTGTCACCTCACTGATAGACCTCCATTACAGTGTCACCTCACTGATAGACCCCCATTACAGTGTCACCTCACTGATAGACCCCCATTACAGTGTCACCTCACTGATAGACCCCCATTACAGTGTCACCTACAGACCTCCATTACAGTGTCACCTCACTGATAGACCTCCATTACAGTGTCACCTCACTGATAGACCCCCATTACAGTGTCACCTCACTGATAGACCCCCATTACAGTGTCACCTACAGACCTCCATTACAGTGTCACCTCACTGATAGACCTCCATTACAGTGTCACCTCACTGATAGACCCCCATTACAGTGTCACCTCACTGATAGACCTCCATTACAGTGTCACCTCACTGATAGACCCCCATTACAGTGTCACCTCACTGATAGACCCCCATTACAGTGTCACCTCACTGATAGACCCCCATTACAGTGTCACCTCACTGATAGACCTCCATTACAGTGTCACCTCACTGATAGACCCCCATTACAGTGTCATCTCACTGATAGACCTCCATTACAGTGTCACCTCACTGATAGACCCCCATTACAGTGTCACCTCACTGATAGACCCCCATTACAGTGTCACCTCACTGATAGACCCCCATTACAGTGTCACCTCACTGATAGACCTCCATTACAGTGTCACCTCACTGATAGACCCCCATTACAGTGTCACCTCACTGATAGACCTCCATTACAGTGTCACCTCACTGATAGACCCCATTACAGTGTCACCTCACTGATAGACCTCCATTACAGTGTCACCTCACTGATAGACCCCCATTACAGTGTCACCTCACTGATAGACCCCCATTACAGTGTCACCTCACTGATAGACCCCCATTACAGTGTCACCTCACTGATAGACCTCCATTACAGTGTCACCTCACTGATAGACCCCCATTACAGTGTCACCTCACTGATAGACCTCCATTACAGTGTCACCTCACTGATAGACCCCCATTACAGTGTCACCTCACTGATAGACCTCCATTACAGTGTCACCTCACTGATAGACCTCCATTACAGTGTCACCTACAGACCTCCATTACAGTGTCACCTCACTGATAGACCCCCATTACAGTGTCACCTACAGACCTCCATTACAGTGTCACCTCACTGATAGACCTCCATTACAGTGTCACCTCACTGATAGACCTCCATTACAGTGTCACCTCACTGATAGACCCCCATTACAGTGTCACCTCACTGATAGACCCCCATTACAGTGTCACCTCACTGATAGACCTCCATTACAGTGTCACCTCACTGATAGACCTCCATTACAGTGTCACCTCACTGATAGACCCCCATTACAGTGTCACCTCACTGATAGACCCCCATTACAGTGTCACCTCACTGATAGACCTCCATTACAGTGTCACCTCACTGATAGACCTCCATTACAGTGTCACCTCACTGATAGACCTCCATTACAGTGTCACCTACAGACCTCCATTACAGTGTCACCTCACTGATAGACCTCCATTACAGTGTCACCTCACTGATAGACCCCCATTACAGTGTCACCTACAGACCTCCATTACAGTGTCACCTCACTGATAGACCTCCATTACAGTGTCACCTCACTGATAGACCCCCATTACAGTGTCACCTCACTGATAGACCTCCATTACAGTGTCACCTCACTGATAGACCTCCATTACAGTGTCACCTCACTGATAGACCTCCATTACAGTGTCATCTCACTGATAGACCTCCATTACAGTGTCACCTCACTGATAGACCCCCATTACAGTGTCACCTCACTGATAGACCCCCATTACAGTGTCACCTCACTGATAGACCCCCATTACAGTGTCACCTCACTGATAGACCTCCATTACAGTGTCACCTCACTGATAGACCCCCATTACAGTGTCACCTCACTGATAGACCTCCATTACAGTGTCACCTCACTGATAGACCCCCATTACAGTGTCACCTCACTGATAGACCTCCATTACAGTGTCACCTCACTGATAGACCCCCATTACAGTGTCACCTCACTGATAGACCCCCATTACAGTGTCACCTCACTGATAGACCCCCATTACAGTGTCACCTCACTGATAGACCTCCATTACAGTGTCACCTCACTGATAGACCCCCATTACAGTGTCACCTCACTGATAGACCTCCATTACAGTGTCACCTCACTGATAGACCCCCATTACAGTGTCACCTCACTGATAGACCTCCATTACAGTGTCACCTCACTGATAGACCTCCATTACAGTGTCACCTACAGACCTCCATTACAGTGTCACCTCACTGATAGACCCCCATTACAGTGTCACCTACAGACCTCCATTACAGTGTCACCTCACTGATAGACCTCCATTACAGTGTCACCTCACTGATAGACCTCCATTACAGTGTCACCTCACTGATAGACCCCCATTACAGTGTCACCTCACTGATAGACCCCCATTACAGTGTCACCTACAGACCTCCATTACAGTGTCACCTCACTGATAGACCTCCATTACAGTGTCACCTACAGACCTCCATTACAGTGTCACCTCACTGATAGACCCCCATTACAGTGTCACCTACAGACCTCCATTACAGTGTCACCTCACTGATAGACCTCCATTACAGTGTCACCTCACTGATAGACCCCCATTACAGTGTCACCTCACTGATAGACCCCCATTACAGTGTCACCTCACTGATAGACCCCCATTACAGTGTCACCTCACTGATAGACCCCCATTACAGTGTCACCTCACTGATAGACCTCCATTACAGTGTCACCTCACTGATAGACCTCCATTACAGTGTCACCTCACTGATAGACCCCCATTACAGTGTCACCTCACTGATAGACCCCCATTACAGTGTCACCTCACTGATAGACCTCCATTACAGTGTCACCTCACTGATAGACCCCCATTACCATGATATCCTATGAGGACAGTGATGCAGGCCTGGGATGTGACAGTGTCACTTGCAGTACAGATCACTACCTGCCATTATTCCAATCAGATGGCTATCATATGGACATTGCCAGGTTGCTGTGGGTATTAATAAGAGTAACCAATCAGAATAGAGCTCACATTTTATTTTTCCAGGTTGAAAAATGAAAGCCAAAAGCTGATTGGCTGCTGCGGTGTCCGGCTGCGCCCACTAAGCTCCTCCCCACTGCGGGGCTACGCGCGGTCACGTGACCTGTTACAGCCGCTAGCAGCAAAGGAGATGCCGGTTGCTAAGGAAGAGGAGGTTGCTATGGGCGCCGCGGAGCGCTGAGTGAGAGGACCGGCGGAAGTGGTTGGAGAGGAGACTTCCGGTTGTCACTCTGCTGTCTGGATAAACATGTCTGCCGAGTTCCAGGGTTATGAGCAGGACTATGGAGTCCTCACAGCCGAGGTCACCAACAGGATCGGGAAGATCCCCAAACTGTCAGGAGGTGAGAAGCGGGGACACAGACTGGGGGTGTCTGCGAGGATGGCGGGGGTCTCTATGAGCTTGTAGGGGCCCCTGTGAGGAGAATGAGGGTCTCTGTGAGGAGAATGAGGGCCCCTGTGAGGAGAATGAGGGTCTCTGTGAGGAGAATGAGGGTCTCTGTGAGGAGAATGAGGGCCCCTGTGAGGAGAATGAGGGTCCCTGTGAGGAGAATGAGGATCTCTGTGAGGAGAATGAGGGTCTCTGTGAGGAGAATGAGGATCTCTGTGAGGAGAATGAGGATCTCTGTGAGGAGAATGAGGGCCCCTGTGAGGAGAATGAGGGTCTCTGTGAGGAGAATGAGGGTCTCTGTGAGGAGAATGAGGGTCTCTGTGAGGAGAATGAGGGTCTCTGTGAGGAGAATGAGGATCTCTGTGAGGAGAATGAGGGCCCCTGTGAGGAGAATGAGGGCCCCTGTGAGGAGAATGAGGGCCCCTGTGAGGAGAATGAGGGTCTCTGTGAGGAGAATGAGGATCTCTGTGAGGAGAATGAGGGTCTCTGTGAGGAGAATGAGGGCCCCTGTGAGGAGAATGAGGGCCCCTGTGAGGAGAATGAGGGTCTCTGTGAGGAGAATGAGGATCTCTGTGAGGAGAATGAGGATCTCTGTGAGGAGAATGAGGGTCCCTGTGAGGAGAATGAGGATCTCTGTGAGGAGAATGAGGGTCCCTGTGAGGAGAATGAGGATCTCTGTGAGGAGAATGAGGGTCTCTGTGAGGAGAATGAGGGTCTCTGTGAGGAGAATGAGGGTCTCTGTGAGGAGAATGAAGGCCCTGTGAGGAGAATGAGGGTCCCTGTGAGGAGAATGAGGGCCCCTGTGAGGAGAATGAGGGTCTCTGTGAGGAGAATGAGGGTCCCTGTGAGGAGAATGAGGGTCTCTGTGAGGAGAATGAGGGTCTCTATGAGCTTGTAGGGGCCCCTGTGAGGAGAATGAGGGTCTCTGTGAGGAGAATGAGGGTCTCTGTGAGGAGAATGAGGGTCTCTGTGAGGAGAATGAGGGTCTCTGTGAGGAGAATGAGGGCCCCTGTGAGGAGAATGAGGGTCTCTGTGAGGAGAATGAGGGTCCCTGTGAGAAGAATGAGGATCTCTGTGAGGAGAATGAGGGTCTCTGTGAGGAGAATGATGGCCCCTGTGAGGAGAATGAGGATCTCTGTGAGGAGAATGAGGGCCCCTGTGAGGAGAATGAGGGCCCCTGTGAGGAGAATGAGGGTCTCTGTGAGGAGAATGAGGGTCTCTGTGAGGAGAATGAGGGTCTCTGTGAGGAGAATGAGGGTCTCTGTGAGGAGAATGAGGGTCTCTGTGAGGAGAATGAGGATCTCTGTGAGGAGAATGAGGGTCTCTGTGAGGAGAATGAGGGTCTCTGTGAGGAGAATGAGGGTCTCTGTGAGGAGAATGAGGATCTCTGTGAGGAGAATGAGGGCCCCTGTGAGGAGAATGAGGGCCCCTGTGAGGAGAATGAGGGCCTCTGTGAGGAGAATGAGGATCTCTGTGAGGAGAATGAGGATCTCTGTGAGGAGAATGAGGGTCCCTGTGAGGAAAATGAGGGTCTCTGTGAGGAGAATGAAGGCCCTGTGAGGTGAATGAGGGTCCCTGTGAGGAGAATGAGGGTCCCTGTGAGGAGAATGAGGATCTCTGTGAGGAGAATGAGGATCTCTGTGAGGAGAATGAGGGTCTCTGTGAGGAGAATGAGGGTCTCTGTGAGGAGAATGAGGATCTCTGTGAGGAGAATGAGGGTCCCTGTGAGGAGAATGAGGGTCTCTGTGAGGAAAATGAGGGTCTCTGTGAGGAGAATGAAGGCCCTGTGAGGTGAATGAGGGTCCCTGTGAGGTGAATGAGGGTCCCTGTGAGGAGAATGAGGATCTCTGTGAGGAGAATGAGGATCTCTGTGAGGAGAATGAGGGTCTCTGTGAGGAGAATGAGGGTCTCTGTGAGGAGAATGAGGGTCTCTGTGAGGAGAATGAAGGCCCTGTGAGGAGAATGAGGGTCCCTGTGAGGAGAATGAGGGCCCCTGTGAGGAGAATGAGGGCCCCTGTGAGGAGAATGAGGGTCTCTGTGAGGAGAATGAGGGTCCCTGTAGGAGTATATATTGGGGTGTCTCTGACACTGGGGTGTGATGATGAGTATATATTGGGGTGTCTGACACTGGGGTGTGATGATGAGTATATATTGGGGTCTCTCTGACACTGGGGTGTGATGATGAGTATATATTGGGGTGTCTGACACTGGGGTGTGATGATGAGTATATATTGGGGTGTCTGACACTGGGGTGTGATGATGAGTATATATTGGGGTGTCTGACACTGGGGTGTGATGATGAGTATATATTGGGGTGTCTCTGACACTGGGGTGTGATGATGAGTATATATTGGGGTGTCTCTGACACTGGGGTGTGATGATGAGTATATATTGGGGTGTCTCTGACACTGGGGTGTGATGATGAGTATATATCGGGGGCTCTCTGACACTGTAGGGGTGATGATGAGTATATTGGGGGTTCCATAACTCTGTGGTGGAGATGATTAGTATATTGGGGACTCTCTGACACTGTGGGGGTGATGATGAGTATATTGTGGGGGGTCTCTGATACTGGGGGTCATGATTAGTTATGTAAACATGGAGGAGCGCTGCCCCTCACGCCTGCCTTATCTATTACAGAGGAGAAGAAGCAGATGGTGATGAATGTAGAGAAGCAGCTGGAGGAGGCCAAGGAGCTGGTGAGTACATAACCCTGGAGGAGTGCAGGAGTTTCAGCACCATCATCCTCCAGGAGTACGAGTAGTGGGCCAGGGGGTCCGGGGGGTCTGAGGTCTATTCTGCTTTATTTTCTATGTCTTATATTGACCATACTCAGTAGATTATTGTCGGATGAGATTGGCCGACCATCTAATGTGTATGTCAGGGAAGATATGGAGAAGGCAGATGAATCTGGAGAGGATGATAGAGGGATCTGGGGTGGGCGGCAGAGAGATGTGGGTAAGGGGTGGGGGTACAGACCCTGTTTAGTACACTTGTAGCGCTGGGCCCAGCATGTATGTGAATAGTGAGATCGGCTGAGCTAGCAGTCAGCTGTGTGTGACCAGTATAAGAAAGTAAGAAGTGGACACTTGACATATACAAGTCTCTTCTGACAAGTGGGAGCCGCAGTGATCAGCTTGGAGGACCCCAGAGGTCCAGCGTCAGCCATTTGTATTTGGCTACATCAGCATCAGACATGTAGATCTTCTCTTCTTACTTCTGCCCCCTTCTTGTCTGTTCATTTAAGTTGACAATGTTCAGTGTCCAGGCTGGGGCTCTCAGGGCATGATGGGAGTTGTAGTTTTGATCTGGTTGTAAATCACTGGTGTAGTCCATCATCTGTGATCTGAAAGCAGCGGTCCAAATCTCTTCTCTATTAATCTACAGTCTTCTATCTCATAACTGCAGCAGTGTGAACAGGATTAGGAAACACCACGTGTCAATAATTAATGTCTCCGTTCACTGACAGCAAGCAGAGATCTTGGGGAGAAGTCTTGAAGTCCTTTCATGTTCCTATTATAGCTATTCAGTATCTGGGGTAGCGCACAGCAGGGGGCACATGAAATAAGAGCCGGAGGAGGGTCTGACATTATGGAAATGGAGAAGAAACAGCTGTGTATACTCTTATCCGTACCTAAGAAAGCTGGGTGACAACCAATATGACTGCCATTCTAGAAACAGGTCATATTTAACAAGTATCGGGCCAGGTTTGCTGTTCAGAATTCTGGGAAAGTTGTGTCATCCCTTGAAGAACTCCAGGACTTGAATTTGTTGACTGTGTTGGTGATATTGACTGAACCGTAGTGATGTAGCTGGCACTACGGGTATGAGCGGGTGCGCAGAGCTCTGCCAGCCTTGGAGGATAGCTGCACTGTGTAGGCTGCGGACATATTTGGTGCTGGGGGCAGAATCTATTCCCTTCTGTTGTGCTGATGTCGCTGTGCGCGGTGTAGTGTCTGTGCACAGGTGTGTGGGTGTGACATGGTGACAGTCAGACTGGCCCGGCAGCTGCTGCTATGTGCACGATGACCTGTGGCTCACAATGTGCACTAAATGTCAGCACGAATACCCCCTATACCGCTGCCTACATGTATCACCATTCATCTGCTTGCTGTAACTGAACAGGTATTCAGAGGCCTAAATCCTGTCCTGTCCACTGCTGAGGGTTTGTTACACTAGTATCCAACACCTTGTGAGCGAATCAACTAAACTCCAAACTGATGCATTTTACCTGCACTGCTACATTGTAACAAACTACCAAGGAAAGAGATTTTGTGAGTACAATTGTAGCAAACCTTCAGCAGTGAGAAGTTCACAGTGTGTACACCCGCCAGCAGCCATTAATGTGTTGTGAAGCGGATGGAGGGATACAAAACATGGGGACAGGGTACAACATTTCATTTGCACTTTTTTTTTTTTTTTTTTGCATGCTTTTACTCCTTTAATTCTAGGCAGGGACTCAGCAGAAGACCTGAAACTGGACAATGACATGCTGGGAGTAGTAGTGTGTAATGCAAGCTTCTATTCACTGTATGCTGGGAGTAGTAGTATGTAGTGTGAGCTTCTATTCACATGTATGCTGGGAGTAGTAGTATGTAGTGTGAGCTTCTATTCACATGTATGCTGGGAGTAGTAGTATGTAGTGTGGGCTTCTATTCACATGTATGCTGGGAGTAGTAGTATGTAGTGTGAGCTTCTATTCACATGTATGCTGGGAGTAGTAGTGTGTAGTGTGAGCTTCTATTCACATGTATGCTGGGAGTAGTAGTATGTAGTGTGAGCTTCTATTCACATGTATGCTGGGAGTAGTAGTATGTAGTGTGAGCTTCTATTCACGTGTATGCTGGGAGTAGTAGTATGTAGTGTGAGCTTCTATTCACGTGTATGCTGGGAGTAGTAGTATGTAGTGTGAGCTTCTATTCACGTGTATGCTGGGAGTAGTAGTATGTAGTGTGAGCTTCTATTCACATGTATGCTGGGAGTAGTAGTATGTAGTGTGAGCTTCTATTCACGTGTATGCTGGGAGTAGTAGTGTGTAGTGTGAGCTTCTATTCACGTGTATGCTGGGAGTAGTAGTATGTAGTGTGAGCTTCTATTCACATGTATGCTGGGAGTAGTAGTATGTAGTGTGAGCTTCTATTCACATGTATGCTGGGAGTAGTAGTATGTAGTGTGAGCTTCTATTCACATGTATGCTGGGAGTAGTAGTATGTAGTGAGAGCTTCTATTCACGTGTATGCTGGGAGTAGTAGTATGTAGTGAGAGCTTCTATTCACATGTATGCTGGGAGTAGTAGTATGTAGTGTGAGCTATTCACATGTATGCTGGGAGTAGTAGTATGTAGTGTGGGCTTCTATTCACATGTATGCTGGGAGTAGTAGTATGTAGTGTGGGCTTCTATTCACATGTATGCTGGGAGTAGTAGTATGTAGTGTGAGCTTCTATTCACATGTATGCTGGGAGTAGTAGTATGTAGTGTGAGCTATTCACATGTATGCTGGGAGTAGTAGTATGTAGTGTGAGCTTCTATTCACATGTGTGCTGGGAGTAGTAGTATGTAGTGTGAGCCTCTATTCACATGTAAGCTGGGAGTAGTAGTATGTAGTGTGAGCTTCTATTCACATGTATGCTGGGAGTAGTAGTATGTAGTGTGAGCTTCTATTCACATGTATGCTGGGAGTAGTAGTATGTAGTGTGAGCTTCTATTCACATGTATGCTGGGAGTAGTAGTATGTAGTGTGAGCTTCTATTCACGTGTATGCTGGGAGTAGTAGTGTGTAGTGTGAGCTTCTATTCACATGTATGCTGGGAGTAGTAGTATGTAGTGTGAGCTTCTATTCACATGTATGCTGGGAGTAGTAGTATGTAGTGTGAGCTTCTATTCACATGTGTGCTGGGAGTAGTAGTATGTAGTGTGAGCTTCTATTCACGTGTATGCTGGGAGTAGTAGTGTGTAGTGTGAGCTTCTATTCACGTGTATGCTGGGAGTAGTAGTATGTAGTGTGAGCTTCTATTCACATGTATGCTGGGAGTAGTAGTATGTAGTGTGAGCTTCTATTC
Source organism: Leptodactylus fuscus (assembly GCF_031893055.1). Taxonomy (NCBI): domain Eukaryota; kingdom Metazoa; phylum Chordata; class Amphibia; order Anura; family Leptodactylidae; genus Leptodactylus; species Leptodactylus fuscus. The sequence continues at coordinate 2,334,162 of NC_134274.1, read as the reverse complement.
ACATGTATGCTGGGAGTAGTAGTATGTAGTGTGAGCTTCTATTCACATGTATGCTGGGAGTAGTAGTATGTAGTGAGAGCTTCTATTCACGTGTATGCTGGGAGTAGTAGTATGTAGTGAGAGCTTCTATTCACGTGTATGCTGGGAGTAGTAGTATGTAGTGTGAGCTATTCACATGTATGCTGGGAGTAGTAGTATGTAGTGTGGGCTTCTATTCACATGTATGCTGGGAGTAGTAGTATGTAGTGTGAGCTTCTATTCACATGTATGCTGGGAGTAGTAGTATGTAGTGTGAGCTATTCACATGTATGCTGGGAGTAGTAGTATGTAGTGTGAGCTTCTATTCACATGTGTGCTGGGAGTAGTAGTATGTAGTGTGAGCCTCTATTCACATGTAAGCTGGGAGTAGTAGTATGTAGTGTGAGCTTCTATTCACATGTATGCTGGGAGTAGTAGTATGTAGTGTGAGCTTCTATTCACATGTATGCTGGGAGTAGTAGTATGTAGTGTGAGCTTCTATTCACATGTATGCTGGGAGTAGTAGTATGTAGTGTGAGCTTCTATTCACGTGTATGCTGGGAGTAGTAGTGTGTAGTGTGAGCTTCTATTCACGTGTATGCTGGGAGTAGTAGTGTGTAGTGTGAGCTTCTATTCACGTGTATGCTGGGAGTAGTAGTATGTAGTGTGAGCTTCTATTCACATGTATGCTGGGAGTAGTAGTATGTAGTGTGAGCTTCTATTCACATGTATGCTGGGAGTAGTAGTATGTAGTGTGAGCTTCTATTCACGTGTATGCTGGGAGTAGTAGTATGTAGTGTGAGCTTCTATTCACATGTATGCTGGGAGTAGTAGTATGTAGTGTGAGCTTCTATTCACATGTGTGCTGGGAGTAGTAGTATGTAGTGTGAGCTTCTATTCACATGTGTGCTGGGAGTAGTAGTATGTAGTGTGAGCTTCTATTCACATGTATGCTGGGAGTAGTAGTATGTAGTGTGAGCTTCTATTCACATGTATGCTGGGAGTAGTAGTATGTAGTGTGAGCTTCTATTCACATGTATGCTGGGAGTAGTAGTATGTAGTGTGAGCTTCTATTCACATGTATGCTGGGAGTAGTAGTATGTAGTGTGAGCTTCTATTCACATGTATGCTGGGAGTAGTAGTATGTAGTGTGAGCTTCTATTCACATGTATGCTGGGAGTAGTAGTATGTAGTGTGAGCTTCTATTCACATGTATGCTGGGAGTAGTAGTATGTAGTGTGTGCTTCTATTCACGTGTATGCTGGGAGTAGTAGTATGTAGTGTGGGCTTCTATTCACGTGTATGCTGGGAGTAGTAGTATGTAGTGTGAGCTATTCACATGTATGCTGGGAGTAGTAGTATGTAGTGTGAGCTATTCACATGTATGCTGGGAGTAGTAGTATGTAGTGTGAGCTTCTATTCACATGTATGCTGGGAGTAGTAGTATGTAGTGTGAGCTTCTATTCACGTGTATGCTGGGAGTAGTAGTATGTAGTGTGAGCTTCTATTCACATGTATGCTGGGGAGTAGTAGTATGTAGTGTGAGCTTCTATTCACATGTATGCTGGGAGTAGTAGTATGTAGTGTGAGCTTCTATTCACGTGTATGCTGGGAGTAGTAGTATGTAGTGTGAGCTTCTATTCACGTGTATGCTGGGGAGTAGTAGTATGTAGTGTGAGCTTCTATTCACATGTATGCTGGGAGTAGTAGTATGTAGTGTGAGCTTCTATTCACATGTATGCTGGGAGTAGTAGTATGTAGTGTGAGCTTCTATTCACATGTATGCTGGGAGTAGTAGTATGTAGTGTGAGCTTCTATTCACGTGTATGCTGGGAGTAGTAGTATGTAGTGTGAGCTTCTATTCACATGTATGCTGGGAGTAGTAGTATGTAGTGTGAGCTTCTATTCACATGTATGCTGGGAGTAGTAGTATGTAGTGTGAGCTTCTATTCACATGTATGCTGGGAGTAGTAGTAGTATGTAGTGTGAGCTTCTATTCACATGTATGCTGGGAGTAGTAGTATGTAGTGTGAGCTTCTATTCACGTGTATGCTGGGAGTAGTAGTATGTAGTGTGAGCTTCTATTCACATGTATGCTGGGAGTAGTAGTATGTAGTGTGAGCTTCTATTCACATGTATGCTGGGAGTAGTAGTATGTAGTGTGAGCTTCTATTCACATGTATGCTGGGAGTAGTAGTATGTAGTGTAAGCTTCTATTCACATGTATGCTGGGAGTAGTAGTATGTAGTGTGGGCTTCTATTCACATGTATGCTGGGTGTGGTAGTATGTAGTGTGAGCTTCTATTCACGTGTATGCTGGGAGTAGTAGTATGTAGTGTGAGCTTCTATTCACGTGTATGCTGGGAGTAGTAGTAGTATGTAGTGTGAGCTTCTATTCACATGTATGCTGGGAGTAGTAGTATGTAGTGTAAGCTTCTATTCACATGTATGCTGGGAGTAGTAGTATGTAGTGTGAGCTTCTATTCACGTGTATGCTGGGAGATCTCCTGGCGCACATGCCGTACCTATCCATAGGCGCTGTGTATCTGTGTATGCCATTGTGGATCTATACCGGAGCATACATTAGGGAGCCCCAGCAGAGGTTACGGCCTCCTGAGGTTGTTAGTGTGTCTGCCCTACAGTGGGTTATACAGAGGACGATATAACGCACCCCCTTGTGCTCATCAGGGATCGTTCTACCCTGGGCATTGATGGAGTAGTAATGTCTGCCCCTGCCATAAAGCACAACTCCTCTCACCTGACTGTTTGTGTCCTGACAGCTTGAACAAATGGACCTGGAGGTTCGGGAGATCCCGGCTCAGAGCAGAGCAATGTACAGCAACCGCATGAGGAGCTACAAGCAGGAGATGGGCAAGCTGGAGGCCGACTTTGTGAGTTCACACCATACTTATTGTTCTACCTGTGAAATGTTATTGCGCGTAGTATTATCATAGGCCTGCCGTTATATAGAGACAATAATGGGGGTGTAGTCCTCGTCTTTATGAACATCTACTGGCTATATGTGCAAACAGCTTCTATACAGGACTATGTCTGCATGGTTACAGACTACAAACCAACCCTGTGTAGTCTGGTCCTACATACATCTGCATGGGATCTGCAAACATGATATGGGGGGGGGGGGGGGTCTTGGATCCATGTTTATAAGTAGCTCTGTTTCTTAATTTTATTTCAGTTGAGTTGGCACAGTAATGAAATCTGTGATGTAATATTATGATGTAAGGATATTGTAGAGCTGACATTGTGTGTAGGACACCCAGTCTGTAACCTTGTAAGTAATGTCTGCTGCATAGGCACCAATGTAAACCCCCCACCTTCATAGATCATGTCTGTGATTGCCCCACCCAAGGCAGCCTGCGCTTATTAGGAAGGTGTCCCGCTGGCGGGTCTCAATGGGACTTGGCGGGTCTCAATGGGACTTGGCGGGTCTCAATGGGACTTGGCGGGTCTCACGGGGACTTGGCGGGTCTCAATAGGACTTGGCGGGTCTCAATAGGACTTGGCGGGTCTCAATGGGACTTGGCAGATCTCAATGGGACTTGGCGGATCTCAATGGGACTTGGCGGGTCTCAATGGGACTTGGCGGGTCTCAATGGGACTTGGCGGGTCTCAATGGGACTTGGTTGAACTCAATGGGACTTGGCAGGTCTCAATGGGACTTGGCGGGTCTCACGGGGACTTGGTGGGTTTCAGGGGGATTTGGTTTGACACCTCGAGCTTGTTACTTATTACTATGGTTTTCGGCCTTTGCAGTGCCACCGGTGCCTACACAGAGACTTGCAGGTGAGCCGTAGCACTTACCTCCTGATTTTTGGATATCGTTGGCCAGTGACTTGCAGAAATTCCACAGCATGATCGTCATGTGGCCTCAGGGAACCATCAGACGTGGCCCATACCCCGGGGGTTTTGTGTCCATATTGCCAGGAAGATAATCTATAACCTATTACAGTAGCATCAAAATGGATGACACATTAACAAATCTGCAGAGATCTCAGTTTGTTGTAGATTTTTACAGTGGATTTCGCCATTTGTAGGGTTTAGGGTAATCGCACACACTCCAAATTTATTGTAGATGAAAACTGTGACAGATCTACAAGGAATCTACAAGTATTAATGTGGATTTGACTCCATTAAGAATAAGGAATCAGTGTGAGGGTCATTGCTCACATCTCTAACTTATCAATGGCGTTTCGCTGCAGATTTCACCCTAAGACTAAATCTGCCTATAAAACGGGGGATTTGTGGTAAATAAGAAGTAAAGCTGTGACTGCTGTCAGTGTCTTCCATTGTCCAGTGTGAATGTGTCCTAATAGTGTTTACCAGACGTGATATTATGATAGCGCCATCTATTGGGGGCCGTAATATTGATGCCCTTTCACCCAGCAGGTCTAGGGCTGAGTCTGCACGCTGCAGACATCTTATGTCATGGATTTTGCTGTGTTATAAAGGGTAAATCATCCTGTATAATCCGCTGCACGCTGGACCTGTCATGCAGATACTTCCCGCTATGTGTGTATGGGGTTTTTATGCCCCATCCTCCTGTCCTGTGCTGTTGTATATCACTGCTGCCGCTCACAGGATATAAGTCCGTATGAGAGCCAATAATTCATCTTCAAGACACATCTGTGATGTTTGAATATCTGTGGCTTCTCCTTATACCACCGGAGATATTGTAAATGCAATCTGGATTGATAAGTGTGGAGGGCCTGGTGTGACACGACTGTACATCTGCTGCTCCGGACGGCCGTGCAGTTTTATATCCGTTATCGGGGTTATTGGACCAGTCTATGTAATATTACTGTATCCTTAAAGGGATTGTCTATGAATGTTATTGTTTGTATAGTTTGTTGTACAATTTTCAAGTATACTTTCTGTATCAATTCCTCCTGGTTTTCTACATCTCTGCTTTCTTTCTTTCTTCCTTCCCTTCCCTTCCCACTCTGTAGAATCTGTATATTAAGCCGACCACACAGTATAATCCTCCTGGGGCCCCATGATAAGTTGTTATAATCTGTAGAAATACCTGGCAGTAAGAGGCCACTGTCCCCTCAGCACCACCACAAGGAGAATGCAGCATTACCCAATACAGTATAAGACACCCTGTGTCCCTGTGGTCCTGGGGATAACCTCTGTTCTGGGTTCTGCCATATGTGATAGTGCTAGAAGTTGGGACACAGGGAATTCACTGGTACTAGAGTCAGGACCCCATGAGACCGGCCGTGTCTTACTGGTCTCCCCCTATATGAGAATACTGGTCTCCCCCTATATGAGAATACTGGTCTCCCCCTATATGAGAATACTGGTCTCCCCCTATATGAGAATACTGGTCTCCCCCTATATGAGAATACTGGTCTCCCCCCTATATGAGAATACTGGTCTCCCCCTATATGAGAATACTGGTCTCCCCCTATATGAGAATACTGGTCTCCCCCCTATATGAGAATACTGGTCTCCCCCCCTATATGAGAATACTGGTCTCCCCCTATATGAGAATACTGGTCTCCCCCTATATGAGAATACTGGTCTCCCCCTATATGAGAATACTGGTCTCCCCCTATATGAGAATACTGGTCTCCCCCTATATGAGAATACTGGTCTCCCCCTATATGAGAATACTGGTCTCCCCCCTATATGAGAATACTGATCTCCCCCCTATATGAGAATACTGGTCTCCCCTATATGAGAATACTGGTCTCCCCCTATATGAGAATACTGGTCTCCCCCTATATGAGAATACTGGTCTCCCCCTATATGAGAATACTGGTCTCCCCCTATATGAGAATACTGGTCTCCCCTATATGAGAATACTGGTCTCCCCCTATATGAGAATACTGGTCTCCCCCTATATGAGAATACTGGTCTCCCCCCCTATATGAGAATACTGGTCTCCCCCTATATGAGAATACTGGTCTCCCCCTATATGAGAATACTGGTTTCCCCCTATATGAGAATACTGGTCTCCCCCCTATATGAGAATACTGGTCTCCCCCCCTATATGAGAATACTGGTCTCCCCCTATATGAGAATACTGGTCTCCCCCCTATATGAGAATACTGGTCTCCCCCTATATGAGAATACTGGTCTCCCCCTATATGAGAATACTGGTCTCCCCCCCTATATGAGAATACTGGTCTCCCCCTATATGAGAATACTGGTCTCCCCCCCTATATGAGAATACTGGTCTCCCCCTATATGAGAATACTGGTCTCCCCCCTATATGAGAATACTGGTCTCCCCCTATATGAGAATACTGGTCTCCCCCTATATGAGAATACTGGTCTCCCCCCCTATATGAGAATACTGGTCTCCCCCTATATGAGAATACTGGTCTCCCCCCCTATATGAGAATACTGGTCTCCCCCTATATGAGAATACTGGTCTCCCCCTATATGAGAATACTGGTCTCCCCCCCTATATGAGAATACTGGTCTCCCCCTATATGAGAATACTGGTCTCCCCCCCTATATGAGAATACTGGTCTCCCCCTATATGAGAATACTGGTCTCCCCCCTATATGAGAATACTGGTCTCCCCCTATATGAGAATACTGGTCTCCCCCCTATATGAGAATACTGGTCTCCCCCTATATGAGAATACTGGTCTCCCCCCCTATATGAGAATACTGGTCTCCCCCTATATGAGAATACTGGTCTCCCCCCCTATATGAGAATACTGGTCTCCCCCCTATATGAGAATACTGGTCTCCCCCTATATGAGAATACTGGTCTCCCCCTATATGAGAATACTGGTCTCCCCCATATGACAATACTGGTCTCCCCCTATATGAGAATACTGGTCTCCCCCTATATGAGAATACTGGTCTCCCCCCCTATATGAGAATACTGGTCTCCCCCCCTATATGAGAATACTGGTCTCCCCCTATATGAGAATACTGGTCTCCCCCCTATATGAGAATACTGGTCTCCCCCTATATGAGAATACTGGTCTCCCCCTATATGAGAATACTGGTCTCCCCCTATATGAGAATACTGGTCTCCCCCTATATGAGAATACTGGTCTCCCCCCCTATATGAGAATACTGGTCTCCCCCCTATATGAGAATACTGGTCTCCCCCCTATATGAGAATACTGGTCTCCCCCTATATGAGAATACTGGTCTCCCCCCTATATGAGAATACTGGTCTCCCCCCCTATATGAGAATACTGGTCTCCCCCTATATGAGAATACTGGTCTCCCCCCTATATGAGAATACTGGTTTCCCCCTATATGAGAATACTGGTCTCCCCCTATATGAGAATACTGGTCTCCCCCTATATGAGAATACTGGTCTCCCCCATATGACAATACTGGTCTCCCCCTATATGAGAATACTGGTCTCCCCCTATATGAGAATACTGGTCTCCCCCTATATGAGAATACTGGTCTCCCCCCCTATATGAGAATACTGGTCTCCCCCTATATGAGAATACTGGTCTCCCCCCTATATGAGAATACTGGTCTCCCCCTATATGAGAATACTGGTCTCCCCCCTATATGAGAATACTGGTCTCCCCCATATGACAATACTGGTTATCTTGGATAACTCCCGTTCTGCACAGGCACTAGTGATCAGCTGAAAGGGCGGCCCCTGCAGGGGGATTGTAGTATAACATGGTGCCTATTCAGGTGACTGCTAATGCTGAGCCTTCCAGAGTGAGTGTGGAGTTGCCCATACACTTGAGATATGTATCAACCAATCCCCCCCCCCCCCATTTACAATGGTTTTTGTTAACCATCTAACGTGTTTGGAGCCTCCTGGATCTCCCCCAGCGTCATTTCTTTAGTTCATGTAAAGCCTCTTTCTGACTCTGCTGAGTATGCATGTGTGTGGCAGAGTCGGGGGAGCTGAGCATGCATGTGTGTGGCCAGACGACACCATTGCTGCCCTCATTGGTCTGCTTTATAGAGAGACCTCATAAACTGATCCCCTTCCATGATGTGATATGAATTGCTCGCCTGTTCCTGCTGCTATAACCGGGTGATGGCTTGTGTGTTTTTCACATTACGTGCTTTGACAATTTTTCTCCTTTAAAAACTTGAGGGAAGAGCCGAGGATTGGGCTCCTTTATTGTATATTATATATAAGGGGGTATGAGGAGAGGACCTTCAGCAAACTCATAACCTGCCCCTTATAAAATACCACTGAAGAGGTGGCTGGAATATTATTGTGTTATTTATATTACATTCTTACTCTATATACCTACAGTGTATACATATTATCACATTACTATTATCCCTATACATCATATTATTATCCTAGTACTATATTCTTTATAGATACATATTAGATCTCATATTATAAATAGTATATATAGATGAATAGTAATATATATGACAGATTATTTCTATATTATTATTGTATTATTACTATTTCTGGAGGTTTTATATACTGGTAGTTACATTTTGCTTTGGTTATAAATATACTATTGTATGTATTACTATTTATATATTTCAGTATCGGCTTAGTCCTGTAGCTATACACATCTTATATTACTATTTATGTATAGAAATATCATTATTACTGTCTGTACTGTATACAGTATTATGGTAATATTGCCATATAGAGATCTTACTGTATTGTTCTATATATCTGTATACAGTATTCTTATGATATTACTATGTATCTGTGTACGGTATTATATTACTATGTATCTATATGCAGTATTATGATATTAATATGTATCTGTATACAGTATTCTTATGATAATATTACAATGTATCTGTATACAGTATATGATATTACTATATATCTCTATACAGTATGCTTATGATTATAATATATCTGTATAGTGATAATATTACTATGTATCTGTATACAGTATTCTTCTGATAATACTATGTATCTATATACAGTATATGATATTACTATGTATCTGTATTACTATATATCTGTATACAATACTCTTATAATATTACTATATATCTGTATACAGTATTCTTCTGATATTACTATGTATATATATGCGGTATTATATTACTATGTTTCTTTATAGTGTATTATGATATTACTATATATCTATATGCGGTATTATGATATTACCATGTATCTGTATACAGTATTCTTCTGATAATATTACTATGTATCTATATACAGTATATGATATTACGGTGTATCTGTATAGTGTAGTATGGTGATAATATCTCGGTGTATCCGTGTGGCGGTGATAAGCAGCCGCAGCGCCCCGCGCTCTCCTCTAGGTGGCAGTGTTGGTGTTTTTTCTCTGACTTTTTTCTTTTTTTGTGTTTTTCCGGTGCAGTATTATTATTTGGCTATGACTAAATATTACTGTCTGATGAATTATATATTTCTGGTGGGATTTGCATTCCTATATTGGCTGTAGACATGGTGTTGAATGTTTTATTAACCATCCCAATGCAACTGTCAGCCTATTAAAGGGATCCAGTGGACCCTGTGCAGGGGGATAAGCTCCGATACATCCACTCCGTCAAATTGTCTTCCCAGCTGTTTGTTGCTCGGGGTTTCTTCTTCTTTTTTTTTTATTATTTTTGATGCCGGGTTTTATTTTAAGCCAAATCTGCAGCGATTTGTAAATTAACGTCAGATTAGAATTGTGGCATTTAGGAAGATGAAATGCTTCATTGTGAGCGGATTGGATTGTGTGAAGGTAATGAATGGATTTCCCTTATTGTGTTCTGCTTTCCAGTGATAACGCCGTAATCTGCGGCGCACGAGGCTCACACCTCGCCTAAATGACATTACAGGAGTGGGGGGCAAATACTTTAGCGTATTCCTTCCAGACGTCATTGTGGACCTCACACAATCTCCTTAACCACCTTCTCATAAGTCCCCTTGTGGTCCCTGCACCGCCATACTTTATGTCTAGCTGGGTGACTACGAGCATGGCCACCAGCCCGCACTACACAAAGGGTTGTCACCCAGCTGGCCCAGATTGGGGACATGTTACAGACAAACGGTGTTACTGGGTGTAGGTGCTGGAATGGAGTGGTTAAAGGTAAGATCTGCATGGCCTGGTGTTGGATCCAGTAGGTGGCGCTGCCGCAACTCTGATGTCCACACCCCTTCCTGTGACTGATAGTATTAGGCTCCACCCCTTGTCTCCATGTCAGACCAGGTGGGTAAGGGTCAGGTTTGTAGGTACTGCGACTTAGACCAGGCTGCAACACCAGGGCAGGTTAGTTAAGCAGATGGAGCCCTCCATAGACCATCGCTAACACAGCGGGAGCCAACGTAGCGCCACCTACTGGACCGCCAGAACACACTGCTAACACAGCTGGTGCCAACGTAGCGCCACCTACTGGACCGCCAGAACACACTGCTAACACAGCTGGTGCCAACGTAGCGCCACCTACTGGACCGCCAGAACACACTGCTAACACAGCTGGTGCCAACGTAGCGCCACCTACTGGACCGCCAGAACACACTGCTAACACAGCTGGTGCCAACGTAGCGCCACCTACTGGACCGCCAGAACACACTGCTAACACAGCTGGAGCCAAGGCAGCGCCACCTACTGGACCGCCAGAACACACTGCTAACACAGCTGGTGCCAACGTAGCGCCACCTACTGGACCGCCAGAACACACTGCTAACACAGCTGGTGCCAACGTAGCGCCACCTACTGGACCGCCAGAACACACTGCTAACACAGCTGGTGCCAACGTAGCGCCACCTACTGGACCGCCAGAACACACTGCTAACACAGCTGGTGCCAACGTAGCGCCACCTACTGGACCGCCAGAACACACTGCTAACACAGCTGGTGCCAACGTAGCGCCACCTACTGGACCGCCAGAACACACAGCTTAACACAGCTGGAGCCAAGGCAGCGCCACCTACTGGACCGTCAGAACACACAGCTAACACAGCTGGAGCCAAGGCAGCGCCACCTACTGGACCGTCAGAACACACAGCTAACACAGCTGGAGCCAAGGCAGCGCCACCTACTGGACCGTCAGAACACACAGCTAACACAGCTGGAGCCAAGGCAGCGCCACCTACTGGACCATGGCACAGCAGAGAGAACCTACTTCTAACCCCTCCATTCTACCATTTACCAGATTATGTTCAGCTGTATGTTCTGTGCTTGTTCACATGGTGCTCTGCACAGGACCCCTTATGTCTGTGTACTATGGGGCTGTAGACAGTCTGTGTGCGCCGCCTTATGTCCTTAAGAAGACGTGTATATAGAGACAGTGGGGCCCGTAGCTGTACACAAGCTCCTCTTGTACGTGTATTTTTCATAGCATTTGACTTGTTTCCGCCGTTTAATGTCGCCCTGTTTTTCTTCGCCCTATTGATGTTAGTGGAGAAAAATTGCAGGTAAAATTAACATCCTGCAAAAGTTTTTCCCTGCAGTGTGTGGATGAGATGAAATAAAATCTCTGGGACGGTAAAGCGCGGCGTGTTTGTGCACTTGTTTCTGCACGGTGGGGTCTTCCAATCCCTACTTGTTAGAAGTCCCTGCTAGTAACAGGATCACAGTCTCCCCTGCTCGGAGCCCCAATATCCTGCACTAATCTATGGGGAAGCCTGGCAGTAAACGTTCCTGCAGCGCCTCCACAGGACAAGATAAGAATGACACACTGTCCATTGACACCAGTGGTTTGCAGGACACGGCAGGTCCTCCAGAGCGAGAGGACCCCTGATTATTAAGTCCTAATAGGGGATATGACTGGTTTTTGGATGACTATAAATTGTCTTTACATAAAATATTGATTTTCGTTTGGCCCCAAAATAGGGAAAAAAGAAAAATGACTTTTCATTTAAGACGGAAAAATTGCTCCAGCGATGAAGGGGTTAAAGTGGTTCTTTTTGACATCTTTTGAGCTTCTGGACTGAACATTTGTGCGGCATTGCCTCGGATTGTCGGGACGGGTGTTGTATCCTATATATTTATATTTGTTGGTGATAGAATCTCAGTAAATTGCGCGGGTTTGGGGTAAGTGACATTGATGGGAGGAGAATCCTATATAAAGCGGCGGTGACAGGCTCAGAGTAATAAGGACAGTTTGATACGGGCAGAGGGAAGTTTGTGTGACATTTCCTCTGTCCCTGTTTGGTGGCGCCGTGGAGGCGCTGACATGTGATTGTCAGTTTTCACTATTAGGCCGGCCTCATAAATGAAACATGTTGTATTTAGGGCTGATGAAAGTGCTTAACATGGACTGACAGAGCCCATTCCAAAGGAGCGCGCAGGTGACAATGTGGGAGATAGGCTCGTACGCCGCCTCATAAAAAGTGACAGAGCAAATTGAGGTGTCAGTCTAAGGAGAGCAAACACCCCTGAACGGAGGCGGAGGGGCGCCACCGCCGCCACGTGGTTCATCCGCTGCACCCTTTGGTCAGCACTTTGCTTCCGTCATCCAGCTGTGATAGGGAATGGCGCCCGCCCCGCCAGGTGTCGGCAGATTTCTGATGACGTGCAGGAGCCGAGCTCTGACCTGTACATGCAAAATATGGCTTTAACGATTCTGGGGATTTATACAAAGCTTTAACCCCTTAAAGTCAAGCTTGATGGATAGATCACGCCAAGGTCTGCAGATTACTCCTAAGTGTGAGCGGCAGCTCCTCCTCATTCTCTACTTCATGGAAATCTTTCTGTTTATACCCTGAGTATGAAAAGATGTATAAATGTAACACAGCTGAGGAGTTGTTACAATGTATCAGGCTGGGGAATCAACTTTGTGTAGCAGGAAATATCCAAATTGCCAGGTGCAGACTTTCCCCTTCAGCAGAATATAGGCTACAACTATTTGAGTGAATGCAGGTGCCTCCCTTTTTGATCAAAATGCAGGCTCTTCCCCTTGCAGCAGAATGCAGGCTCCTCCCCTTTCAGCGGAATGAAGTCTCCTCCCCTTTGAGCAGAATGCAGACTCCTCCCCTTTGAGCAGAATGCAGGCTCCTCCCTTTTAGCAGAATTCAGGCTCCTCCCCTTTCAGAAAAATGCAGGCTCCTCCCCTTTGAGTATGAACACCCTGACTGGCACTTTTCTGGCCATGACATATGTGCATCCTCTGACTAGCAGTTTCGTGGACCTTGATATGTGTGCAACCCCTGAGTGGCACTTTGCTTTACCTTGACGTGTGCACCTGACTGGCACTTTTCTAGGCCATGACACATGTGCACCCCCTGACTGAAGCTTTTCTGGTCCATGACACATGTGCACCCCCTGACTGTCACTTTTCTAGGCCATGACACATGTGCACCCCCTGACTGTCACTTTTCTGGTCCATGACACATGTGCACCCCCTGACTGTCACTTTTCTGGTCCATGACACATGTGCACCCCCTGACTGGCACTTTTCTAGGCCATGACACATGTGCACCCCCTGACTGAAGCTTTTCTGGTCCATGACACATGTGCACCCCCTGACTGTCACTTTTCTAGGCCATGACACATGTGCACCCCCGACTGTCACTTTTCTAGGCCATGACACATGTGCACCCCCTGACTGTCACTTTTCTGGTCCATGACACATGTGCACCCCCTGACTGTCACTTTTCTGGTCCATGACACATGTGCACCCCCTGACTGGCAGTTTTCTAGGCCATGACACATGTGCACCCCCTGACTGTCACTTTTCTGGTCCATGACACATGTGCACCCCCTGACTGACACTTTTCTGGGCCATGACACATGTGTGCACCCCCTGACTGGCAGTTTTCTAGGCCATGACACATGTGCACCCCCTGACTGTCACTTTTCTGGGTCATGACACATGTGCACCCCCTGACTGACACTTTTCTAGGCCATGACACGTGTGCACCCCCTGACTGACACTTTTCTGGGCCATGACACATGTGCACCCCCTGACTGACACTTTTCTGGGCCATGACACATGTGCACCCCCTGACTGGCAGTTTTCTCGTGGGTTCTCCACATTGGGTCCTGGTGCTGGTTTATCCCTCAGTCAGTCTCGAGGGGTTAATACTTTCGGTGCTGACTGTGATGGATTAGGAGGGTAGTTTTTGGGGTACATGTTTTGGGCCTTGTCGCCTGTTGACCCCTGACCCTCTGGCTTATTCCAGCAGTATGAGCGGCTCTGCCTTCCTTGCAGTCTCTTGGTGTCTCCCCCGAGGTGGGTGGATTTCTTCCCCATCTCCACGCTCGGCTCCCAGTAGGGGGATTATGTGATTACGGAGCGCTGGTAATTTTTAATTGTATTCTTTCATGGTAATTTAGTCGCTTAACCCCTGTAAGAGCAGCTCCGACGACTCCTAATCTCCCAAACTTCTCTCCCGCGTTATCCGTCGAGGGGCCGGAAAAAAAACGACAACTTGTAACGGTATTTTTCCCATGGAATAAAATTGGGCGTCTTCTCGGTCCCGTTGCTGATATCTTCCTATTCATTTCTGCTTGGTAAACACTTTAATTTTTTGTTCTCATTCGGCGGACAAGCAGAACATATGGCGAGGAATCTGGCGCCGCCGTTGCACCTCCTTGAAAGTTGTTCCCCCTGAAATAGCAGGTTTTATAGACGCTGAGAAAAATCCAGCTAATGACCCAAATCCGGCGTGTTTTGTTGCGCGGCGGTTGTATTAAAATAAGGCGCTGTATAAGCACTGTCATTAATGATAAGCTCATTTCGATAATGGGACTGTAGCTGCGGAGTGCGGGGTCCCTTTGGGAGATGCGTTTTTTTTTTTTTAACCAAGTATTGTTCTGGCGTATATCCTTGATTGGCCTAGAAATAGCAATCAGCTGGGTAGCCGGATGACATGCCTCTTAGCGATCCCTTTTATCTCCGAGATGAGTATCAACATTGTATGCTTCCTAATGGAAGTGTAATTTAATGAAATCTATTGGGTAAACATACTTCAGATGTTCAAAGGAGGTGACAAAATTTTTGCTGGCAGCCAGGACCTGGCTGGTTTCCAGCTTGCCTCTAGCTGTATGCATATAGCATTGAGAGAGGCACTTTAAATAGGAACACAGAGGATTGTTTTCATTGTTTTTCTCCCCATTACCTTCCCCTCAAATTCACATTTTTTTTTTTTTTATCTTGCTTCGGTATTGCCGGCTCTTGTCCTCTGACATCTAACCTGCCCCATAAAGCGGAACCGCAAATCGTCATATTCTCACAACCACGTTACTGCTGGTGATGGAACGGAACGGGATATACTGTCCGTTTCTTGTACATAGGAGGTAGTATTATAGTAGTTATATTCTTGTACATAGGAGGTAGTATTATAGTAGTTATATTCTTGTACATAGGAGTAGTATTATAGTAGTTATATTCTTGTATATAGGAGTAGTATTATAGTAGTTATATTCTTGTACATAGGAGTAGTATTATAGTAGTTATATTCTTGTACATAGGAGCAGTATTATAGTAGTTATATTCTTGTACATAGGAGTAGTATTATAGTAGTTATATTCTTGTACATAGGAGTAGTATTATAGTAGTTATATTCTTGTACATAGGAGTAGTATTATAGTAGTTATATTCTTGTACATAGGGGTAGTATTATAGTAGTTATATTCTTGTACATAGGAGGTAGTATTATAGTAGTTATATTCTTGTACATAGGAGCAGTATTATAGTAGTTATATTCTTGTACATAGGCGTAGTATTATAGTAGTTATATTCTTGTACATAGGAGCAGTATTATAGTAGTTATATTCTTGTACATAGGGGTAGTATTATAGTAGTTATATTCTTGTACATAGGAGGTAGTATTATAGTAGTTATATTCTTGTACATAGGAGTAGTATTATAGTAGTTATATTCTTGTACATAGGAGTAGTATTATAGTAGTTATATTCTTGTACATAGGAGTAGGATTATAGTAGTTATATTCTTGTACATAGGAGGTAGTATTATAGTAGTTATATTCTTGTATATAGGAGCAGTATTATAGTAGTTATATTCTTGTACATAGGAGCAGTATTATAGTAGTTATATTCTTGTACATAGGAGGTAGTATTATAGTAGTTATATTCTTGTACATAGGAGCAGTATTATAGTAGTTATATTCTTGTACATAGGGGTAGTATTATAGTAGTTATATTCTTGTACATAGGGGCAGTATTATAGTAGTTATATTCTTGTACATAGGGGTAGTATTATAGTAGTTATATTCTTGTACATAGGAGGTAGTATTATAGTAGTTATATTCTTGTACATAGGAGCAGTATTATAGTAGTTATATTCTTGTACATAGGGGTAGTATTATAGTAGTTATATTCTTGTACATAGGAGGTAGTATTATAGTAGTTATATTCTTGTACATAGGAGCAGTATTATAGTAGTTATATTCTTGTACATAGGAGTAGTATTATAGTAGTTATATTCTTGTACATAGGAGTAGTATTATAGTAGTTATATTCTTGTACATAGCAGCAGTATTATAGTAGTTATATTCTTGTACATAGGAGTAGTATTATAGTAGTTATATTCTTGTACATAGGAGTAGGATTATAGTAGTTATATTCTTGTATATAGGAGCAGTATTATAGTAGTTATATTCTTGTACATAGGAGTAGTATTATAGTAGTTATATTCTTGTACATAGGAGGTAGTATTATAGTAGTTATATTCTTGTATATAGGAGCAGTATTATAGTAGTTATATTCTTGTACATAGGAGCAGTATTATAGTAGTTATATTCTTGTACATAGGAGGTAGTATTATAGTAGTTATATTCTTGTATATAGGAGCAGTATTATAGTAGTTATATTCTTGTACATAGGAGTAGTATTATAGTAGTTATATTCTTGTACATAGGAGGTAGTATTATAGTAGTTATATTCTTGTATATAGGAGCAGTATTATAGTAGTTATATTCTTGTACATAGGAGCAGTATTATAGTAGTTATATTCTTGTACATAGGAGGTAGTATTATAGTAGTTATATTCTTGTACATAGGAGGTAGTATTATAGTAGTTATATCCTTGTACATAGGAGGTAGTATTATAGTAGTTATATTCTTGTACATAGGAGTAGGATTATAGTAGTTATATCCTTGTACATAGGAGTAGTATTATAGTAGTTATATTCTTGTACATAGGAGTAGGATTATAGTAGTTATATTCTTGTACATAGGAGGTAGTATTATAGTAGTTATATTCTTGTACATAGGAGTAGTATTATAGTAGTTATATTCTTGTACATAGGAGGTAGTATTATAGTAGTTATATTCTTGTATATAGGAGCAGTATTATAGTAGTTATATTCTTGTACATAGGAGGTAGTATTATAGTAGTTATATTCTTGTACATAGGAGGTAGTATTATAGTAGTTATATTCTTGTATATAGGAGTAGTATTATAGTAGTTATATTATTGTACATAGGAGGTAGTATTATAGTAGTTATATTCTTGTATATAGGAGTAGTATAGTTGTTATATTCTTGTACATAGGAGTAGTATTATAGTAGTTATATTCTTGTACATAGGAGGTAGTATTATAGTAGTTATATTCTTGTACATAGGAGTAGTATTATAGTAGTTATATTCTTGTACATAGGAGTAGTATTATAGTAGTTATATTCTTGTACATAGTAGTAGTATTATAGTAGTTATATTCTTGTACATAGGAGTAGTATTATAGTAGTTATATTCTTGTACATAGGAGTAGTATTATAGTAGTTATATTCTTGTACATAGGAGTAGGATTATAGTAGTTATATTCTTGTACATAGGAGGTAGTATTATAGTAGTTATATTCTTGTACATAGGAGCAGTATTATAGTAGTTATATTCTTGTACATAGGAGGTAGTATTATAGTAGTTATATTCTTGTACATAGGAGGTAGTATTATAGTAGTTATATTCTTGTACATAGAAGTAGTATTATAGTAGTTATATTCTTGTACATAGGAGGTAGTATTATAGTAGTTATATTCTTGTACATAGGAGTAGTATTATAGTAGTTATATTCTTGTACATAGGAGCAGTATTATAGTAGTTATATTCTTGTACATAGGAGTAGTATTATAGTAGTTATATTCTTGTACATAGGAGCAGTATTATAGTAGTTATATTCTTGTACATAGAAGTAGTATTATAGTAGTTATATTCTTGTACATAGGAGGTAGTATTATAGTAGTTATATTCTTGTACATAGGAGCAGTATTATAGTAGTTATATTCTTGTACATAGGAGGTAGTATTATAGTAGTTATATTCTTGTACATAGGAGTAGTATTATAGTAGTTATATTATTGTACATAGGAGTAGTATTATAGTAGTTATATTCTTGTACATAGGAGTAGTATTATAGTAGTTATATTCTTGTACATAGGAGCAGTATTATAGTAGTTATATTCTTGTACATAGAAGTAGTATTATAGTAGTTATATTCTTGTACATAGGAGGTAGTATTATAGTAGTTATATTCTTGTACATAGGAGCAGTATTATAGTAGTTATATTCTTGTACATAGGAGGTAGTATTATAGTAGTTATATTCTTGTACATAGGAGTAGTATTATAGTAGTTATATTATTGTACATAGGAGTAGTATTATAGTAGTTATATTCTTGTACATAGGAGTAGTATTATAGTAGTTATATTCTTGTACATAGGAGGTAGTATTATAGTAGTTATATTCTTGTTCATAGGAGTAGTATTATAGTAGTTATATTCTTGTACATAGGAACAGTATTATAGTAGTTATATTCTTGTACATAGGAGCAGTATTATAGTAGTTATATTCTTGTACATAGGAGGTAGTATTATAGTAGTTATATTCTTGTACATAAGAGCAGTATTATAGTAGTTATATTCTTGTACATAGGAGGTAGTATTATAGTAGTTATATTCTTGTACATAGGAGTAGTATTATAGTAGTTATATTATTGTACATAGGAGTAGTATTATAGTAGTTATATTCTTGTACATAGGAGTAGTATTATAGTAGTTATATTCTTGTACATAGGAGGTAGTATTATAGTAGTTATATTCTTGTTCATAGGAGTAGTATTATAGTAGTTATATTCTTGTACATAGGAACAGTATTATAGTAGTTATATTCTTGTACATAGGAGCAGTATTATAGTAGTTATATTCTTGTACATAGGAGTAGTATTATAGTAGTTATATTCTTGTACATAGGGGTAGTATTATAGTAGTTATATTCTTGTACATAGGAGGTAGTATTATAGTAGTTATATTCTTGTACATAGGAGCAGTATTATAGTAGTTATATTCTTGTACATAGGAGGTAGTATTATAGTAGTTATATTCTTGTTCATAGGAGTAGTATTATAGTAGTTATATTCTTGTACATAGGAGCAGTATTATAGTAGTTATATTCTTGTACATAGGAGTAGTATTATAGTAGTTATATTCTTGTACACAGGAGTAGTATTATAGTAGTTATATTCTTGTACATAGGAGTAGTATTATAGTAGTTATATTCTTGTGTATAGGGGGCAGTATTATAGTATATACAATCTCCTTTACGCTATACCTACTATAATGATGACTTGTATAACCTGGACAATCTTTTCCTTGTTTTTTTTCGCTTTCTCCTACAAATTGAATGAATCTCACAGATTACTAATATCTCCAGATCTAGGAGCACCAAAAATTTATATATTCACATAAGGGGTGTCTTCAAGACAAACGTTAAAACTTAAATTTAATTGTAAAATCAAGTAAAATGACAGGGCAGGCGGTCCCTATTGTTCTAGATAAAAAGTATTTTTAGGAGTGTGGTATACATTCCAAACGCTAGGGAATCTGGGTGCAGTCCCCTTATTCTGGGATTAAGACTGACTAGTGAGTATATATTCAATTAACTTCTAGACACCTAATGTTATTGATAACACATAAAACGACTGTGTACCATAGACTAATTGTGTTTCGCACAATATTAGGAAATTCCTACAAATATTAGTTCACAGTAGAAAAGTTGGGTATGTGTTGTATTGTGAAGTAGTTTTAGAAGGTCTTAAAGTTATTTTTTAATTCCTATGAGAGGTCTGATCAACTTTTCTACTGTGTACCATAACCTAGCAATCTGGGCTCTGATACACTGTCTCTTAGGCCTAGAATACAATGTATCAGAGATGAGACTGCTAGGTTATGGTACACAGTAGTTTTATTTGTTACCAATAACATTAGGTGTCTAGAAGTTAATTGACTATATACTCACCAGGCAGTCTTAATCCCAGAATAAGGGGACTGCACCCCGATTCCCTAGCGTTTGGAATGTATACCACACTCCTAAAAATACTTTTTATCTATAACAATAGGGGCCGCCTGCCCTGTCATTTTACTTGATTTTACAATTAAATTTAAGTTGTAACGTTTGTCTTGAGGACTCCCCTTATGTGAATCTTCCAGATTAGGATAAAATGTTCTTGTGATATTTTTAGCTCGCAGAGGATTATCTGGAGTATATAATGTAAGTGACCCTCAGATGTTGGAGGTTTTAATGTTGTGGCTGTTTTCTGCCTCTGTGGTTTTGGTCAGTGACATTATGGAGCGATTTTGACAATGTGACACCCTCCATATTCTAGAGCCTTTCTTGTGGTCTTTTCTTACATCTGATACATTTCCTCTCAGATATTTATCACCTTTCTATGTATCTGTTATATTGGGGATTGTCTGAGATTAGCAGGGCGCGTCTGTTTTGTTCTGGTATTGGCGCCACTTGTGTCTATAGGTGGTGAGCGGTATTGCACCTGATATCCATGGACGTAGTGAGAGCTAATCTGCTATATTTCTTGCAACCTGTGGACAGATATGGCGCTGTGTCTTGGCAGCCATGTTTTTCCAGTCCTAGACAATCCCTTTACGCCATTTTCCTCTCATTTTCCACCTTGTGCGGAGATATTCCTGATCTCTCCCTTTGCTGCCGGTTCGCTGCCTCTCGCTCGCCGCCTCTGACCTTTGCCGTGCAGGGACCTCTTCCTCGTCTAGACTTGTTAGCGATTACAAAACACCCGAATTTGTCTCCCTATGAAACTTTCAAGCGTAATTTGAATAAATTGCATGTCACACGCTAAATAAATCATGTGCCGTACACAAAGGCTGCCGAGTTCAGAGGTCAGCCGCGCCGGTGTCGTCCGCCTGTGGAAACCATTTTATTCCGCGTCTGTCAAGCAATTACCTCTCTCTGCTATGCAAAGTTCAGTGGAATACATCTGCATATTAACGCCGCGTCCCGTGCGATGTTTGTAGTGCGCGGGCCGCCATAGTTGACCTTAAAGTATCGCACAACCATTCATTATAATCCTCCGCAGCAGCGGAAATGGCAGAAACCTCTGTACAGTTGTAAAGAGGAAGCTGCGAGAAGATGGATGACTGTCTTATTACCCTAACAGGGCGCCCGCGGGGCGAGCCGACAAATAAATCACAATACAAAATGTTCCGGACGATCAGCGGCAAACAAATCCAGATCAAATCTCCCCGACTGTAATAGAATCTGATTTCAGCGAGTGCGGCGAAACGAGTGCAGGATCGGGAAGATGAGAAAGGGAAAGATAAAATATAAGATGCTCTGGATGTCAGACATGTATCACCGAAACGCCGACCGCCACATGGCGCTATCTATAGGTAACTGCTACATAGCTATAACTGCCCTGGGAAAGCTGGGTGATGACATATAGAAACATCGGTAACGGCTTCCATAGATGGGCTGATCTGCCTCATCCAAAGTCTGGGAAAGCTGCATAACAAGTGTCTGGAGAAAAGTGATATCTCTGAAAGAGTAATATATTATATAGTAATGTCATCAGAAGAATAGTGAGCGCAGCTCTGGAGTATAATACAGGATAAGTAATGTAATGTATGTACACAGTGACTGCACCAGCAGAATAGTGAGCGCAGCTCTGGAGTATAATACAGGATAAGTAATGTAATGTATGTACACAGTGACTGCACCAGCAGAATAGTGAACGCAGCTCTGGAGTATAATACAGGATAAGTAATGTAATGTATGTACACAGTGACTGTACCAGCAGAATAGTGAGCGCAGCTCTGGAGTATAATACAGGATAAGTAATGTAATGTATGTACACAGTGACTGTACCAGCAGAATAGTGAGCGCAGCTCTGGAGTATAATACAGGATAAGTAATGTAATGTATGTACACAGTGACTGCACCAGCAGAATAGTGAACGCAGCTCTGGAGTATAATACAGGATAAGTAATGTAATGTATGTACACAGTGACTGCACCAGCAGAATAGTGAGCGCAGCTCTGGAGTATAATACAGGATAAGTAATGTAATGTATGTACACAGTGACTGCACCAGCAGAATAGTGAACGCAGCTCTGGAGTATAATACAGGATAAGTAATGTAATGTATGTACACAGTGACTGCACCAGCAGAATAGTGAGCGCAGCTCTGGAGTATAATACAGGATAAGTAATGTAATGTATGTACACAGTGACTGTACCAGCAGAATAGTGAGCGCAGCTCTGGAGTATAATACAGGATAAGTAATGTAATGTATGTACACAGTGACTGCACCAGCAGAATAGTGAGTGCAGCTCTGGAGTATAATACAGGATAAGTAATGTAATGTATGTACACAGTGACTGTACCAGCAGAATAGTGAGCGCAGCTCTGGAGTATAATACAGGATAAGTAATGTAATGTATGTACACAGTGACTGTACCAGCAGAATAGTGAGCGCAGCTCTGGAGTATAGTACAGGATAAGTAATGTAATGTATGTACACAGTGACTGTACCAGCAGAATAGTGAGCGCAGCTCTGGAGTATAATACAGGATAAGTAATGTAATGTATGTACACAGTGACTGTACCAGCTGAAAAACCATGTACAACTGTGGGGGCAGTCACCTCTTCCTTAGGGTCATGTGACTCTTGCTGCTATGTCCAGGTATGATCACAGTCGCACCTGTCACATCGCCGGAAACATCCCAGAGTATCATATTAGCAGTTTCAGTTCAGACGTGTTTGATGTAAACAGATCCTCCAGGTGAGCTGATTCTTGCCGGGTTCATCAGACCTATACTTATACTTTTACATAAACTTATACATGTACTTATACATATGCCATACTGGGGCTGCATTACAAAATGATAACAGCCCCATATCCTTTGCACCCCTGTTTCTATATACTATGGCCCTCTGCACCCCAGCTCCTGTATACTCTGACCCTCTACACCCCAGCTCCTATATACTATATCCCTCTACACCCCAGCTCCTATATACTATGACCCTCTACACCCCAGCTCCTATATACTATATCCCTCTACACCCCAGCTCCTGTATACTATGACCCTCTGCACCCCAGCTCCTATATACTATATCCCTCTACACCCCAGCTCCTATATACTATGACCCTCTGCACCCCAGCTCCTGTATACTATGACCCTCTACACCCCAGCTCCTGTATACTCTGACCCTCTGCACCCCAGCTCCTATATACTATATCCCTCTACACCCTAGCTCCTGTATACTATGACCCTCTACACCCCAGCTCCTGTATACTATGGCCCTCTACACCCCAGCTCCTGTATACTCTGACCCTCTGCACCCCAGCTCCTATATACTATATCCCTCTACACCCCAGCTCCTATATACTATGACCCTCTACACCCCAGCTCCTATATACTATGACCCTCTATACCCCAGCTCCTGTATACTCTGACCCTCTGCACCCCAGCTCCTGTATACTGACCCTCTATACCCCAGCTCCTGTATACTCTGACCCTCTACACCCCAGCTCCTATATACTATGACCCTCTACACCCCAGCTCCTATATACTATGACCCTCTGCACCCCAGCTCCTGTATACTCTGACCCTCTGCACCCCAGCTCCTGTATACTCTGACCCTCTACACCCCAGCTCCTATATACTATGACCCTCTACACCCCAGCTCCTATATACTATGACCCTCTGCACCCCAGCTCCTGTATACTCTGACCCTCTGCACCCCAGCTCCTGTATACTCTGACCCTCTACACCCCAGCTCCTATATACTATGACCCTCTACACCCCAGCTCCTATATACTATGACCCTCTGCACCCCAGCTCCTGTATACTCTGACCCTCTACACCCCAGCTCCTATATACTCTGACCCTCTGCACCCCAGCTCCTATATACTATGACCCTCTGCACCCCAGCTCCTGTAAACTCTGACCCTCTGCACCCCAGCTCCTGTATACTATATCCCTCTACACCCCAGCTCCTATATACTATGACCCTCTGCACCCCAGCTCCTGTATACTCTGACCCTCTGCACCCCAGCTCCTGTATACTATATCCCTCTACACCCTAGCTCCTGTATACTATGACCCTCTGCACCCCAGCTCCTGTATACTCTGACCCTCTGCACCCCAGCTCCTATATACTATGACCCTCTGCACCCCAGCTCCTGTATACTATAT
The DNA here is from genome assembly GCF_031893055.1 of Leptodactylus fuscus. Classification (NCBI taxonomy): domain Eukaryota; kingdom Metazoa; phylum Chordata; class Amphibia; order Anura; family Leptodactylidae; genus Leptodactylus; species Leptodactylus fuscus. Next base: position 2,309,827 of record NC_134274.1, on the reverse strand, counting down.
CCCTCTACACCCTAGCTCCTGTATACTATGACCCTCTACACCCCAGCTCCTGTATACTCTGACCCTCTGCACCCTAGCTCCTGTATACTATGACCCTCTACACCCCAGCTCCTGTATATTCTGACCCTCTACACCCCAGCTCCTATATACTCTGACCCTCTGCACCCCAGCTCCTGTATACTCTGACCCTCTACACCCCAGCTCCTGTATACTATGACCCTCTACACTCCAGCTCCTGTATACTATGACCCTCTATACCCCAGCTCCTATATACTATGACCCTCTACACCCCAGCTCCTGTATACTATGACCCTCTACACCCCAGCTCCTGTATACTCTGACCCTCTACACCCCAGCTCCTATATACTCTGACCCTCTGCACCCCAGCTCCTATATACTATGACCCTCTGCACCCCAGCTCCTGTATACTCTGACCCTCTGCACCCTAGCTCCTGTATACTATGGCCCTCTACACCCCAGCTCCTGTATACTCTGACCCTCTACACCCCAGCTCCTGTATACTGACCCTCTATACCCCAGCTCCTGTATACTCTGACCCTCTGCACCCCAGCTCCTGTATACTATGACCCTCTACACCCCAGCTCCTATATACTATGACCCTCTACACCCCAGCTCCTATATACTATGACCCTCTGCACCCCAGCTCCTGTATACTATATCCCTCTACACCCCAGCTCCTGTATACTATGACCCTCTATACCCCAGCTCCTATATACTATGACCCTCTACACCCCAGCTCCTGTATACTCTGACCCTCTACACCCCAGCTCCTGTATACTCTGACCCTCTGCACCCCAGCTCCTGTATACTATATCCCTCTACACCCCAGCTCCTATATACTATGACCCTCTGCACCCCAGCTCCTGTATACTCTGACCCTCTGCACCCCAGCTCCTATATACTATGACCCTCTGCACCCCAGCTCCTGTATACTATATCCCTCTACACCCTAGCTCCTGTATACTATGACCCTCTACACCCCAGCTCCTGTATACTATGACCCTCTGCACCCCAGCTCCTGTATACTATGACCCTCTGCACCCCAGCTCCTGTATACTATGACCCTCTGCACCCCAGCTCCTGTATACTATGACCCTCTGCACCCCAGCTCCTGTCTACTATGACCCTCTATACCCCAGCTCCTGTATACTCTGACCCTCTGCACCCCAGCTCCTGTCTACTATGACCCTCTACACCCCAGCTCCTATATACTCTGACCCTCTGCACCCTAGCTCCTGTATACTATGACCCTCTATACCCCAGCTCCTATATACTATGGCCCTCTACATCCCAGCTCCTGTATACTATGACCCTCTGCACCCCAGCTCCTGTATACTATATCCCTCTACACCCCAGCTCCTATATACTATGACCCTCTGCACCCCAGCTCCTGTATACTCTGACCCTCTGCACCCCAGCTCCTATATACTATGACCCTCTGCACCCCAGCTCCTGTATACTATGACCCTCTGCACCCCAGCTCCTGTCTACTATGACCCTCTATACCCCAGCTCCTGTATACTCTGACCCTCTGCACCCTAGCTCCTGTATACTATGACCCTCTACACCCCAGCTCCTGTATACTCTGACCCTCTGCACCCTAGCTCCTGTATACTATGACCCTCTATACCCCAGCTCCTATATACTATGACCCTCTGCACCCCAGCTCCTGTCTACTATGACCCTCTATACCCCAGCTCCTGTATACTCTGACCCTCTGCACCCCAGCTCCTGTATACTATATCCCTCTACACCCCAGCTCCTATATACTATGGCCCTCTACTCCCCAGCTCCTATATACTTTGACTCTCTAGACTCTCTATGTATTTACTTTCCTTGCTTATATAGTGGTGACATATTCTGCAGATGGGGGACTCTTTACTGTACTTTGACCTCCCCTATGTTCAGGACTTTGGGGTCTTCAGGCCAAACCACTGACTCTGACTCCTCTACTTTTTCCACAGACCGATTTCAGTTCCTTCATTCATGTAATAAGCGATACATCTAATTATATAATATTATATTAAGTCCTTCATCATTTCATTTTGAAGTCACAGTCAGTAATTTTTTTTCCAACTCCATCCAAAATTTGTCCTTACTGCACCTCTGACTCTGCAGCCTCGCCTGTGCCCCATTCCTATAGACTGTAATGCGGCACCGCACTGGAGAGGAAGCAAATGGACGGCACATCCCAATCTTATACATTCATCTCATCTTCAATACCGAACACGAGGTTCTTAGTCTATGTATAAGGTGTATAAGCCACTAGGCTCTGTATAGGGGGTCCCTACTCTACTGGGGGCGGCACTGATCAGTGACCCCCACCTGTGTGTTAATTGAGGTTACAGAGTATCTATGTGCCAAACTTAATCATGATACTGCCATATTATATGGAAGAGTCTGGGGAAAGCTTATTGTATTGGTGGCCAGATCACCTGTCACCCAGCGTTACCTGTAACAGATCCAGTGCCCGAGCCAGGGACTGAGGTCACGCGAATGTTTTATATGTAACATCTTGTCTTCCTCATGTCACCTATCGATCTGGATAATATATTTATCTTCTGATGGACCTTGTGAGATTCCTGAAACATGGCGCCCCCTCCCTCCATGCGATACCATTAAGATAAATAAAGCAGATAGAGGTCCGCAGAGTTTTCATCAGATAAATGAGAATATTTACGGCTGATATCTGCTCTTAATTGCATTGTAATTCTCCAGATAATCATCAAAGGAATTGCAAAGTAGTAATGCTTAATTATAGGGAGGCGAGCCGGGCGCAATATCCTGTACTGCAGCTGGGTGGCAGCAGAGCTCTGCTGAATGACTACTGCCAGGTATATAGCCGTCATAGACTCAGGGGACACAGTGGTGTAGGGGCAAGACTCCTGTATACTGCCCCCTAGGCCAGAGCAACCAGCACACAGCTTTACTATAGTCACACAAGACAACACATTGTATTTATTTTTATTTATCTATGGATAGGAGATAGAGAGGAGATAGATAGATAGACAGAGAGGAGATAGATAGATAGGAGATAGATAGATAGATAGATAGATAGATAGATAGATAGGAGATAGAGAGGAGATAGATAGATAGACAGAGAGGAGATAGATAGATAGGAGATAGATAGATAGATAGATAGATAGATAGATAGGAGATAGATAGATAGATAGATAGGAGATAGATAGATAGATAGATAGATAGGAGATAGATAGATAGATAGATAGATAGATAGATAGATAGATAGGAGATAGATAGATAGATAGATAGATAGGAGATAGATAGATAGATAGATAGGAGATAGATAGATAGATAGATAGGAGATAGATAGATAGATAGATAGGAGATAGATAGATAGATAGATAGATAGATAGATAGATAGATAGATAGATAGATAGATAGATGATAGATAGGAGATAGATAGATAGATAGATAGATAGGAGATAGATAGATAGATAGATAGATAGATAGATAGATGATAGATAGATAGATAGATAGATAGATAGATAGATAGATAGGAGATAGATAGATAGATAGATAGATAGGAGATAGATAGGAGATAGATAGATAGATAGATAGGAGATAGATAGATAGATAGATAGATAGATAGATAGATAGATAGGAGATAGATAGATAGGAGATAGATAGATAGATAGATAGATAGATAGATAGATAGATAGATAGGAGACAGATAGGAGATAGATAGATAGATAGATAGACAGATAGGAGATAGATAGATAGATAGATAGATAGATAGATAGATAGATAGATAGATAGATAGATAGGAGATAGATAGATAGATAGATAGATAGATAGGAGATAGATAGATAGATAGATAGATAGATAGATAGATAGATAGATAGGAGATAGATAGATAGATAGATAGATATGACATGGTAGATAGATAGATAGATAGATAGATAGATAGATAGATAGATAGATAGATATGACATGGTAGATAGACTATTATCTTCCATTTACTGTATGAGAGTCATATATGGCCCCTATAGTCGGCTGATGGGTCTGGTTGTCATGTGACCACCCTGGACCCCCTACATTGTATATTGTGGCCCCTCTTCTATAGAATATTACTGTATAGATTGGGGTCGGCAGCTTTCTGCAGTCCAGCTGTTGTAAGACTACAACTCCCAGCATGCATACTGGCTGTGCCTTGTTGGAACTCCCATGGAAGTGAATGGAGCATGCTGGGAGTTGTAGTCTCACAGCGTCTGGGGTGCCAAAGTTTGCTGAGCCCTTGTATGGATTCCCTCTGGGAGTCTGGCAGGTCTCGCCCCGGCTGAGATCTCCTCCACAATCTTGTTCTTCTCTCTTTCGCTTTGTCGCTGTAATTTTCATCACAAAATCCTTTCTGCGTCTTTCTAATAAACGCCTTTCATGGGAAAAATAATAAAAAAATGCCGTAACTTTTGTCTCGGAAACATGTAAAACCAAACCCCTTTCTGTTCTGTTCTTGTCGGCAGGCGGAGGATGACAGGGATCTTAAAGGTATATTAAATATATATTACCAGAAACTCGACTTCAAAAGAGCCGGTAATTCCATCCTATACGGAGTGTTTAATGTCCGCGGCGCTGGTAATGGCGGCTGGGGAGGCGCAGAGCGCTGTGCGGAGACCGGCCCAGGCTCTATACTGACTGCACCAAAGAACAGCTCATTATTCTCATTACTGTCATTACAAGTCATTATTGTTGGGGGGCCGGGCTGACGGCAGTGGGGGGCCCCGCTCCCCGCCCCTCCAGGCTCACACTTTGCTTTTTGTCTTATCCTGTCTGTTTTTCACCTTGACCGCTGGTCCAGATACAACACGGGAATCCACCACAGATAGAACGCCGCCATGTTATCCCAAATATCCAGCGCATACGACATCTTCAAGAATATCACTCGACTGAGATATACTGTGATATATACTGTGCAATATACTTTCCTCACTACAGATAGGAGCTTTAGGCCTGGACTTTGGGACAGGAGATGTCTGCACTGATGCACTGTAACGACCTGCAGCTCAGACATTGTAGGACTAGATCTGTATCTATAGCCCTGTCTGTCCAACATGTATGTCTTCTATCCTATGTTTATGTTTTTTTTATTCAATGTGTCCCTTGTAGTCCAAGCTATATAGGGAGATACCCAGGATATACCAGCTGTACATATATAATTATATACAGTATATACCCAGGTTATACCAGCTGTACATGTATAATTATATACAGTATATACCCAGGTTATACCAGCTGTACATGTATAATTATATACAGTATATACCCAGGTTATACCAGCTGTACATATATAATTATATACAGTATATACCCAGGTTATACCAGCTGTACATATATAATTATATACAGTATATACCCAGGTTATACCAGCTGTACATGTATAATTATATACAGTATATACCCAGGTTATACCAGCTGTACATATATAATTATATACAGTATATACCCAGGTTATACTGGCTGTACACATATAATTATATACAGTATATACCCAGGTTATACCGGCTGTACATATATAATTATATACAGGAGATACCCAGGTTATACCAGCTATACATATAGAATTATATACAGTATATACCCAGGTTATACCGGCTGTACATATATAATTATATACAGTATATACCCAGGTTATACCAGCTGTACATATATAATTATATACAGTATATACCCAGGTTATACCGGCTGTACATATAGAATTATATACAGTATATACCCAGGTTATACCGGCTATACATATATAATTATATACAGTATATACCCAGGTTATACCAGCTGTACATATAGAATTATATACAGTATATACCCAGGTTATACCAGCTGTACATATATAATTATATACAGTATATACCCAGGTTATACTGGCTGTACACATATAATTATATACAGTATATACCCAGGTTATACCGGCTGTACATGTATAATCATATACCATATATACCCAGGTTATACCGGCTGTACATATAGAATTATATACAGTATATACCCAGGTTATACCAGCTGTACATATATAATTATATACAGTATATACCCAGGTTATACTGGCTGTACACATATAATTATATACAGTATATACCCAGGTTATACCGGCTGTACATATATAATTATATACAGGAGATACCCAGGTTATACCAGCTATACATATAGAATTATATACAGTATATACCCAGGTTATACCGGCTGTACATATATAATTATATACAGTATATACCCAGGTTATACCAGCTGTACATGTATAATTATATACAGTATATACCCAGGTTATACCAGCTGTACATATATAATTATATACAGTATATACCCAGGTTATACTGGCTGTACACATATAATTATATACAGTATATACCCAGGTTATACCGGCTGTACATATATAATCATATACCATATATACCCAGGTTATACCGGCTGTACATATAGAATTATATACAGTATATACCCAGGTTATACCGGCTGTACATGTAGAATTATATACCCAGGATATACCAGTGTGGTCCGTATCACTATATACTATATGGTGCTTCTATTCTCCCCTCCCGGTTGCTCACTGGCTGCTCTGCCTACTCTCTATATGCCCCCTCAGTATATAACAGTATGGCACATGGCGTGTATTTGGCATTGCTTCTTTCCTTTGCCGCTGTCGGCTGGTTGGTCATCTCTTTGGAGCAGTTCTCGCGTTGCGTCCAGCTGGAACGTCTTCCCCTTGTTTATCTCTAAAGTCCTTTGTTTGGACGCGGATTGAAATAAATGGCAGTAGGCGCGGGGAGTTGCGAGCCATTGGCTAGTGAGTGTGTGCGTGAGGAGGCGAGGTGTGATAAAGAAGGGGTAATTAAATGTGAGGAGCAGATAACGCCGGATGACAAATGCCACCGTGCTCGGCCCAATTGTTGATCTGTTTGCCGCATCTCTTTATTTGGCAATAAATATGCAAACTTTGTCCTAACGTCATTTTACCTGGCGGTTCGTTTGCGCGGGATGTGTGGTAATTTAGCATAGGCAGCGTGCGGGGTGTCAGGGCTCGCCCCCCTATTAGAATAGCAGATGATTTGGTAATTCAGTGGCGCAAACGCGGGAAGCATTAGACATCTAGTTACTGTGATAACATTGTATCGAATTCCCAGCCGCAGCAATTTAAACAATCGTTTCGCCATGTTGTCGGCCGCTGAATTGAACATCCTGCCCGCTCAGAATTCGCCTCATTGTTACCGGCAGAGATTAAGTGGCGCTGCTCAGAGGAATCCACGGCAATGCTCAGTCCTGCCAATTCACCACTGACCGCACATCTGACTTGTTAATGCGCCGGCCCTCGCCTGCCAGTGTAGGAGGAAACCATCCCGTTATCTTTAGGGGTCCGGCCTCGGTCGTTGCTTTCAGTCATGTGATATTTTCTGCTCACCTTTGTGTTCTGCAGATGATGTCATCTCATAATTTTCCAGTTTTTACACCTTTGTCCCAGCAAAATTTTGTTTTGCCATAGCTGTGGTCACCGCCATTCCTTGGTGCGCCGTACTTCAAGTGTCTGTCGTGTGTATGGCACAATTTTAGCCTATTATGGGCAGGTGACTTCCTAAATGGAAGCATTTTGCTTGTCCACCATGGTAGAGGAAAGCATTTTGTTCCATATGGTCTGTCCACCATGGTAGAGGAAAGCATTTTGTTCCATATGGTCTGTCCACCATGGTAGAGGGAAGCATTTTGTTCCATATGTCTGTCCACCATGGTAGAGGGAAGCATTTTGTTCCATATGTCTGTCCACCATGGTAGAGGGAAGCATTTTGTTTCATATGGTCTGCCCACCATGGTAGAGGAAAGCATTTTGTTTCATATGGTCTGTCTACCATGGTAGAGGAAAGCATTTTGTTCCATATGTCTGTCCACCATGGTAGAGGAAAGCATTTTGTTCCATATGTCTGTCCACCATGGTAGAGGGAAGCATTTTGTTCCATATGTCTGTCCACCATGGTAGAGGGAAGCATTTTGTTCCATATGTCTGTCCACCATGGTAGAGGAAAGCATTTTGTTCCATATGTCTGTCTACCATGGTAGAGGAAAGCATTTTGTTCCATATGGTCTGTCCACCATGGTAGAGGAAAGCATTTTGTTCCATATGACTGTCCACCATGGTAGAGGGAAGCATTTTGTTCCATATGTCTGTCCACCATGGTAGAGGGAAGCATTTTGTTCCATATGTCTGTCCATCATGGTAGAGGGAAGCATTTTGTTCCATATGTCTGTCCACCATGGTAGAGGAAAGCATTTTGTTCCATATGTCTGTCCATCATGGTAGAGGGAAGCATTTTGTTCCATATGTCTGTCCACCATGGTAGAGGAAAGCATTTTGTTTCATATGGTCTGTCCACCATGGTAGAGGAAAGCATTTTGTTCCATATGTCTGTCCACCATGGTAGAGGAAAGCATTTTGTTCCATATGTCTGTCCACCATGGTAGAGGAAAGCATTTTGTTCCATATGTCTGTCCACCATGGTAGAGGGAAGCATTTTGTTCCATATGTCTGTCTACCATGGTAGAGGAAAGCATTTTGTTCCATATGTCTGTCCACCATGGTAGAGGGAGCATTTTGTTATGTATATTTGTCCACCATGGTAGAGGGAAGCATTTTGTTCCATATGATCTGTCCACCATGGTAGAGGAAAGCATTTTGTTCCATATGTCTGTCCATCATGGTAGAGGGAAGCATTTTGTTCCATATGGTCTGTCTACCATGGTAGAGGAAAGCATTTTGTTTCATATGTCTGTCCACCATGGTAGAGGGAAGCATTTTGTTCCATATGGTCTGTCTACCATGGTAGAGGAAAGCATTTTGTTCCATATGTCTGCCCACCATGGTAGAGGAAAGCATTTTGTTCCATATGTCTGTCCACCATGGTAGAGGGAAGCATTTTGTTCCATATGTCTGTCCACCATGGTAGAGGAAAGCATTTTGTTCCATATGTCTGTCCACCATGGTAGAGGGAGCATTTTGTTATGTATATTTGTCCACCATGGTAGAGGAAAGCATTTTGTTCCATATGTCTGTCCACCATGGTAGAGGAAAGCATTTTGTTCAATATGTCTGTCTACCATGGTAGAGGGAAGCATTTTGTTCCATATGTCTGTCCACCATGGTAGAGGAAAGCATTTTGTTTCATATGTCTGTCCACCATGGTAGAGGAAAGCATTTTGTTCCATATGTCTGTCCACCATGGTAGAGGGAAGCATTTTGTTCCATATGTCTGTCCACCATGGTAGAGGGAAGCATTTTGTTCCATATGTCTGTCCACCATGGTAGAGGGAAGCATTTTGTTCCATATGTCTGTCCACCATGGTAGAGGGAAGCATTTTGTTCCATATGTCTGTCCACCATGGTAGAGGGAAGCATTTTGTTCCATATGGTCTGTCTACCATGGTAGAGGGAAGCATTTTGTTCCATATGTCTGTCTACCATGGTAGAGGGAAGCATTTTGTTCCATATGTCTGTCCACCATGGTAGAGGGAAGCATTTTGTTCCATATGTCTGTCCACCATGGTAGAGGGAAGCATTTTGTTCCATATGTCTGTCCACCATGGTAGAGGGAAGCATTTTGTTCTGCATGTCTGCCCACCATGGTAGAGGGAAGCATTTTGTTCTGTATTTTACTCCATTATGCTCATGGCTGTAGTTTTGGTCCGTGTGCTATCCTTTATTACGTATCCTTAGTAACAGCATGTGGACCCATTCTTTTCCATGGCCCCATGCACATAGATCAGTGTGTGTGGGGGGGGTTCTTTGGACTGAGCCACTAAGTACAGGACAGGTCCGGTCTGGACACATTCTCTCCTAGATACATTGTGACATCCTGCCTGTAGGACCTATCGAAATCCTTCTAGTGTAATACAGTAAATATGTGGCTGGAGGGAGAGGAGGGAGATGCAGCTGCAGCTTCTTACTCAGTGACACCAAGAAGAGAAATAAAATACATATAAAAAGTTACAGAGGGAAGGAAGTTGCAATGACGAACAAAGAGTGTGTGGATAAAAGCGCAACCAGATTTTCACAAAAAGTCACCTCATGGCTTGTTCTTAAAAGTTTAAAGGGGAATAGCGGGGGCCGATTGATCCCGGGCAACACCTGAAATCTGCTCCATCTCATTCCCTGCGCCGTTCTTGTTGTAGTGGCCAGATCAGGTACTACAGACCAGCTGCGATGACTTGGTTTGGCCACTATACGGAGAATGGCGCTGTCTGCTTCCTGCTCCATTCTCTAAGCTGTGTCAGTGTCAGACCCCACTGATCTAATATGGGCCTGTAGTTCCTGCTCCATATCTAGAGTGGGGCGGGCTATACTGTGGCAATCCCTCCGAACTAGACGCCAACTCTAAGAAGGTGCAGGCCTCAGCCCGTGTAGGGTTACCGTCCTATCTCCTATTGTAACTTTTTCCCATATTGTTTTGTGTTTTTTTTTAGGTTTCGTATTCGCCATAGATTGGGCGGCGAGCCCCCTCCGCTGTTAATTAACAATCAGGATTGGATGTCGGTCCTCGCTTTTTGAGAGTAAATCAAGCTTTTGAGCGAGATCATTGAAACTCAATTAAATGGCGCGACATTTCTTCAGAGCGGGGTTAACAAGTTAATTACATTTTAATCAGAGAAATATTGGGCACCTGCCCCGTCCTTATCGCACAAGTTATCAGCACCTGAGTTACTGTACATTCGAGAGCGACAGCGGATTAATTAAAAAAAGAAAAAAAAAACAATCCGCGTGTTAACGAGCGCAATCACCGAGATCCTTTGTTATAAGTTAATACACAGTCATACAGCCAGTGGAGATATCCCTTGTCATTTCTATGCTGACCACTAGGGGCAGCATGTCATCGCTCATCTCATTATCTGCAGTCGCACAATCCTCGCCTGATTTACACATTTGTTTCTTTTTTGTGCGGTTTTTGCAACGTTTCCTGTAAATTTGTAGCCTTGATGAGTCTTGCTGAGTAGTGTAGGATGACCCGGTTTTTAAGGAGCGGTTTGTGCAATCTAACAGATGGCATCTGCTTATGTGACAGAGAGAGGTCAGAAGTCGGCTGTGATGAGACTAAAAGTTTTTGTGTGTTGGTTGGTGATGGTAGAAGTATAGAATGTAAATAATAATAATAATAATAATAATAAATTAATAATAATCTATTGGCCTTATACTAGAGGCTGCCGTGCAATACCAGTAATGTTACCTCTCTGTAATATTCTGTAGTACTATATACTAGTAATACTTCTCTGTAGTGCTCTGTAGTATTAACACCTCTCCGTAGTACTTTTCTGGAGTATTATTATCTCTCTGTACTAGCCTGTAGTATTATTACCCATCTGTAGTATTATTACCGCTCTATTAGTCTGTAGTATTATGATCTCTCTGTACTAATATGCAGTATTATTTCCTGTTTGTAGTATTATTACCTGCCTGTAATAGCCTGCAGCATTATTACTTCTTTTTACTAGTCTGTAGTATTTTTAAAAGTTTGCAGTATTATTACTAGTCTGTAGTATTATTACCTCCCTATACTAGTCTGTAGTATTACTACCTCTCTATACTAGTCTGTAGTATTATTACTAGTCTGTAGTATTATTACCTCTCTATACTAGTCTGTAGTATTATTACCTCTCTATACTAGTCTGTAGTATTATCACCTCTCTATACTAGTCTGTAGTATTATTACCTCTCTATAATAGTATGCAGTATTATTACCTATCTGTAGTATTATTACCTGCCTGTATTAGCCTGCAGCATTATTACTTCTGTGTACTAGTCTGTAGTATTCTTACAAGTTTTCAGTATTATTACTAGCCTGTAGTATTAATACGTCTCTTTACGAGCCTGTAGTATTACTACTGGTGTGTAGTATTATTACCTGTCTGTAGTATTATTACCTCTCCGTACTAGCCTGTAGTATTATTACCTGTGTGTAGTAGTATTATTACTTCTCCATACTAGTCTGTAGTATTTTTACCTGTCTGTAGTATTATTACCGCTCTGTACTAGTCTGTAGTATTATTACCTGTCTTTAGTATTATTACCTGTCTGTAGTATTATTACCTCTCTGTACTAGTCTGTAATATTATTACCTCTCTGTACTAGCCTGTAGTATTATTACCTGTGTGTAGTATTATTACTTCTCCATACTAGTCTGTAGTATTACCTGTCATATTATTACCTCTCTGTACTAGTCTGGAGTATTATTACCTGTCTGTAATATTATTACCTCTCTGTACTAGCCTGTAGTATTATTACCTGTCTGTAGTATTATTACCTCTCTGTACTAGTCTGGAGTATTATTACCTCTCTGTACTAGCCTGTAGTATTATTACCTGTCTGTAGTATTATTAACTCTCAGTACTAGCCTGTAGTATTATTACCTGTCTGTAGTATTATTACCACTCTGTACTAGTCTGTAGTATTGTTACTCGTCTGTAGTATTATTACCTCTCCATCCTAGTCTGTAGTATTATTACCTGTCTGTAGTAGTATTACCTCTCAGCACTAGTCTGGAGTAATATTACCTGTCTGTACTAGGCTGGAGTATTATTACCTGTGTGTAGTATTATTACCTCTCCATCCTAGTCTGTAGTATTATTACAAGTCTGTAGTAGTATTACCTCTCAGCACTAGACTGTAGTATTATTACCTGTGTGTAGTATTATTACCTCTCCATCCTAGTCTGTAGTATTATTACCTGTGTGTAGTATTATTACCTCTCCATCCTAGTCTGTAGTGTTATTACATGTCTGTAATATTATTACCTCTCCATCCTAGTCTGTAGTTTTAATACCTGTCTGTAGTAGTATTACCTCTCAGCACTAGTCTGTAGTATTATTACCTCTCTGTACTAGGCTGTAGTATTATTACCTGTCTGTAGTATTATTACCTCTCCATCCTAGTCTGTAGTATTATTACCTGTCTGTAATATTATTACTTCTCTGTACTAGCCTGTAGTATTATTACTGGTGTGTATTATTATTACTGGTGTGTAGTATTATTACCTGTCTGTACTAGTCTGTAGTATTATTACCTGTGTGTAGTATTATTACCTCTCTGTACTAGTCTGGAGTATTATTACCCGTCTGTAGTATTATTACCTGTCTGTACTAGTCTGTAGTATTATTACCTGTCTGTAGTATCATTACCTCTCTGTACTAGCCTGTAGTATTATTACCTGTGTGTAGTATTATTACTTCTCTGTACTAGTCTGTAGTATTATTACCCGTCTGTAGTATTATTACCTCTCTGCACTAGCCTGTAGTAGTATTATTACCTGTCTGTACTAGTCTGTAGTATTATTACCTGTCTGTAGTATTATTACCTCTCTGCACTAGTCTGGAGTATTATTACTGGTGTGTAATATTACCTCTCTGTACTAGTCTTTAGTATTATTACCTGTCTGTAGTATTATTACCTGTCTGTAGTATTATTACCTCTCTGTAATAGTCTGTAGTATTATTACCTGTATGTAGTATTATTACCTCTCTGCACTAGCCTGTAGTATTATTACCTGTGTGTAGTATTATTACCTGTCTGTACTAGCCTGTAGTATTATTACCTGTGTGTAGTATTATTACCTGTCTGTACTAGTCTGTAGTATTATTACCTGTCTGTACTAGTCTGGAGTATTATTACCTGTCTGTAGTATTATTACCTGTCTGTAGTATTATTACCTCTCTGCACTAGTCTGGAGTATTATTACTGGTGTGTAATATTATTACCTCTCTGTACTAGTCTTTAGTATTATTACCTGTCTGTAGTATTATTACCCGTCTGGAGTATTATTACTTCTCTGTACTAGTCTGTAGTATTATTACCTGTCTGTAGTATTTAGAGGATACTTAGTCTCTGTTCTCCGTGACTACTTTCCGTCTTCCCCATCCACATCCATTGTTCCTCCCCTCTCGGTATGGGTCAGTACTACTCGCCGCTCCTCTCTCTCTCCTCGTGTCCACGACCACTGTCCACGTCCCACGGTTTCGGCCCCGACCTCCCCTCTTTTACCTCTTACTCTGCAATGAATAAAAATAAAAAGAAAGTCTTAACAAGGAGGCTGAAAACTTTTCTCGTCGTCCCCCCCGTCCCGTCCCCCCCGTCCCTTACATCTGCCACAATCTTAGCGGGGGGAAGAAAGTTGGCTGGAGAAGCTCTTAAAGCCATATAGAGAAAATGCCTGGAATTACAAGCCTCCTCCCGGCTTCAGAAACACACACAAAGCTCCAGTCGACAGCAAAAACTGACAACTAGGACTAAAAATGTTGACAATTTTTTGATTTGCCAGCCCCGGCTTATGTATGGGAGACATTAACTATTTATAAAATGCATTATGAATCGAGCTCCTTCAAGCCGCTGCGGCTTCTGTGACATTTCCTTTCCAGCAGAAATCATCAGCCTCGCATTCTGGTCTAAGTACAAATTTATATACAGCTGATAGTTATGAAGTGCGAACCTCGGGATCCTTCTTTACACTCCGCACCCCCCCTCCTCCGCCCGCCGCCCCCTCCTCCACAATTTCTCTTAATTATCCGCCTTAGATGGCTTGTTTGGGCTGTCAGCGAGTTTGATTAGCAAAATTGAGCAGGTTGGAGGCTCCTCCGATCCTCGCAAGAAACTTCGCTTCCCCCCCCCTCACCTGTAGAATGAGAGATAATGGGGATTATTTTTTTGCCGATTTGGAGCTTTAGGTTTTTTTATTTTATTTTTTTTCCTCCGGAGTCATTGAAATGTACATTAGTCGTGACCTTGTGCTCTCGTGTCTGTGACATAAAGGCAGGTGGCAGCTCGCGGCGTATTGTGCGGACGCCGCTCTGGATGTATAGGTATAGAATAGCGAGGCCACCGCTGCCCCATATATGTCTGATGGATACCATGGGATAACGTGGCGTGTGCGCATTGTCTGACCAAGCCACCACGTGCACATGGCTGACACTTCTCTGCAATCAATTGACGCGTTTTGGAAAATTTGCTACAAATGGTTTTTAACCCGATGTGCAAAAGTGAGAATTCTTCTGATAGAGACTTCTATATCTGCGCGATAACATCCTCCATCATCTCCAAATGATACACTGCTTATAGCGCCAACATATCCTGTGGCACTGTACAAAAGTGAAACCCCTCAGCAGAGCCCCCCGCCCACCGCAGTGCACAGTCATGTATCCCTATCAGACCACCAGTGCATGGCCCCTATACCCCGCACCTCCTCCATTATACCAGCTACCTGGTATACCTCTAATAGTGCCAGAGCCTGATCCTCCACCCCGACGCGTCCTGTATACCATGCTGTATACTTCTTTGTATACCTGGATCCCTATAAATGTTGGGCACTGCTGTTTATCCATCACAGGCATCCATGTAATGTTAGACCTGGGAGGCCGGATATACATATAACACACATATACACATCCATATATGGTATATTTAGTATACAAACCCCTATGTATTGTTATATATAGTATACACCCACCCACATATTATATATATATATTTAGTATATACACACACACCCATATATTGCATATTTAGTATAAACACACCCATCTATGGCATATTTGGTATACACACCTGTATATATCGTATATTTACTATGCACACACTAATATAGCATATATATAGTATGTATACACCAACATATTGTATATTTCGTATACACACGCCCATATATTGTATATTTATTATACGCACACTTATATTTTGTATATTTATTATACGTACACCTATATATTGTATATTTCGTATACACCCCCATGTATTGTATGTTTAGTATACACACCCATATATTGTATATTTCGTATACGCACACTTATATTTTGTATATTTATTATACGCACACCCATATATTGTATATTTCGTATACGCACACCCATATATTGTATATTTCGTATACACCCCCATGTATTGTATGTTTAGTATACACACCCATATATTGTATATTTAGTATACACACACCCATATATTGTATATTTCGTATACACACCTATATATTGTATATTTATTACATACACACCTATATATTGTATATTTTGTATACACACACCCATATATTGTATATTTCGTATACACACACCCATATATTGTATATTTTGTATACACCCCTATGTATTGTATGTTTAGTATACACACACACCCATATATTGTATATTTAGTATACGCACACACCCATATATTGTATATTTAGTGTACACACATATAGACATCCACCTGTATATACTCCCTGGAATAGTTAATGGTCAGTCACTATCTGTGACTAAACCCTCTCCCCATACAGGGTCTCCCCTCTGTGATTTGGGGGTTCAGTTAGTTCCTCCTGTCAGTTCATTCATCTGGCAGAGCCGAGCTATTATCTTTATTGTGCGGCCGCTCTCTGCTGATTACCTTTCATTGACCCGGGAATGCCGCTATAATTTCTCCTTCCTCTTTGATGTTCGAGAAATAGAAAAAAACTGAAATGGAGTCCTATAATTGAGTAGTCGCTGCCAATTTGTTAGCTTTTTGGAGAAAAGGCAGAAAACAAAAACAATCTCCATATGATTCTGTGCGTACCGCCGGGTGCGTTAGTCTCCCATAGTGATGAAATGAATAATTAAAGACGCCTCTGATTCTGCTGCCGCTGAAAGGGTTTATAGCCTTTAATATACGCGCCCGGCGCAGTTAGTGGGAGATAGGCTGCGGGAAAATACACGCCATTGTCCCTTTACATTAGCCGTGCAGGAATGTAACACGTATGTGCGAGGGAATGGCGTCTGCGAAAGCCGAAAACTCAGAGTGAAACTTCATTTCTATCAAAAATAGTCTCCAGTTTTTAATTATTCGGGACCAAAATATTAGTCAGCAGTGAAGATGTAGCAGAGCCGAGTATGTGATAAGTAGTACAGATATTGTAGTAGATGTCACTGGCAGTCCTATGTAATGTAGTAGATGTCACTGGCAGTCCTATGTAATGTAGTAGATGTCACCGGCAGTCCTATGTAATGTAGTAGATGTCACCGGCAGTCCTATGTAATGTAGTAGATGTCACCGGCAGTCCTATGTAATGTAGTAGATGTCACCGGCAGTCCTATGTAATGTAGTAGATGTCACCGGCAGTCCTATGTAATGTAGTAGATGTCACCGGTAGTCCTATGTAATGTAGTAGATGTCACCGGCAGTCCTATGTAATGTAGTAGATGTCACCGGCAGTCCTATGTAATGTAGTAGATGTCACCGGCAGTCCTATGTAATGTAGTAGATGTCACCGGCAGTCCTATGTAATGTAGTAGATGTCACCGGCAGTCCTATGTAATGTAGTAGATGTCACCGGTAGTCCTATGTAATGTAGTAGATGTCACCGGCAGTCCTATGTAATGTAGTAGATGTCACCGGCAGTCCTATGTAATGTAGTAGATGTCACCGGCAGTCCTATGTAATGTAGTAGATGTCACCGGCAGTCCTATGTAATGTAGTAGATGTCACCGGCAGTCCTATGTAATGTAGTAGATGTCACCGGCAGTCCCATGTAATGTAGTAATGTCACCGGCAGTCCCATGTAATGTAGTAGATGTCACCGGCAGTCCTATGTAATGTAGTAGATGTCACCAGTAGTCCTATGTAATGTAGTAGATGTCACCAGCAGTCCTATGTAATGTAGTAGATGTCACCGGCAGTCCTATGTAATGTAGTAGATGTCACCGGCAGTCCTATGTAACTTGCTGTTATTGGGGGATGGTCTCTGATGACCTCAATATATTGCACTTCTCTAGGTTCGTCTTGTGACTCTTTTATCCTCTAGCTGTTTCCTATTCTCTGACAATATTAGAGAGTGTTTGGGACGTTCCATTGTATAATGTTGTAGATGTATTTGGTGAAACTATTGTAGCGCTATGGGGGTGTATCAGGTATGGGGCTGCTGCAGGCGGTGGTGCAGTACAGTATATAGCAGTATATGGTGACCGGTCTGTGACTTCTATATGACTTCTGTGTTGTGCGGCTCAAGAAAGGAATAAAGTTTCTGACTTTCTATCACGATAAAGTTGCACGCTGGCGTTCCTTCTGCTGCGATCTCCTCTGACTGTTTAGTCTTCCTCATCTTTCCATCGCGGTCGTCTGTTAATCTGAGCGGTCTGACTCTTATTATGTAACGTCATTACTGACCTGGTGGAGAGACAGCGAGAGAGAGCGCCACAGCTTTATAATGTCCTTTATTGTAAGATCTTCCCCGGCCCCCCCATATGATTGTAGGGGGTGCAGACATCCCCCTCCCCCACACAGGGGGGCAGAGACCTCACCCAATGATTGTCTCCCATGCTGCACTTTATGGTTTTAAGTTCCGTCATCTTTTACTCCAGTCACAACCAAAGCTGTATCCTCGCTCAGCATGTACTCGCTGTCCTCTGCTTGTTCAGTATCTGCAGAGAACGTGTCTTGCTTTATGGCACTGTGGTAAATGCATCGGTCCAATATATATTATATTAAAAGGGTTGACTTGTGTTGGAATAACAGCGCCCCACGCATCTCCAGGTTGTGCTTGGTACTGCAGCTCAGTTCTCTTTAAAGGGCTGTTCTTTTTTTTTTTATTGATGGCCTATCCTCAGGAGGGGTGGGGGTCTGCTGACATGTGAGATCCCCCCCACTATTCAGCTGTTTGAAGGGGCCCTTGTGTGAGTGCCGTGACCCTTTCACTGTTGATATTTCACGCCATGTCCTGTAGAAGTGAATGGGACGATATTGTGACCACGTTTCATGTGAGTGCCCCTTCACACAGCTGATCAGCAGGGGTCCCGCGTATCAGATCTCTACCAATTTCTATAGGCTGGTTTATCCCAGTCACTATAATAAGACCTGGATGACCCCTGTAATAAGCCTGAGCTGCAATACCAGCAACAACCTGAGAACAGGTGTGGTGCCCTTTGTAAAAGAAGGACAGCCAAGTACCTACATTCCATTGTGAACGCAGCTTGGGCAGTGACTAGAGTATAGGGCAGATCTCTGAAAAGTTCTTTTGGTTACATGCGGACTATTGTTAGAAAGTAGCGTCTGGCCGTCCATTGATGGCGGTAAGGCCGCTCCCAGCGCCGGGCCGGCTGGACAGCGCCGCGTTCTTCTGTGAGGCGCGAGGTTAATATTCCGGGGGAAGCTGTTAAGCAGGCGCCGGCGCTTTGAAGGCTCTCACCGACAACAGTTGCATGGCTGGCAGGCATACCTTTGAATTGTGCGGCCTTCTGTAGCACCAAATCGTCCCGCTGCTTTTGGCCGCACATGAATCAGGCCCTTCCTTGCAGGCACAATCTCTCAGATTGTATCCGATAGGCATCCATTAGGGGGCCCTCCAGGGTCGGAAACACCCCGCTCCTCTTCACATTTCATTCCAAGATTTATTTTCCTAACACTTTTTTTTTTTTTTTTTTTTCCCTTTTGTTTTGTTTTGCAGAAAAGGTCACGGATCGCCTACAGTGACGAAGTGCGAAACGAGCTTCTGGGGGACGAAGGCAACTCCTCGGAGAGCCAGGTAGGACGCGAGGCCGGGCCTGCACACCCCGTCCTCTGACAGTATTAGCAGCAGCTCATGTGGAAGGGATGTGATTTAATGCAAAGCTGAGATTTTCATCAACTTCAAAACCCCCTTGTGTGGAGATTCTGCCGTTAACCCTTGCACGCCCCGGCTCATTACCGCCCCCCCATCTGCTCTGCCTATTTTGGAGGACACAGTTTGATGAAGATGATCTCTGCTTCGTCCTACGTATATCTAAAAGAAGAAAGATCTAATAACCCCCCAAATGCACTTTGATATCGTAATTAAATCAACACAGGCCGGCGCCACCAACCACTAGATGCTCCAAGATCAACAGGGGTGACCGCCACATTGAAAAGAGCCCGTTCACGCTTTATTTTCCGGCCGCCCGGTATTCTGTCTTTAATCAAAGCCTGAAATGTTTACACGTACATGTGCGTGCTGCGCCATACACACATATACCCCGACGGGCCCGCACCCCCCCAATCCACAGAACACACAGAAAGCCGGATTACCCTCCATAATAATAAATATTACAATCTAGGAAATACAACGTCAATATAGAGCGGGAGGAGAGAATCGCACCACGGCGCAAGAGGAGATCTGTGGCTTCTAGAGAGATACTGTATACATAGGTATATGGGAAACTGCGACTGTATCCAACCCTATAGAACAAGTCACCCCGGATTATGAGAAGACGCTGTATACAGCCCTGCCAGGGTGTTATATATTATACATGAGAGCCAGCCGCAACTAAAATTGAAACCCACAAAATACATCCAGTGCGCCGGATACTTAGTATCATTCCATTATTTATAGGAGGATTATTTATATTATTAGGTATCATTTATTACATCCTATTATTATATCTTATATCTTATCTTATGTCTCCTCTTATTGTAAAATGATTTAATTTATATATATGAGCGGATCAAGAAGCTAAAGATAAAGAATAGGATTTACATGTAGTATGTTATTGTATAGAATGTAATATATATATACTAATACAGCATTTATATATCAGTGTTCTATCACACATACATTTACACATATCTATCTATCTATCTATCTATCTATCTATCTCCTATCTATCTATCTATCTATCTATCTATCTATCTATCTATCTATCTCCTATCTATCTATCTATCTATCTATCTATCTATCTATCTCCTATCTATCTATCTATCTATCTATCTATCTATCTATCTATCTATCTCCTATCTATCTATCTATCTATCTATCTATCTATCTATCTATCTATCTATCTATCTCCTATCTATCTATCTCCTATCTATCTCTCTCCTATCTATCTATCTATCTATCTATCTATCTATCTATCTATCTCCTATCTATCTATCTATCTATCTATCTCCTATCTATCTATCTATCTATCTATCTATCTATCTATCTCCTATCTATCTATCTATCTATCTATCTATCTATCTATCTATCTATCTCCTATCTGTCTATCTATCTATCTATCTATCTCCTATCTATCTATCTATCTATCTATCTATCTATCTATCTATCTATCTCCTATCTGTCTATCTATCTATCTATCTATCTATCTATCTATCTATCTATCTATCTCCTATCTATCTGTCTATCTATCTATCTATCTCCTATCTATCTCCTATCTATCTATCTATCTATCTATCTATCTATCTATCTATCTCCTATCTATCTATCTCCTATCTATCTATCTCCTATCTATCTATCTATCTATCTATCTATCTATCTATCTATCTATCTATCTCCTATCTGTCTATCTATCTATCTATCTATCTATCTATCTATCTATCTATCTCCTATCTATCTATCTATCTATCTATCTATCTATCTATCTATCTCCTATCTGTCTATCTATCTATCTATCTATCTATCTATCTCCTATCTATCTGTCTATCTATCTATCTATCTATCTATCTATCTATCTATCTATCTCCTATCTATCTATCTATCTATCTATCTATCTATCTATCTCCTATCTATCTATCTCCTATCTATCTATCTCCTATCTATCTATCTATCTATCTATCTATCTATCTATCTATCTATCTATCTATCTATCTATCTCCTGACCCATATAGACAGGACATATATAATAATTCGCTCCTCTAGAATAAGTGATACAGAAATTTAAGTTCCGTTTGATACAAAATAACCATATAAAGTAATAGACTAGTAACCCCATACATAAATCCTGACTATTTTGTCTGCATTGTACCGCTTTGTTGGGTGCAGCGTCAGGTAGAGGAGGGATAATCCCAGTTATTGGCTTCAGGAAATCCTTCTAGTAGAGATAATGTGAGTTAGCGGCGCGGACAGGTGTGCTGTATACAATAATGCCGCCTCCATGCGTTCTGGCTGTACATCTCCTCCGTGTCGCGGCTCTTGTCTCCGCCGCTGCTTGTCTACACCGCGGTCACCAAGGACAGCACATTCACATCCTTATAGTTATTGCAGATTTTTTCTCTGTATTATATATTTTTCTCATTCACGGTCCTGACTGACTCCAGCACATGTGGCACGTGTCGCGGGCTCCGTCACGTACAGGTTTATTGTTACTTTCTGACTTGTTTACTTCTCTGTGTTCCTACAATGTAAGGTCATTGATATTCACTGTCCTCATTGGAAACTTTGCACTTCCATCATGGACATCTTGTATTGTGCAATGTCACTTGGCCAAAGTTCCCGTGTAGTCGCGTAGTCTGGAGCGTGACTTTGCAGATGTAGTAGGTATACGGCAGGTCTAGTATATATACCGCTCTGTCACCCCTTTTCTAGTGTCACGTTCCATCAGTGTTCCCTGCACTGTACAGCACATAAGTCATACAGCGCCTTGTAAACCTATGGCTATCCGTGTAACTGTAGGAGCGAGCGTCTTCACCCCATCCAGCGCCCCTCGCCTCCAACCCACTGTGTGTGCGCGGTGTGACCTCATAGATTTACATATATGTCATAACACATCAAGCACACGCTACATCAGCACTAAATAGAAGCAGATCTGCCCTGGTAATGTTTACCGAGCTGAGATGTCAGCCGCCCGTGCTATTTACTGCCAAGTGATAAGGTCACACGCCAGGAGAAACGCGCGTGCGACAGACACCAGAGAGGCCAGGGAGGGCGCTGTAATCTGCAATCTCTCCAATTATTACATGTGACTATTCACTTACTGGATGAGATAGGATTAGAGGAATGTTCTAGGTAAAGTGATGCTCGGGGGCGGAACAGCACAAAGAGTATCAGCATGCCAAGCTCCACCCCCGCATTAGACCTCCCACAATGCACCGGTGTAAGGCTCCTCCAGGCTTCACCTCTACAGAAGAGAACGGCATAAATAGCAATTCCATCATCTGATCCTACTAAAGCTGCCGTACAACTCCCAGCAGGCCGCAGTCCAGACGGTTCTATCACATAGGATTACATATTACAGGTTCTCAGCCCCCTCCTCCGTGTTGGGGTGACATCTGTCGGTACATCGCCCCATGGCTTACATAGCAGTTCCCTAATAAGATGTACAGGAGTCTCCCGGTAGCCATATAATAGTGTAGGGAATCCTTCTGATGGATCTTATTTTATGGTGGGGGGATCTTTATGTCCTGGTTGTGGAATAATCCATAGTCATTGTAATCCCAGCTATAATCCAAGTGGCATGGTGAAGATTATATACTACAGGACGGTATTACTATGGTATAGATCATGTAATACAGTATTATAGTATAGATTATATTATACAGGATGTCATTACTATAGTATAGATGATATAATACAGTATTATAGTATAGATTATATTATACAGGACGGTATTACTATAGTATATAGATTATATAATACAGTATTATAGTATAGATTATATAATATAACACAGGACAGTATTATGATACTATATATTATGTAATATAGGACGGTATTACTATAGTATAGATTATATGCTATAGCATTATACTATAGATTATATAATTTAGGAAGGTATTACGATAGTATAGATTATATGCTACAGTATTATAGTATAGATTATATAATACAGGACGGTATTATTATACTATATTATGTAATACAGGACGGTATTATTATACTATATTATATAATACAGGACGTTATTACTATAGTATAGATTATATGCTACAACATTATACTATAGATTATATAATTTAGGAAGGTATTACGATAGTATAGATTATATGCTACAGTATTATAGTATAGATTATATAATACAGGACGGTATTATTATACTATATTATGTAATACAGGACGGTATTATTATACTATATTATATAATACAGGACGTTATTACTACAGTATAGATTATATGCTACAGCATTATACTATAGATTATATAATACAGGACGGTATTTTTATACTATTTTTATGTAATACAGGACGGTATTACTATAGAATAGATTATATAATACAGGATGGTATTACTATAGTATAGATCATATATGTAGTAACAAAAGAAATAAGCATATGCTTACCACAAATTGCTATCAGGCTGTTCAAAAGTCCGGGTGCACGGTCCGAGCTCTGGACTGTATAGATCATATACTACAGTATTATAGTATAGATTTTATAATACAGGACGGTATTATTATGCTATATTATTTAATACAGGATGCTATTACTATAGTATAGATTATAGAATACAGGACGGTATTATTATATTATATATTACAGGATGGTATTACTATAGTATAGATCATATAATACAGGACGGTATGATTATACTATATATTCTGTAATCCAGGACGGTATTACTATAGTATAGATTATATAATACAGGACGGTATTATTATACTATATATTATATTATATACTACAGGACCGTATTATTATAGTATAGATTATATAAAACAGCACAGTATAGTATATATAATGTGTTATTGGCCCATATTTCTATAATATGCTTAATATGTGACAGGACAGTATTACTATAGTATAGATTATATAATAAAGGGCAGTATTACTACAGTATAGATTATGTATTACAAGATGGTATTAATATTGTATAGATTATATATCAGTATTACAGGGCAGTATTACTACAGTGTACATGATATATTACAGGACGGTATTATATTATACAGGCAATATTACTTTGGTGTATATTATACATTACAGAATGATATCATAGTATAGATTACATATTACATAGTGGTATTAGCACAATAAATTCTACAATACAGGGCAGTATTACTACAATATATAGATTATATAATGCAGGACTTTATAACCATAGTGCAATTATAGAATACAGGACCTTATAGTGTCAGTATATAACATAGGGCAGTAATGCTTTATAGTATAGATGATATATTACAGGGTTGTATCACTATATTATATATTACAGGGCACTATTACTGTAGTACTGATGATATATTACAGGGCAGTATTGTTTATGTTCTAAATTATATAATGTGCAATATTAATACTATGTTATGGATTATATTGCACAGGGCGGTATTTCTATAATATAGATTATATATTACAACATAATAAACATCAGTATCTCTATTATTCATTGTATAATACAGGATCATACACAATGATATCACTATATTATTGACTATATATTACAGCACAGTATTAGTATGGTATAGATGATATATTACAGTCCAGTATTACTGTATATAGTTCCTAGTGGTATTACCATAGTATATATTATATATCAGAGTGTGGTGTCGCCTGAGTATAGATTATATAATACAGAATGGCATTACTGTGTGATATTACCATAGTATAGATTATATAAAACAAGGCAGTATCATCTTAATAAAGATTATTACTATAGTATAGTTTATGTAATTCAGGACAGTAATACTGTAGCATAGATGATATAATACAGGACATTACTGTAGTAATTATAGTATAGATTATATATTACAGCGTGGTATTACTATAGTATGGATTATATATTACAGGACAATATTGCTATAGTATATATTACAGGTCAGTATTACTGTAGTATACATTATATATTACAAGGTGGTATTAGTATAGTATATATTTTATATTATAGTGTGGTATAGATGATATAATACAGGACAATACTGCTATAGTATATAATATAGGTTAGTATTACCATAGTATACATTATATATTACAGGGCAGTATTACCATAATATAGATTATATATTACATTTTATAATACGGGGCAGTATTACCATAGTATAGATTATATATTACATTTTATAATACGGGGCAGTATTACCATAGTATAGATTATATATTACATTTTATAATATGGGGCAGTATTACCATAGTATAGATTATATATTACATTTTATAATACAGGGCGGTATTACTATAATATAGGTTATACATTATATTTTATGATACATGGCAGTATTACCATAGTATAGATTATATATTACATTTTATAATAGAGGGAAGTATTACTATAGTATAGATTATATATTGTAGTATAGATTACATTATATATTATGGGGTGGTATTACAATAATATAGAATAATCGTAGAGTATAGTAATAGCATATTACAGGGAGATTATATATTTTACATAATATTCTGAAGCGCTTTATGTTATGGGGAGAATCTCTATATTTCTAGCTGACATCATATTTTATCTTATAGGTTATCATTGTGTGTCATTATATAATTTACGATATTTCTGCAGTGTAGATATTATAGTAGATTTTAGATTATTGGCACATCATTTGATTATAAATTATATTTTATAATGGCACAGTAATTCTGAATGCTAGTGTGATATGTATAGATTGTACAATGTTACAGTGTAATATCCCGTGTTATCTCACTAGTGTACATTGTGTCACATCTCCATATCTCTGTATTATACAGCTCTATAGTATAGATTATAGCACGGGATTTTTTATGTGATTATTTAATAATGACTTTTCCTCTTAATATGAATCTACAATATCCGTAATAAATGACATACTTTATTATAAAGGATTCTAACTGTGTAGTATATTATATTATATTATTATATATTATATTATTATTATCTATCAGTATTTATTATACATTACTTTATTATAGACCATGTATTATACTTTAGGGGAGCCGTCTTATATTACAGATGATGTATTAGGGAGATAGATGTATATTGTAGATCATATATCATATTATAAGGAATTATCCCTCTATTATAGTTTACATATGACATTTAGGGGGTATCTGACTGTTGTCACATATTCTATACTTTAGATGGATATTCATATATTCTATCTGCTATTTTATATTTAGGGGAATATCTTTATAATAGAAGTTATATATAATATGTCCATATTTAAAAGATGGTGTGTTCTATGGGACAGAATAATATAATCCATCATCATCATCATCATGATACTCGTCTAATATATAACTAATCTAGCAATGCTCTCCTACAATACTATATATAATCTATATTGTTGTGATACTTAGTACAACATAATATAGAGTTGTCTGCCTAAATTGTATACATTACACTATAATAATATAATATGTTGTATAGTATATAGTAAAAGGAATATTTGTATATTATAGATTATACCTTATACTTCAGGGCAGTATCACTATTCCTATATTATGTGTTCGATGACTAGATGTTATCATTTACTTTCTGTTACAATTAGATTTTGGATAGTATCTGTATATTTCAGATACATATTTCTATGTGATTATTATATATCAGGGGATCGCCTCTATATTATCATTACATATTATAGATGAATGGTCTTCCTATGTTATAAGTGTAGGTTATGTTATAAGGGAGCATTGTGCCATTGTTTGATTAGTTTGTATCTTTGCTCTTAGAACTTTCTTTATCTTTCGTTTTTTTCTTTCTCTTTTTACATGACACTTATAAACCTAAAGACATAAAATATATTTATGTATCAGATTATCAATAAGAGAAATTATATTATAGGATTATCCACAGAAATATCACTGCAAATGTATCTGCAATGGTTACAATTTAACATTTACAAATGTAATTATCTAATACCCTCCACAGATATTACTATATATATATATATATATATATATATATATATGTGTGTGTGTATCTGATATATAGAAAGGCTCCATCCTTACAATTAAAGCCTGGGAGATTATCAGACTCCTTAAAGTGATATTGTGTATAAAGGTAATGGCAGCCGCTCTGGTGGCTGAGAAATAAATAGACACAAAGCGGCCCCAAGATGTGTCCACCAGTCCAGAGATATCCTTATCAGGGACATCACATTTGGCTTATTCTCTTCACTTTTTTATTATATTATAATTTTTTTTCTTTTTTGCAACCCAGGAAAGTTTCATTTACTTTATTACAGTTTTGTTGTTTTAAAGGGTTTTATTATTAAATATTAATATGTTTATATGTGTGTGTATAATATATATGTGTGTATATGTGTGTGTATAATATATGTGTGAGTGTGTATATAACGTGTGTGTATATATATATTATATGTGTGTGTGTATAATATGTATGTATATATAATGTGTGTGTATAATATGTCTGTATATGTGTGTGTATAATATGTGTTTATGTGTGTGTGTATAATATGTATGTATGTGTGTGTATATATAACGTGTGTGTATATAATATGTGTATGTATATGTGTGTGTGTGTGTGCATATAATATGTATGTATATATAACATGTGCATGTATATATATATATATATATATATATATATATATATACACACACACATATATATATATATATATATATATATATATATATACACATACTTATAAAATCCAGACTATATAGTATATATAGACATAAGTTGCCTGTATATAGACAATTATACCACTTGCCTCTATAGATTGCAGTGTTTGCGCTGTTACAATTACATTTGTTACATTTTATTTTTTTCTCTATAAGATACAATTTTTGCTAAACTAAATGCTTGTCCTCAGTAATAAATAGTTGGCCATAACATAATCTGTGTAACTATAGGGAGAGTTTATGAGACATTTTGCTTCTCTTGAATCGGACAATAATCCCAATACTAAGAGTCCAGAATATTCTACAATGACGCCTCTGCGACTTTCCTAATTTTGACTTGCCGGATAATTTAGTGATTTTAACTCTTGATTTCTTGAAGTGGAATCACACAGTAAATATTTCAAGCAATGACAGATTAGGGCCCCGGTATTTGCCAAGCACAAGATACTTAATTTTTTGGCGGCCGAATCCTTTTGGTGTGAGATTTGGCTCGCTGAGCACAAAGTACACGAGTCTTCAGCTACAGAGCTGGCGGGTGAAGTTGGTCAATTTAATTCCCCGAGATCTGAAGAAGGCCGGTATCATCTCATATAGCCCCGGCAGAGAAGATCATTAGCAAGCTCAAATCTCTTCTCCGCACGGCGAGGGTTTATAGAGAAGTAAATAGACAACCATCATAAGTTCAGAAAATTGTCTGTTCGACCCGTGATAATAGGGAAGGGGCGTTTAATAGAGTTCAGCATTTATTTGTTATCAGCATGCAGGCAGGAATGGTCGTCATATTATCGTTTTTTTTTTTTTTTTTCGGTGGTTTGGGGAGTCACGTGCGTGCGCCTCCAACCCCACCGCACACGCCGCGGCAGGTTTTGATTTTAGTCACAGCAGACGGCTTAACCACAAGAGATTCTACTGGCTCAAACCAGCGCAAACCAGATTTTATTTTTTTTTTCTCCCCAAGTCTACAAAGAAGCAGATTACCCCTCGCCTCAAGTTCCGCCATGACGGGAAGAAGGAAAAAAAAAAAATTACCCTTTTGTTAATATTTTGGTAAAAGTAGCAGAAGGAAACCTTCCATCTTTGTCTGTTTAGGAATATCAGAATTAGCGCTGACGACTTTACATTGGGTATCATGGGAGAGATTTTTTATTTTTTTTAATTTTTTTTTATTTTTCTTAAATTTTTCACGTGTTTTTTCTCCTAATTAGTTGGAATAATACGTCACTGATTACAATGATAAAGGAGAAGGATTCTGCCACTCTGCTTAGTAACAAATCCGGCAAAAAAAAAAGGCTTAAATTCAGCCATCCAGCACAAATAAGATAAAGATTTTTTTTTTATTTTTTTTTGGTAGGGGGTCTGAAAAAAAAATCCTAATGTTTTAAAGATCATTGACTAAGTCTTCCCAAGCAACGCCTGTAAACATTGAGACGCGTCTCCAGCGCTCATCAATATCGCTCCGAAAAGCCATCGCTCGCGCTCAGGAATTAGCATGTCTGAAAAATGAAAATAAATATCTGTCACAAAGTGAAAGCCGTTCCGTGTACCCGGCCGATCACTGAGTCTGACGCTCTGGAGCGGCAGCAAATGATTACAGACATTGTTTTTCTTATTAACCCTTTTTTGAAAAAAATTCCAAAATAAATTTAATTTTTTTTTTTTTTCTAGCAATGTTTTCACTTGCTGCATAGAGTTTATTCGTCGTGCGTTCAGTGCAGGAAAGGGATGAATATAGAAAGCAATTCTTCACTATTTTATAGCCATCAAAACATAAAAAATAAAAATTGTAAGTGACATCAAAAGTAAATAGGGAGGTAATTCAGATCTGCTGTAAATCGGTAGTGAGAATTTATTCCTAATATAATCCAGACCTGAATGAGATCAGGCTTCAGTGTTAGATATAATCGGACGTTGTAACATTTTGTCTATTGATATTTTGTTATTTATTTAACTTTTCTTTTCAAACACAAAATGAAATACAAAGTTGCCAATTCTGAATTGAAATTGTTATTCATAGACAGAGCTAAGTCTATACAGTCCTTATAGCATCCTTATAGTGTCAGTATAGTCTTTAGAGTCTCCTCATAGTCTTTATAGACTCAGAATAGTCTTTATTGTCTCAGTATAGTCTCCATATAGTCTTTAGATTCTCAGTATAGTCTTTATAGACTACTTCATACAGTCTTTGCAGTCACAGTGTAGTCTTTAGAGTCTCTGTATAGTCTTTATAGTCTCCTTATGGTCACTGTACAGTATTTATAGTCTCCATATAGTCTTTGCAGTCTCAGTGTAGTCTTTATTTTCTCAGTATAGTCTCCATATAGTCTCCGCAGTCTCAGTTTATAGTCTCCATATAGACTTTACAGCCTCAGCATAGCCTTTAGAGTCTCAGTATAGTCTCCATATAGTCTTTGCCGTCTCAGTTTAGTCTTTATAGTCTCCATATAGTCTTTATAGTCTCCATATAGTCTTTGCAGTCTCAGTATAGTCTTTATAGTCTCCATATAGTCTTTAGAGCCTCAGCATAGTCTTTAAACATTGTGACTTTAGGCTTGCATTGTAAGCCCTAAGAATCCGTGTACCATCTCTCCCCTGTTCCTTATACGCTGCTTCTCGTGACTTTGCTCTCTCTCTATTACATTTACAGATTTCTAATACTTTAGTTTTCTCTCCATCTTGCAGACACCTTCCCGTCGTCCTGTCATTCATTACGAGAACAGTAGCTTTTCTTCTTTTTTTTTTTTTTCCCCTTTGCTGCTTCTCCTAAACCTCCAGCCGCGCCGCTTGCCATCTCCTGACCCAAACTCTATTCTGGAGCAGCAGAGCTGCAATAATTTGCTTACTGCAAACCTCAATCTTGTCCCCATTGGTCGTCATTAAGACCAACAAATGCTTTTAAGGAGAATGAAGGTTGTAAGAAAGAAGTTGGATAAATGTGCTTAGCCCCAGCTTTATTGACAGAGGGTAATCTGAGAAGACTGGGATTTGCTTCACAAGCACCTGGCAGGAATAGGCTGAGCCCCAACCACAGGCAACAAAAAAAACAAAAAGTTGCTTCTTTCCAGATTGGACTAAACCCCCAGACGGAGTTTGGTGTTTGCACCACTTAACTGTTACCCCGTGAGCGCTGCCAGCCACCGGGCGGCTCACCATGGCAGCCGTGCCCACTCTATCTCACACGGGCCTACCTCGTTCTCCCTGGCACTGCCAGTGATTTTATCTATAGGATAAAGAATACCAAGGCTAAACCCTTTTTTTTTTCCCTTTGTCACCGAGTTCCACCGAGCCATTCCCCTCTACTTGATGATCGCGTCTTAGATGTGGTTTTAAAAGAGAATCCCAAACCATTTTTCCTGTTTAATGTGACAGTATGAGAAACTGATCTTTAGTCACTCACAAAAAAAAAAAAAGAGGGGGAAATAAAGGCGGTGGCGGTGGCGGCGCGTAGACGATGTTTAGCTCCGTTTAATGTGTTTGTCTGTGATTTTTGTAAATGCTAAACATGTAAACAGATAAATTGTCAGTGTTAATTCTGTATCCTGTCACACAACTGATCTCTCTCTCTTGCCTTCTCTTTCCTTTTTATCTCTCTTTGTGCATTCTCGTCGCAGTTGATAAAATTACGGGAAGAGGTGAGTGCTTCCGAGCTCCATGTTCGCCACCCCCTTTCCACCACTCACTCACTCACTCACTCACTCATAGACTTTCAAAGCTCCCTTGACTTTGTTCATTCCGGTTTTTGAAAGGGATACAGCGCGCGGAGAGGCGAGGATTACACAATGTGACACTTCACCCGATAATGTTTGCTCCCTCCCAGGTGTTTTCCCAATGCAAAATCTACATTTAATTCGTCATACAGAGTGAGGGGACGCTTGGGATTTTTTTGGGGACAATAATTCACCCGATGTCTCCTAGCACAGGCCGAGCATCACTGCCCCCCTGGTATTTTGGGATAATACAGATGTTTATTGGCTTTAGTTCTCTTAAACTTTTCTACTAACGGACAAAAATTTTCGATCAATTTCCAGTTATTGCAGTTATTTAGGGTTGAGCCAAAATCCGATTTCTGATCATTTTCTAGACGATCCTGATTGCATCGGTAAAATTTGCTTGATCAGGATCTCATCTTTCCCGATCACTGAACCCTAATCATGATATATACATGATTAGGGTTGAGCCAATGTTGAGATGACCTCGATCCCGCCGGAAAAAATCGGGATCAGAACTGCAATCGCCGATCAGAATTCGATCTTTTCCAATCCCGATCGCTCAACCCTACAGTTATTATAAGATATCCTTGCATATGGGAAACCATCCAAGGTTATCTTAAACAGGTGTGTTCAGTTTGTACGTCTGCGTAGGAGGTGGATTAGGAGGCCATAGGAATCTAGGACAATGGCTCCAAGTCTTTGTTCACTGCAATATTGGCTGATGTAGTGCATGCTTGTGATATTCATTATGCACTACAATGGGTCCTGCAGCATGAGCTACTAACAGGTCCTACAGCATGAACTAATAAGGGTCCTACAGCATGAACTATGGGACTACTGTGGGTGCTGCAGCATGAGCTACTAAGGGTCCTGCATCATGGACTAATAAGGGTCCTACAGCATGAGATACCATGGGTCCAGTAGCATGCACTACTAAGGGTCCTGCATCATGGACTACTGTGGGTCCTGCAGCATGAGCTACCATGGGTCCTACAGCATGAGATACCATGGGTCCAGTAGCATGCACTACTAAGGGTCCTGCATCATGGACTACTGTGGGTCCTGCAGCATGAGCTACCATGGGTCCTACAGCATGAGATACCATGGGTCCAGTAGCATGCACTACTAAGGGTCCTGCATCATGGACTACTGTGGGTCCTGCAGCATGAGCTACCATGGGTCCTACAGCATGAGATACCATGGGTCCAGTAGCATGCACTACTAAGGGTCCTGCATCATGGACTACTGTGGGTCCTCCTGCATGTGACAATGTGACAATGGATTTTGCAGCATGAGCGACGGTGGGTCCTGCAGCATGCACTACTATGGACTCTGCCGCATGCACTGCTGTCCTACAGCTACTACACAGTCACATGCACCAAAACCACAGAAATCTGCATAAGGCCTTATATTAGTTTTTCTAGGAGTGCCCCTTTAATAAGTCACATTTGGCTTTTGTGGTGATTCTGATGAAAGTAGAACATAGAGACCTGCTGCATTTGTAGAGAGAGAGCTGTATAATTGTATATAACCCGTCTCCCCTCGGGGCACTTATTGTTTGGGTCTTCTCTCTTTATAAGGGTCAGTATTAAGCATTGACCTCTGTATCAGGACCTGACTTGTCTTATATACATGTCCGTCCGTTTTCTGTAATTTATCTCTGTCCTGATAATTGTCCTTGTCGTGATAAATACCTGAACCACGGACAGGAACAAAGAGCTACAAATGTGACCGGAGCCTAAGAGAGAAGTGAAGAGTGATTTATTTATTTTATAAAGTTGTAATCCCTCCATATTTTTGGGTATGTACCTATCCAGCGCTGCATATTGTTAAACGAGGACTAACACGACTCCGCTACGTGATCTTTGCTCAGAAACGAGAAGCCAAGTTACTTAGAGAAGTTTCGACATCAGCTCCAAAATTGTTTTAATGAGGTGTCTCACATATTGTGTTGCATAAAAGTTTTTGCCGCATTTTAATGAACATTTTCTTAGATGAAGTTCACATCCAGTTTTCTAAAACCAGAAATGGTGGATTCGTAAAGTTTGCCCCCAGATATATTTTGTCTTTTCTCTCTTAGTTTCAATGGATTTAGAATAATTTTTTAAATAGTAACTTTGTAAATGTTCTTGGATTAAAATAATTCTACTATTTGGTATATAGGTTATGTGCAAGCAAAATACGTGCGCGGTGCGATCCCATAGTCTCGGCTTACTCGCTTTCTTTTTAGTAGCCTTGCCTTGGATACTGCAGGTCAGTGTTCACACACAGCAGGTTGTGCACCAGGAAACGTCTCTCCTAGTAGTTCCCACATGTGTCAGTGTGAGAGGCCGTTGGGGTAAAGAGAGACCGAACAACTACATCGAGAACACCCTCTGAGCTCTGAACCTGCAGCTCCACAAGCCCATATCAGAGAAAGCAGCAAGAGCTGTGAAACCGAACGCAACACCCCGAGACAGAACAAAACCCGGCATCTCCCTATACGTGTGCGGTATACATGAGTATCATCATTCAGGCCATTGGGTTAAAGAGAGACCGAGCAACTACATCGAGAACGCCCTCTGAGCTCTGAACCTGCAGCTCCACAAGCCGATATCAGAGAAAGCAGCAAGAGCTGTGAAACCGAACGCAACACCCCGAGACAGAACAAAACCCGGCATCTCCCTATACGTGTGCGGTATACATGAGTATCATCATTCAGGCCATTGGGTTAAAGAGAGACCGAGCAACTACATCGAGAACACCCTCTGAGCTCTGAACCTGCAGCTCCACAAGCCGATATCAGAGAAAGCAGCAAGAGCTGTGAAACCGAACGCAACACCCCGAGACAGAACAAAACCGGCCTCTCCCTATATGTGTGCGGTATATATGAGTATCATCATTCAGGCCATTGGGTTAAAGAGAGACTGAGCAACTACATCGAGAACACCCTCAGCGCTCTGAACCTGCAGCTCCACAAGCCGATATCAGAGAAAGCAGCAAGAGCTGTGAAACTGAAAGCAACACCCAAGACGGAACAAAACCCGGCCAGACGGAATCTGGACCAATTTTGGGTGGTGTCTGAATCAGAAAAATGTGACTGACTCCAAAATATTGATAATATGCAATTATTGTGTAATTATTTAGATACTTTGTTTCATAAGAATCAATCTCTAGATGTTTAGTGATTTAGAGGATCTTCTGTCTCACCACAGAGTCTGTAGGAAACTAGAGGAGTCAGAGTCAGTGCACAGGACTCCCCGCCCTGCTATGTAGTGATTGTCCTCTATGTAAGGATCCACATGGCACCACTATATCAGATTATAGTCAAACCAGAGACCCCAAGCGGTAAATATGGAAGCACACCGTTATCTGCTCCTCTCCTGTCTGCTAAACTTCTCTATTCACTGCAAAGATCTGTAAAAATGGGCCAGAGACAGATCTGGTTACAGCGAAGTTTATGGAAAGGGTGGAGGAGTTCAGTGAGAGAAACAAGCACATACATGTGTATACTAGAGCATACAGCAGTTTTATAGCAATATAGATATACTTCCGTATCTGGTGAAACATATATATGATTATGTTCTCCAGGACCTCTCACTGTCCCCTCCATAGACTTCTATGAACCTCAGTGATGATGGATCTGGCCGAAAACTGAGCAGCATAAACAGCAGAAGAATTGATAAGAGGAGATATAAGAGTCTCCCTCTGATGAGAAACGAGAAGCAAGCACTGCTCTATAAGTACAGCTCAGTATGGCCCCCGGGATGTGGATTCTGGACAGGCATAGACTGTTAGACATCTATTGAGTAACTGGTTCTTAGCATGCGGCCTCGTAGAGACTAAGGGACTGCTGCAGACATTACTGAGGACCTCGCTGTTCAGACCCCCTGATAATAGCCCAGAGATGTCCAGGAAGTATACGTATATATACTGTCTACAGTGCCGTTTTATACTATACTGTATATCTCTATTACCCGGTCTGTTGGATATCATCTCCTGTGAGTGCGGTCATTCTCCAGGATTGGGTCAGACCCCGACCGTCCCAGGACTTGTCACCGACTCTTCTCCTCTTCTTCCACAACGCCGTCATTGTCTTCAGACATCCATTTGAGTTTGCTATTGAAATCTCGCTTCTTCTTCCTCCTCCTCGTAGAGTAATATATTCCGTTTCTTTCCCCCCTCTAATATTATAGGGTAGAAACTGAGTCCACGATTCATCCTTTAAAGTCTTCCATCATTTGCAATATGAAAGTGGTTAAAAGCACAAGGAATATCTGCATTGTCTTTTGTAACATTGATCCGCCTTTCATCTCATACAAATAACAGGAGCGGCTTCATGTAATCAAAAGCCGCTATTATGATTTCTAATGAGAATTACAAGGAACAAAAAAGGAATTCCTCCTCTTCTTCTCCCGGCTCCGGTGTAGAACGTGCCGGCTCTCAGACTAGGTAGTTACAGCTTGTTATGTTGTCAGAAGGGAAAGTTACCCCGACCAGGACCGGCACACTGGCGCTGCCCAATGTCCCGGATGGGTCGGCCTTCCTCTGTTACTTCTGATCCTTAAACCTCTTCTCTGGTTTGGATCTTAATGTAACAAATAAAGAGATATAAAGTGGCCACTCTTGTGGATCCGGAGCCCGGAGCAATCCCGGGGAAAGTGAGGCAAAGAAGACACCAACAGGAATGTCAACAAATGTAGACAATAAAAGATATTCTGCTGTCCAGACCTCCAGAATCCGAGAACAAGTATACAATTTACCTATAGCGCCACCACAGCAAGAATGAGGCAGTACATGCTTTCCATTGGAATCATTGGGCTGTAGCTGTCCAGATGATGGAGCTAAGAAATAATCATTGTACTGTAGCTCCGAAATGATCAAACTAAGAGAAGAATTGTCCCGGAACACTAAGGCCTAGTGCACAGGATGGAATTGAAGGAAGCAGGATTATGGTCAGGGCTGTGGACATAGAAAGTTACTGTCCCCGATTCTGGCTTACAAATGTAAATTATTAACTATATTTAAATACAGTTTATAATCATTTACATTGTATCAGTAATTATATGCATAGTATCAATCAATCAGTCAATCCACTCTTTATTTAATTAGTAGAGCTTTACTGTTTCTGAGTGCCGTATATACTCGAGTATAAGCCAAATTTTCAGCACAGTTTTTGTGCTATGACTGGCCACATTATCAATGTATAGAATCTCCCATAAAATAGTGTATATAGGAGGTAGTATTATAGTAGTTATATTCTTGTACATAGGAGCAGTAGTATTATAGTAGTTATATTCTTGTACATAGGAGCAGTAGTATTATAGTAGTTATATTCTTGTATATAGGAGTAGTATTATAGTAGTTATATTCTTGTACATAGGAGGTAGTATTATAGTAGTTATATTCTTGTACATAGGAGGTAGTATTATAGCAGTTATATTCTTGTACATAGGAGGTAGTATTATAGTAGTTATATTCTTGTACATAGGAGCAGTATTATAGTAGTTATATTCTTGTACATAGGAGTAGTATTATAGTAGTTATATTCTTGTACATAGGAGCAGTATTATAGTAGTTATATTCTTGTACATAGGAGCTATTCTGCCACAGATGCATGTTAGAGAAATCTCTGAAGATGTGAGATTGTAATTCCCGTATGTAAGCTAATGGCAGATAGCAGAACGCGCTGACATTTCATTCCCTGCGTTCCCAGGTTGCATGTGGAGAGATGCAATGGAGTTGCTTCAGGTAGTTTATTTGTCTTTACCTTGAGAGATGATATGCCATACGGTCAAAACACAATTCCTTTCTCAGTTCTACAAGATGGTTGCTCAGTGGTTACAGACTGAATAACACATATCCAGGAAGAAGATGCAACAAGAAGGGAGGAGTAACAGAAACAGAGAATTATGGGAGAAAACTACTTAAAGAGCCCTGCACACAATATCAATGTCTATGCACCAGCATTGCACAATATATGTAAAAACACTGTATGAAAGTCAAACAACCAAGAATGAATGATACAATATGAACAAGAATCATTACTTCAGCAATACCCCTGCTGTAACAGCATACTCCCCGTCTGAAATCCTTGGATTTCACTACTTAACATAAATGTCCATCTGGTATATTCTGGAACCCTGAAAGACAAAATGCAAAAACAAGGAAAAATAACAATAACTGTGAACATGTATTCAGGAACAGTTGAAAATATTGAATGCGTCAAATGCACGGTATATCGCTGTTCCTGGGATAGTCCAGTGACGAGTCAACTGAGTCAATGTACTTGCAATGTTCTTTGCTTGACTCATTCCTCGACAGGTAACAGGAGGACAGTCTCAGATACAGGTCTGATGAATGTCTTGGAGTCACCTTGTCGTGTGATGGTTACTTCCACCTTACGGACTCTACCATCCTCGCTGGGAAAGATTTTTGAGATGAGTCCCATAGGCCATGCATTTCTTTCCACTTTCTGGTCCTTCATCAAAACGACATCTCCCACCTGTAAGTTAGGTTTAACCTGCTGCCACTTTCTTCGTCCTTGAAGAAGAGCCAAATACTCCTTTTTCCATCTGCTCCAGAAGCAATTGGCCAGATGCTGAACGTGTTTCCACTGTTTCCGATAGATGTTTCCAGATGAAAGTTCTTCAGGTGGACTAGGAACAGATCCGAGCTTCTGAGTGAGGAGAGTCGCTGGAGTAAGAATAGCAGGAGAATCCGGGTCCACAGATACGGGAACAAGAGGTCTAGAATTGACAATAGCGGAGACCTCGGTTAGGAAGGTAGTTAAAGTCTCATGGGTGAGCCTAGAGGAGTTTGAGTCCATAAGCATACAGTCCAGTATTTTACGGGTAATGCCTATCATCCTTTCCCATGATCCGCCCATATGAGATGCATGAGGAGGGTTAAAGATCCATGTACAACCGTTGTCGACCAAGTAGTTCTGAACTGGCTCAGAGTTGATTTGCAGTTCTCTGCAAGCTCCTGTGAAGTTGGTTCCACAGTCGGATCTCAATTGTTTTACTGGTCCTCTGATGGCAAGAAAACGTCTTAAAGCATTGATAAAACTCGAAGTGTCCATGGATTCTATAACTTCAATGTGTATGGCGCGTACACTCATGCATGTAAATAACACTGCCCATCGTTTGCTCTCAGCATGACCACCTCTGGTTCTACGAGCAGAGACTGTCCATGGCCCAAAAACATCCAGACCAACGTAGGTAAATGGTGGCTCAGTGCTGGTCCTGTCAGCTGGCAAGTCAGACATTTGCTGTTGCTGCAACTTTCCTCTAGACTTGCGACATAGCACACAGTAGTGAATTAATCGAGCAATCTGCCTTTTTGCACCTACTATCCACAGGCCTGCAGCTCTTAAAGCTCCCTCAGTGAAATGTCTGCCCTGATGCTTGACTTTCTCATGATAATGCCGTATGAGCAATGTAGTAACATGGTGGTGAGCAGGAATAATGAGAGGATTCTTTTCAAATGTCTCTAACTCGGCCTTGTTCAGGCGACCACCTACCCTTAGCAAACCATGTTCGTCAATCACTGGCTTTAAGTTGACAATAGGGCTGTTTTTAGGAATGTCCAGTTTGTCACGGAGACATTTCAGTTCCATGTGAAAGGCACTCTGCTGTACATTACGTATCACTAACTTCTCACTTAGTGTAATATCTTCTGCAGAGAGGGGCTTGTGACAGATGTGCCAACCATGACATTCAGAGTTATCGTTCTTGGTGTGAAAACACTGTGCAATGTGAACTAACCTTGCGATGGTGCGTACAAGCTTCAGCCATCTAGAAAAGCGTTCAAAGCGGTGACAGTCCAGGCCGGACCTCCTTACAGACCTGGTGATGAGGGTACTCACTTCAGGACGAATCTCAGGATCGTTGTCAGGATCTTGAAGATTGAAGACGTCTTGACCAGATGTTTCTTTTCCTTCGTTCAGCAAGAATTCTGGACCTGTTAACCAAGAGGATTTAGCAAAGGCACTGACCGATGATGGTCTGGTGGCACAATCTGCAGGGTTGAGATGAGATGGAACATAGTGCCACTGCTCAGGTTTAGAGGATTTCCTAATCCTTTCAACGCGGTTACTAACATAGACGTAGAAGCGTTTTGTCTGGTTGTTTATGTAACCCAGGACAACCTTGCTGTCTGTATAGAATTGAACATCGTCCACATGAATGTCCAGCTCATACTGTATAAAATCTGCGATCTCTACAGCCAGTACAGCGCCACAAAGTTCAAGCCTCGGGATCGTATGTTCAGGTTTAGGGGCTAGTTTAGCTTTCCCAAACAGAAATCCAACATGAGCTTTAGTGCGGTTGTCGATTACCTTCAAGTAGGCAACAGCTGCGATAGCCTCAGTCGATGCATCCGAGAATATGTGGACTTCCCTTCTCTGGCTTGTGGTGAGAGATGCTGGAGTGTAGCAACGTGGTATGTGAGTTCTGTCCAAGGCATGTAGGGATTCTTTCCAGGACTCCCACTTTGGCTGCTTGTCATGTGGCAGTGGAGCATCCCAGTCCTCAATCGTCTCTGAGAGCTGCCTAAGTAGGAATTTGCCCTGTACAGTCAATGGTGCTACAAATCCCAGTGGATCATACAGGCTATTCACCACTGAGAGAACTCCACGCTTAGTGAACGGCTTGTCTGCACAATTAACCTGGAAGCCAAGAGAATCGTTTAACAAGTCCCATCTCAAACCCAGACTTCTCTGCACCGGAGGATCGTCTATGCCTAGGTTTAAGTCTCTGAATTCTGTGGCATGATCGCTGGGCTGGAAAGCTTTCATGACAGCAATACTGTTGGAGGCTATTTTATGCAACCTCAGACAGGCTCTGGACAGCATACCTTGAGTCCTTCTCAGCAAGTCTATGGCTTCCTCAGCAGTGGGCAAGGACTTGAGTGCGTCGTCCACGTAGAAGTCTTTTTCGACAAAGTGACGGGCATCCTTTCCAAATTCTGATTCACCATCAGAAACAGTCCTTCGTAGGCCATATGTTGCAACCGCAGGTGAAGGACTGTTGCCGAACACGTGCACTCTCATGCGGTATTCAATCATTTCCTTGTTGGTATCACTGTCTCTGTGCCACAGAAACCTCAGGTAATTCCGGTGGTCTTCTCGTACAATAAAACAATGGAACATTTGCTCAATGTCAGCTGTAATGGCAACTGGCTCCTTTCTGAATCTCATTAGCACCCCTACCAGGTTGTTGGTCAGGTTTGGACCCGTGAGGAGAACGTCATTCAGAGATACGCCATGATGTTTGGCACTTGAGTCGAATACCACCCTGATCTCCTTGGGTTTTCGTGGGTGATATACTCCAAAAGAAGGAAGATACCAGCATTCTTCATGCTCTTGCAGAGGTGGAGCTGGCTCTGCGTGATTGTTACGGAATATCCTTTCCATGAATGCCACAAAGTGATCTTTCATCTCAGGCTTGTTTCTCAGCGTACGTTGCAAGGAGATGAATCTCGATAATGCTTGTTCCCGGTTGTCAGGAAGTCTGGCCCTCCCAGTCCGAAAGGGTAAAGGTGCAACCCAATGGTTAGATTGATCTTTGAAGCATTCACTGTCCATTATTTTGATAAAGTCTTTATCTTCCATGGATAAAGCTACTCTGTTGTCGTCTTGTGTTATGTGAAACACTGTGGCTCCTAAGTCGTCATAAGGTGTAGGGACGATGTCTGGTGCCCTTTTTAAGTTAGGAAGATGTTCCTTTGCCTCATAGTGATGAAGGCATGGCTTAAAGTAGGTTGTGCGTCCATTGTTGAGCACAAAGGTTTTAAAGGAGTTCACTTGAGATGACATGAGACTCTTATCCTGACATACATTGCCAATGATTACCCAACCTAAGTCAAGTCTTTGTGCATATGGGGCATCATGTGGACCATTGCATTGTTGACGTACCTTATGTACTCTGAGAATGTCTCTTCCGAGCAAGAGCAGGATGTCAGCATTCACATCCATAGGAGGAATCTCCTTAGCCAGGTGTCTCAAGTGGGAATGATGATATGCAGCTTCCGGCGTAGGAATTTCTTCCCTATCATCAGGCATCTGGTCACATTCAATTAACGTTGGTAGGGATATGTGAATATTCCTGTTAATTGGAGAGATAACGTATCCAGTGGCTCTCCTGCCAGAAGTCTCTATGCGACCAGAACAAGTGTTAAGAGTGTATGGTATTGCTTCTCCTTCTATACCGAAGATCTCGAAGAACTTAGGCTTTGCTAGAGACCTGTTGCTTTGTTCATCTATTATGGCATACATCCTTATGGCCTTTTCAGATTGCCCTTCTGGGTAGACATTCACCAAGCACACCTTGGCACAGCACTTGGGACCATTATCCTTGCCACATACTTCCATGCAGGAGGAGGAGACAGTGGTAGTAGCTGAAACTTGAGCCGATGGCTCCCCGCCATGCGCAGTGACGGCTTTAGATGCTGCTTGAGGATGTGAGTTGTCAGATGAAGAAGTAGGATGCATGGCTGCGACATGTTTGTCGCTACTGCATTCAGTACACTTGATGACAGCCTTACAGTCCTTAGCAAAATGTTTTGAAGAAGCACAACACTTGTAACACACTCCTAGCTCCTTGAGCATGTCTCTGCGTTCTTGCAAAGTCTTTGCCCTAAGTCCTCTACACTCTTTCAGGGGATGAGGCCTTTTGTGGATAGGGCACGTACTATTAGGGTCTTTATCTTTAAGGACAGGAGTGTCCTGTTTGGTGGTGCAGAGTGCAGCGATTGGAACGTCTGTCTTCCTAACAGATACTGTTCCCCTTAAGTCTCTACGTTTGCTTGTTTCATACCTTGAACATGATGATGAAGCTGGTAGAGAGGATTCTGTGAAGTCAAAGCTGGGATCATTCTTTTTCCGAGCTTGGTCACTGATAAATCTGGAAAAATAAGAGAAAGGAGGGAAGGACACATTGTGGTCTCTTTTGTATCTGGAACCTAGGTCGGCCCATTTTTCTTGCATGCCATATGGTAGTTTGGATACCACTGGATTAACACCATGAGATGTGTCAAGGTAACTCAGACCTGACAGACGTGGGTCCATTTTGGCTAACTCTAATTCCTTTAGTAGGTCGCTCAGATCTTGAAGCTTGCGGCTGTCCTTGTTGGTGATTTTTGGGAACATATGAAGTCTCTTAAATAAGGCACTTTCTATAGCTTCAGAACTGCCATAAGTCTGTTCAAGTCTCTCCCATGCCGCAGCAAGACCTTCCTCTGAGTGGCCCGCATGAACTGCTCTCAATGTCTTTATACGTTCTGCAGAATCTGGGCCTAACCAGTTAACAAGCAAGTCAAGTTTTTCTTTGGCAGTGAGGTTAAGATCACTGATCACTGCTTCAAAGGTGGATTTCCAGGCTCTATAATTCTCAGCATGGTCATCGAACTTTGAGAGACTATTGTTTATCAGCTCCCTGCGTATCATATATCTGGCAAAGTCCGACATGTCTGATCTCCCACCTTGTGTCACCAGATTAACTTGTGATATCCCTGGGACGTATAAATTCTCTGGCATATGGGGCCGAGATGAATCGGGGTGAAATGATGTAGCATAAGGGTTGAGCTGTGGTTTAGTTTCTGGAGGATCTGCATGTGTGATGCTGGAAATTACCTTGCTCTGGATAGGTGGCATCATCTGATGCTTCACAGCCATGTAGTCGGTTTGGAGTGGTGCTGGTGCATGTAACTTAGCAGGCGGTGCAGGAGATGATTGCTTCAGCACATAATTGGCAGTGCGGTCAGCTGGGTCTTCCACTTCTGCAGGGATGGAGCAGTCTAGGTCGGCGTCTTGATCTAATGCTTGTTCAAGAACCTTTAGCTTGGCTAAGGCAGCTGCTTCCTCCCTTTCCATTTGGAGAATTTTTAGTTGAGCTTCTGTCTCTGCTTCCTTCTTCGCCATTTCAGCTTTTGCCTCTGCTTGCCTTTGCGCCATTTCTGCTTCCTTCTCAGCAAAGGACCGTCTGACACTGGCCTCCTCTGCGTCAGCACGGATCTCAATAAGCTTATCGTGTAATGCTGACCTTCTGGAACGAGAGGATCTGGAGGATGACAGCGTATGTTTGGATGAAGTAGACCGATGGGACCTTACTTCTTGTAGGTGTGCGATGCGGAGTTCTGCCTTATCTCTGGCGTTTTTCACTGCGGCATCTTTCGTTTGGAATAGGTTCTCCCTCTCAGTTAGCTCTGCTATAGCATCATCAAATTCAGCGTTACTCAGGAATGTGACGTATTTTGCAGACAGTCGCTGATGGCGTTCATAGGCGGCAGATAAGCGGTTTAGTGTGGTGACCAATTTTGCTGCGTCACTGTCATGGCGTGAGAGCGCTGCTATATAGTGTTCAGTTCTTCGCCATAATTCATCAAGATTATCACAGAACTCTTCTTTAGTTATTTCAAAGTTCTCTCTAATCTTTTGCGTGGGTTTACTG
Source organism: Leptodactylus fuscus (assembly GCF_031893055.1). Classification (NCBI taxonomy): domain Eukaryota; kingdom Metazoa; phylum Chordata; class Amphibia; order Anura; family Leptodactylidae; genus Leptodactylus; species Leptodactylus fuscus. The sequence goes on along the minus strand of NC_134274.1, from coordinate 2,265,469 downwards.
ACACGTTTTAATCGCTCAATTTGTACATCCTGAAACATGGAGTCTGTTTCCTGCACATCTGAGTCCCTGATAGCAGGATGCACTGTCCCAGATGCAGTGACAGGGGAATCCACATAGCTCCTTGTGGACATGGTGCCTTTGTGTGGAAAATGTCAATAAAGATGGCGCTGCCCCTTATTTCACTGTGGTGAGGAGAACATGTGCTCAAGATGGAGGACAGCTTTGAGCTCACCTGCAGGCTGTGTGGCGTGCTGCAGATTATGCTGTATTCTCACTGTGCTTGCTTGCAGGCTGTCTGTAGATCCTGCAGGAGCTGCAGATATAGCTTGTTTTAACTAGAAAGTTGTGTTTTGACTATTCTGCCACAGATGCATGTTAGAGAAATCTCTGAAGATGTGAGATTGTAATTCCCGTATGTAAGCTAATGGCAGATAGCAGAACGCGCTGACATTTCATTCCCTGCGTTCCCAGGTTGCATGTGGAGAGATGCAATGGAGTTGCTTCAGGTAGTTTATTTGTCTTTACCTTGAGAGATGATATGCCATACGGTCAAAACACAATTCCTTTCTCAGTTCTACAAGATGGTTGCTCAGTGGTTACAGACTGAATAACACATATCCAGGAAGAAGATGCAACAAGAAGGGAGGAGTAACAGAAACAGAGAATTATGGGAGAAAACTACTTAAAGAGCCCTGCACACAATATCAATGTCTATGCACCAGCATTGCACAATATATGTAAAAACACTGTATGAAAGTCAAACAACCAAGAATGAATGATACAATATGAACAAGAATCATTACTTCAGCAATACCCCTGCTGTAACAGCATAGGAGCAGTATTATAGTAGTTATATTCTTGTACATAGGAGGTAGTATTATAGTAGTTATATTCATGTACATAGGAGTAGTATTATAGTAGTTATATTCTTGTATATAGGAGCAGTATTATAGTAGTTATATTCTTGTACATAGGAGGTAGTATTATAGTAGTTATATTCTTGTACATAGGAGTAGTATTATAGTAGTTATATTCTTGTACATAGGAGCAGTATTATAGTAGTTATATTCTTGTACATAGGAGCAGTATTATAGTAGTTATATTCTTGTACATAGGAGGTAGTATTATAGTAGTTATATTCTTGTACATAGTAGTATTATAGTAGTTATATTCTTGTACATAGGAGCAGTATTATAGTAGTTATATTCTTGTACATAGGAGGTAGTATTATAGTAGTTATATTCTTGTACATAGTAGTATTATAGTAGTTATATTCTTGTACATAGTAGTATTATAGTAGTTATATTCTTGTACATAGGAGCAGTATTATAGTAGTTATATTCTTGTACATAGGAGCAGTATTATAGTAGTTATATTCTTGTACATAGGAGTAGTATTATAGTAGTTATATTCTTGTACATAGGAGTAGTATTATAGTAGTTATATTCTTGTACATAGGTGCAGTATTATAGTAGTTATATTCTTGTACATAGGAGTAGTATTATAGTAGTTATATTCTTGCACATAGGAGTAGTATTATAGTAGTTATATTCTTGTACATAGGAGGTAGTATTATAGTAGTTATATTCTTGTACATAGAAGGTAGTATTATAGTAGTTATATTCTTGTACATAGGAGGTAGTATTATAGTAGTTATATTCTTGTACATAGGAGTAGTATTATAGTAGTTATATTCTTGTACATAGGAGTAGTATTATAGTAGTTATATTCTTGTACATAGGAGCAGTATTATAGTAGATATATTCTTGTACATAGGAGGTAGTATTATAGTAGTTATATTCTTGTACATAGGAGTAGTATTATAGTAGTTATATTCTTGTACATAGGAGTAGTATTATAGTAGATATATTCTTGTACATAGGAGTAGTATTATAGTAGTTATATTCTTGTACATAGGAGGTAGTATTATAGTAGTTATATTCTTGTACATAGGAGGTAGTATTATAGTAGTTATATTCTTGTACATAGGAGTAGTATTATAGTAGTTATATTCTTGTACATAGGAGTAGTATTATAGTAGTTATATTCTTGTACATAGGAGGTAGTATTATAGTAGTTATATTCTTGTACATAGGAGCAGTATTATAGTAGTTATATTCTTGTACATAGGAGTAGTAGTATAGTAGTTATATTCTTGTACATAGGAGTAGTATTATAGTAGTTATATTCTTGTACATAGGAGGTAGTATTATAGTAGTTATATTCTTGTACATAGGAGTAGTATTATAGTAGTTATATTCTTGTACATAGGAGGTAGTATTATAGTAGTTATATTCTTGTACATAAGGGACAGTATTTTAGCAGCGTGATGAAAAAAACCACTAGAATTTGATATAAAATCTCCTCTATCCTATATATTATGGCAATGAGATTGCGGTTCTGATTTCCTTATATAGTGTATAGTGTCCTGTATATAGTCTCCATGTATATTTTGGATTCTTCTCCCACCAGTCTTGTTACATTCATCCATAAATGGACTCGGCCTTCCACATGAATTATTGTGAAGTCTATGGTCCCATTAATATTGATGCCACTTCCATCTTAGTCTTTCAGCTTCCTTTGCAGGATTTGCTGCTGATTCTTTTCTTCTGTTACTTTTTCTCTTCCTCCTTCAGATTCCTGATTTTTCCCCTATTGGATCATTACTGTATTACTGGTTCTCTTCGCAGTCAGACACCAGGACATTCACTTGCTGTTCTAGATATTTACCGACCAATAGAAAACAACACGTGAATGAATGAGCCCGTTATTTGTCGGTTTAGTGAATGTGCCCCCTCTCCCGGTTCAGATGACTGTACTTGTCCTCGGCCTGTCTTCCTCTCACTCGTTCACTCGTCTCACTAAACGCTTCACCTGGCGAACAAGCAAACAAAGTGTAGAAATCATCAGAGTGGATCTCAGGTGTCAGGAACCTGGATTGTGCTAATAACACTGCAGCGTACGCGAAGCGCTATGGCGGGTGGGGGGGACAGGGACGGGGCAACAAGAAATCCTATCATTAGGAATCTGAGCCTATTCCAGCTAGCGCGCCATTCACAGCATCACCGCGGCCTTTTATTTTGAGATCTAGGTTGAATCCTGACAGAGGGACCTTCATGGGAAGAAACGCGTTGGCTGAGTTAAATCTCAAATGCTTCACTGTGCAAAAACTTGTCGTCAGAACTTGCTCCCGGTAGCTGCGTGTAAAGCTTCAGCTGGAGAGTAAATCACCTTCCCTGTCTGCCGGTACAAAGGCATCGCCGCAACGATCTGGGGGATAAAAAGCCGCGCTCTCTCTACAACCACCACTTCCTCGCCTGCCTGCTCCTTTTGTTTCTGTCTAATGAAAGACAGGCGGCTAGGTGAACGCAGGTAAGGAGTTTGCGAGCGGCTTGAAGATTTTCCCCATGCAGTCGGCTTCCATAATAACCTTAAAACACCCCCGTTGTTTGTTCACTTTACCTCCCTAAATTGGGCGGTGATTTTTTTTTTCGGCGTTCCTGCCGGCGTTTCATGTTCCTCGCCATTCACCCCTTGACAGTATGCAGCTGGAATTTTTTTTGTTTTTTTATTCAACGTCTTCCATGCCTGCCAGCTGACCTGGACCCGACTTGTAGGGAGTTCTTAAAGTTTACTACTCGTTTCATGCCGGCCGGCGCAGGGGCCGCGCTCCTCCTGTTGTCTTTACCTTGGTGAAGTGAAGTGTAGAGGTAAATGAAATCCGCAGTCAGTCTACGGCTCGGCTCACACTGGTGCCAGGACTGTTTCTTTGCAGCTTGTAGACCATGATGGCTGCCATAGTCCTATTGCGGGTCCATCGGGTTTTTGATTTATTTTACGGCTTTACCAGTCAGAACGTTCTTACTGCCAAAATGCATAAACCTCAATGGCAGATACCGGGGGAAGGATCAAACATGCTCGATTGTATCTTCCAACTGGACATAATAAGTGAGAATGATTTATGGGGGGGGGGGCAAAGTATTTTGGAAGGGAACCGAGGAGTCTGGAGAGGGGAACGTTAAGGCTTTTGAACTCCATACTGGTGTCTAAAAGAGGGACAAAGGGTTATTGGATGCAGATGGGTTTGGAAGGTGACTGAAGGGTCTGAGATCAAGGGTGAGGGCTCTGGAGAGGGGGTCTTGAGGATCAGAGAAAAATGGCCGGGACGGAACGGTCTGGCGTCTACTTGGTCCTCTTTGCTAATAGAAAGCCCTTAGCTTTTTGGGCATTGGTATACACCTGGGATCAGGTCAACGCTTAGGACCACCCAGGGTCAATGGTCTTCGTCAGAAGGGGTAACCAGTCAGTGGGGTTTAGCCGATCTTGAGATTTCAGGATCGATTTTAAAATCCGATTTCCAATCATTTTCCAGCCGATCCCGATCGTGAAATTTGCTCGATCGCCGATCAGGATCCGATCTTACCAGATCGCTCAACCCCATTAATGATATATACATGCATGGGGTTGAGACGATCTTGAGATAACCTCTGACCTCAATATTGCCGGAAACGATTCCGCTTGCAATTGTGAAATTTACTGGATCGCCGATCAGAATCCGATCTTTTCCAATCTCAATCCCTCAATCCTACCAGTCAGTGCTGTTCACATTGCAGTGAATTCTCAACATTTCACTTATATACTACTTTTCTCGACTGGTCAACTTCGGGTAAGGAGGAGGCGTTTAGAGAAGCAAGGGGGAGTCATGATCACCCTCTCCTGACTGCAATGGCTCCCCCAACTGATGAAGAACATTGGGGACGGTGATCTCCCCGCAGGTCCTCTTACCTGACTCTGCCCCATTCATCAGGCCGATCCTAGTGGTACATGAAGGACATACAACGTACATGTTGACACTGGAGTCGTCCATTGGTTGGGTGGTATTGTTTCTACTTTTCATATTCTTCCCCATCTTTGTTTGCCCGGTTGGACGGTTTCTACTGTAGGACATTTTATTGATTCCTCCTTGGATCTCGACCTTCGCTCCCACCCGGCAGCCGCTCTATAATGTCCTGTAGGACTTCATGTCTTTACGTTGCCAAAAGAAAAAGAAAGCCAGCCATTATTTGAAGCATTGGAGCTCTCCGGATCGCCTCCGCGCTTACGTTTGATGTTCTGTGAATTGTTTGCAGATTATAATTTAATTGCAGATTTGCATAAAATTGAACACAAGCTGCACAATATCTGTAATGATAAAAATAGATGTGGAGGTGACAGCTCTCCCGAAGAGAAGTAAATTCTACAATTAGCGCAGCTCACTGACAGCCGGTAATGTCTGCGAATAGCGTACAGGCGGGAGTAGCGAAATACCGTCACCCTCTGCCTGCAAATACGCCACAGGCACTGACCGCCGGGTGACTAGTGTGCTGTACCCCGATATATAATGCCACTATCCTGTACCCCAATATATGTCATTATCCTGTACCCCAAGTATCAGCCTGTCATTATCCTGTACCCCAATATATGTCATTATCCTGTACCCCAAGTATCAGCCTGTCATTATCCTGTACCCCAAGTATCAGCCTGTCATTACCCTGTACCCCGAGTATCAGCCTGTCATTATCCTGTACCCCAAGTATCAGCCTGTCATTATCCTGTACCCCGAGTATCAGCCTGTCATTATCCTGTACCCCAAGTATCAGCCTGTCATTATCCTGTACCCCGAGTATCAGCCTGTCATTATCCTGTACCCCCAGTATCAGCCTGTCATTACCCTGTACCCCGAGTATCAGCCTGTCATTATCCTGTACCCCAAGTATCAGCCTGTCATTATCCTGTACCCCGAGTATCAGCCTGTCATTATCCTGTACCCCAAGTATCAGCCTGTCATTATCCTGTACCCCAAGTATCAGCCTGTCATTACCCTGTACCCCAAGTATCAGCCTGTCATTATCCTGTACCCCAAGTATCAGCCTGTCATTATCCTGTACCCCGAGTATCAGCCTGTCATTATCCTGTACCCCGAGTATTAGCCTGTCATTATCCTGTACCCCGAGTATCAGCCTGTCATTACCCTGTACCCCAAGTATCAGCCTGTCATTACCCTGTACCCCAAGTATCAGCCTGTCATTCTCCTGTACCCCAAGTATCAGCCTGTCATTATCCTGTACCCCGAGTATCAGCCTGTCATTATCCTGTACCCCGAGTATCAGCCTGTCATTATCCCGTACCCCGAGTATCAGCCTGTCATTATCCCGTACCCCGAGTATCAGCCTGTCATTATCCTGTACCCCGAGTATCAGCCTGTCATTATCCTGTACCCCGAGTATCAGCCTGTCATTATCCTGTACCCCGAGTATCAGCCTGTCATTATCCCGTACCCCGAGTATCAGCCTGTCATTATCCCGTACCCCGAGTATCAGCCTGTCATTCTCCTGTACCCCAAGTATCAGCCTGTCATTCTCCTGTACCCCAAGTATCAGCCTGTCAATCTCCTGTACCCCGAGTATCAGCCTGTCCTTATCCCGTACCCCGAGTATCAGCCTGTCATTATCCTGTACCCCAAGTATCAGCCTGTCATTATCCTGTACCCCAAGTATCAGCCTGTCATTATCCTGTACCCCGAGTATCAGCCTGTCATTATCCTGTACCCCGAGTATCAGCCTGTCATTATCCTGTACCCCGAGTATCAGCCTGTCATTATCCCGTACCCCGAGTATCAGCCTGTCATTATCCCGTACCCCGAGTATCAGCCTGTCATTATCCTGTACCCCGAGTATCAGCCTGTCATTATCCTGTACCCCGAGTATCAGCCTGTCATTACCCTGTACCCCGAGTATCAGCCTGTCATTATCCTGTACCCCGAGTATCAGCCTGTCATTATCCTGTACCCCAATAGTTAATTTGTCATTGGGATTTGATGGTAGGACCAGATCTATAGCTAGTTTTGGGGGGTTCACACTATTATTAGGGTATCCATATTAGATCTCTGGGGTTTGGCCTCATTATTATTATGGGTCCTCCTATAGTCCGTATTCCTCATCTCCCATGTGCCGGACTGTCGGACTCCCGTTAGATAATAACCTTCCCTCCCGGCATCGCTGACAGTAATGAGACACATTAGGGCTGCTAATTGATATTAGTTGATGATTGCTTTTAATTGCGGCCCCACCGCCGTCTTCAGTGCTGATAAGCGGCCCCCCCATCCTCAGTATAAACCCGTCCTGTATGTTGGGGGTGATTGAAGTAATTACAGTGGCCGCGCGTTGCAGCTTCCCTGACCTTCTATCTGTGCTGATCTAAATGCATTGTTTTAATGATTTGCTTCTCTCGCCCACTCCCCAGCCAACACACACACACACACCGAGCCAGCAATAAAATATCAAGGAGAGCTTTGATGTGGCTGCGGTTACCTCCCTGCTCTGGCCCGCATCTCAGAGATGTGTCACCTATGCCAGAAGGGAATAGGGAAAATCACGTTCTGAATGGTAATGATAACATACTAATCACTTCCTGGCTTTGAAGATGGAAGCGAGATATTCTGTCAGCATCCCCAGCTGCTACAGCTCCGAGACACTGGTCTAGGTGTATTAACTTAAGTGTGTGTGTCAATACCGCTCGCCTGCCTGCCTGCCATCCGCAGGGGCTCATTAGAGCCGGGGGTCTCGCTTCACAAGGCAGCCACTCACATTAAATGCGCAACGCCTCCTTTTTCATCATCGTCATTAGAATTATTGTTATTATTTATTAGGATTCAGGTTTTTTTCTTCCTTTCGCCGTTTGCATGGAGATGGCATCTGTCACGCGGTACAATTTTTATTTTTATTTTTTTGTTCTAGCAGGAGGGGGGGGGGGTGCAGGGGGCGGCACGAGATCCCATTCTTTTCTTCCGTCATATTGCACCTTGTTTGTATGCATTACTACTGGGGAGGGGGGGGGGGGGGGGGGTAATGCATAGACATTGCTGCGACACAGAGCTTGCAATCCAGAGAGCGGATTATCCCCCCCTCCGGGTATGGGGACAATGATGTGATTGTTGTGGGGTCAGTGTGAATGACTTGGCACAGGAGCTTTCACTTACTACATGTAGATATACAATTTTATTTTTGCTCCTTCAAGGATCAAATTCTTGTTCTCGTCACATTTTTGAATCCATGAAATTTGCAAATTCGAGCGCCTGGACGTAAAAATAAAATTCATTATTTCATCCCAAAACTGGGAACCATCATTCATAATAGATTTTTACTTGAAATAAATCGATTAAATATTATATTATTTCTAGGATTTTTTTGTAACAGGTGTGAATGTTGTTGTTTTTTTTTTTTTTTTTTTTTTTTTTTTGTTGACGCATCAGTGCAAAGAATGTGCAAAACTGATCATAAAGGGATCTATATCACAGAAATACTTAAAATACAGCGCCCTTGTATATTATCAATGCCTGAAGCCGGCTACACAGTGAAATGCAACAAAGGCAAAATAGTCATTTATTTCTGTAAATGTAATCTAAATATTTTATAGCTATTTCATTATTTTGATCACTCCTGCCTAAAACTTTTGAACAGTGCTCTGTTTATATTCTTCCTCCATCATGTTATCATGGAATTACAATCCTCACCAATTCTTTATTATTATTATTATTATTATTATTATTATTATTATTATTATTATTATTATTATTATTATTATTTATCATTATTATTATTATTATTATTATTATTATTATTATTATTATTATTATTATGTGCCAACCTCTACAGGTCGATTAACCAATGCCATGAGAATGTCTGACTAGTGTAGGTGCTAAGGATGACTGAGAACCTCTGGGGGACCAAGTGACGTCACTGAGGCTGACAAGTGTAGATTTCTGGGGAGACTGAGAAGGAGGTTCCTTCTGGTGACCAAGTGACAAAAAGATAGTGGTATGGTAGATGTCAGACAGCTTCTTCTTGTAGGGCAGGTAGCAGGCAGTCACTTCCTGTAGGGCAGATAGCAGACAGCCGCTTCCTGTAGGGCAGGTAGCAGTCACTTCCTGTAGGGCAGGTAGCAGACAGTCACTTCCTGTAGGGCAGATAGCAGACAGTCACTTCCTGTGGTGCAGGTAGCAGACAGTCACTTCCTGTAGGGCAGGTAGCAGACAGCCACTTCCTGTAGGGCAGGTAGCAGACAGCCACTTCCTGTAGTGCAGATAGCAGACAGTCACTTCCTGTAGGGCAGGTAGCAGACAGCCACTTCCTGTAGGGCAGGTAGCAGACAGCCACTTCCTGTAGGGCAGGTAGCAGACAGCCACTTCCTGTAGGGCAGGTAGCAGTCACTTCCTGTAGGGCAGGTAGCAGACAGTCACTTCCTGTAGGGCAGGTAGCAGACAGCCACTTCCTGTAGTGCAGATAGCAGACAGCCACTTCCTGTAGGGCAGGTAGCAGTCACTTCCTGTAGGGCAGGTAGCAGACAGTCACTTCCTGTAGGGCAGGTAGCAGACAGCCACTTCCTGTAGTGCAGATAGAAGACAGCCACTTCCTGTAGTGCAGATAGCAGACAGCCACTTCCTGTAGGGCAGGTAGCAGACAGCCACTTCCTGTAGTGCAGATAGCAGACAGCCACTTCCTGTAGTGCAGATAGCAGACAGCCACTTCCTGTAGGGCAGGTAGCAGACAGCCACTTCCTGTAGGGCAGATAGCAGACAGCCACTTCCTGTAGGGCAGGTAGCAGTCACTTCCTGTAGGGCAGGTAGCAGACAGCCACTTCCTGTAGTGCAGATAGCAGACAGCCACTTCCTGTAGGGCAGGTAGCAGTCACTTCCTGTAGTGCAGGTAGCAGACAGCCACTTCCTGTAGGGCAGATAGCAGACAGCCACTTCCTGTAGGGCAGGTAGCAGTCACTTCCTGTAGGGCAGGTAGCAGACAGTCACTTCCTGTAGGGCAGGTAGCAGACAGCCACTTCCTGTAGGGCAGGTAGCAGTCACTTCCTGTAGCGCAGGTAGCAGACAGCCACTTCCTGTAGTGCAGATAGCAGACAGCCACTTCCTGTAGGGCAGGTAGCAGTCACTTCCTGTAGCGCAGGTAGCAGACAGTCACTTCCTGTAGCGCAGGTAGCAGACAGCCACTTCCTGTAGTGCAGATAGCAGACAGCCACTTCCTGTAGGGCAGGTAGCAGTCACTTCCTGTAGGGCAGGTAGCAGACAGTCACTTCCTGTAGGGCAGGTAGCAGACAGCCACTTCCTGTAGTGCAGATAGCAGACAGCCACTTCCTGTAGGGCAGGTAGCAGTCACTTCCTGTAGCGCAGGTAGCAGACAGCCACTTCCTGTAGGGTATGGGCACCATCTTCTCCACCATCCGCTCTGTTTATTAGACCTCACATCGGTGGTGTTAATGTTCTTCATAGAAAGGGAGATATTCAGATTGCCGCCCATGACACGTAGACCTGTCTTACCTCTTTGTCCGCGATACAACATGGAGAACCTCCAGACCTTGTATTCATGATGACTTGCAGTGACTCTTAATATGTGAACCCTTCAGAGGCAGCGGAGAGAGGGTCGGCCGCAGCTGGGGAGGGTCGGCCATGGAGACTTCATCTTCTTCCTAATTATTAATCGCAAGATAAGAAAGGGATAATTTGCCACCGAGATGCGTCGCGCATTGAAAGCCTTTTGGATCTTTAAAGTAAGCCAAAGGGTTTAATTCCCACCTAGCGGAGCCCTCGCCCACCTTCTGTATCGATCAGAGGCTCCTGCCCCCGCGGGGGGGACGTGTTCGGGCTTTACACTTGAAAGCTTTCGCCTCCTTCCAGAGTTTTACATTCTAACATTCTAATTGATTAATTAACGGAGCGACATTGACGATCCGACACCTGACACCTTTGTTTCATCCGCGCTACCTGTCTGCTTTATTTTCTCCTTTTTGTATGTTTTTGCAGAGGGCTCATCTACTGGATAACACGGAGAGGCTGGAGAGGTCGTCGCGGAGGCTGGAGGCCGGATACCAGATAGCCGTGGAGACCGGTGAGTGTTCCGTATGTCATATATGGCGCCGCTCCTCCTAATGCCAGACGGTTCTTCTGCTTATTATTGCTGTTCTTGTATATTTGCCCACCAGACCTAAAATATGAACATTTTGCACACACTTAACTTTTGCATTTCGGCCGCCCCCGCGCTCCAATCTTTTCACTCTCACATAGGCCAGGATGGTCTCACATTGTAAATGGCTCCTTATATTGTCTTCTAGACCTCGGTAGTGATGGTGTCCTTCCTTATCCTGCTTTCAGTAGGTCACATGACCACAGTACGACCTCTTTTTTTCTAGCATGTTTTGCTGTGCAAACAAGAGGTCACTCTTTGCTGCCTGCAGATATTAATGAGAACTACCATGTACTACAGATTTGTCCATGTGCCTCGGAAGTTCCACCCCACAATTTCTTTGACCTACCTCTGCTGTCAGTATGTCTTTCTGCTCCTTCCATGCTTCCTATAGCCCCCTCCAATGTAAGCTGCTCCTTATAATCCCCCTCTCTCACTTACTGCCCATAGTTCCCCCTTCTCTCACAGTCAGATCACCTTCCCTAGTGTTATTGATGCCGCTTCCAGGACCTTTTGGTGACAACATCCTTGCAGCCTAAGATCCTGGAAGGTATAGGATAGTATTAGCTCTGCAGTGTTTTGCATAAACAGGAAATAGACATGGGTCCAGGGGCCAGATGAGGGTCCAGGGGCCAGATGAGGGTGCGGGGGCCAGATGAGGGTCCAGGTGCCAGATGTGTGTCCAGGGGATAGATGAGGGTCCAGGTGCCAGATGTGTGTCCAGGGGCCAGATGTGGGTCCAGGGGCCAGATGTGTGTCCAGGGGCCAGATGTATGTCCAGGGGCCAGATGTATGTCCAGGGGCCAGATGTGGGTCCAAGGGCCTGATGAGGGTGCAGGTGCCCCATGTGGGTAACAACATCAGCAATAACAGATTCTGCCATATAGACGTATTCTCATCTCTTTTATAAAGCTGGCCCTTAAACATATCTGCCAACATTCTGCCAAGTCTGTCTGGGGCGCACATACGTATTTATGTCCAATTTAGAATAACATAGAGGTCGCAGCTCTTCTGGGAGTCCATGAGGTCACCCCTATTTTTTGGGAGCCTCCTGGAATCTCTGCTTAGTTCCTCTGTCATTGTCTGGTCTGCCAGGGCCCACTGGGTGCAGGATCTTCAGGTTATGGCTCTTGACATCCCTTATGGCGCGCTGGTCACTTCCTCCAGGTCTCAGATTTACTTTTGCAAATTCAGGATATTAACAAAGAATCAAAAAATCTGCAAAATGAACGTTTCCAAGTAATGAAATAATGACGTTTCTGTTATCTTTATATATCGCCATGTCGTGGGGCAGTAAAGCGTACACGTATCCCGTCAATGTGACGCGCTGAGTTTCTCGTAAGTACGCTATTTATGAACACATCGGCGACCCCACCGCGGGAATCATTAGACATCGAGCGTCAAACCCCAAGCGCTGACAATTCACTAAGTTACACATTAAAGAACAAAACTGCTCGCCGCGTTCCCCGGAACCTGCACTGAATCACTGACAGCTGATTAGTGCGGCGATGCCGCAGGGAGACGCGTGGAAGCGTGCCCAGTGACGTGCGCAACACAAACATTTGGTCAATGAATTTATTATTAGTTCTAATCTGAGTCCTCAAGAGGAAAAGGCTGCAGTCACATCCAGAGCTGCAGTCACTATTCAGTCTGTAGTGAAAGGTTAGAGGTAAACCTGGGTCCCTAAGTATTGCTGCAGCTCTGGAGGTGTCTGGAGTATAACATATTTACAGTTAATTATCTGAAAGTAATTTACATGTAATGATGTACAGCCTTATCGTGTGCAGCTCTGGAGGTAAGCCATGTCTTATACTCCAGTCACTGCTACAGCTGTCCTCAAATTCAGCAGGTACGAGCGATTCTTTATATCCATCAGTGAGGAGCGGATTGCTACTAAGTGGTTGTCACAGACTTATAACTGCAGCTTTGTATGTGACCGGAGCAGAAGACGTGACAAAACATAAGATAAGTAGCAAAGAATTTCGAAGTTGCTGAATATTCTAAGTAACAGGATGAGGTAACAATATTATAACCCGAACATGGGCAATGTCTGCAGCCGTGTCCTTGTGCCCGGCCGGGAACCATCAGGAGAGATAACAATATTATAACCCGAACATGGGCAATGTCTGCAGCGTGTGTCCTTGTGCCCGGCCGGGAGCCATCAGGAGAGATAATAATATTATAACCCGAACATGGGCAATGTCTGCAGCGTGTGTCCTTGTGCCCGGCCGGGAACCATCAGGAGAGATAATAATATTATAACCCGAACATGGGCAATGTCTGCAGCCGTGTCCTTGTGCCCGGCCGGGAACCATCAGGAGAGATAATAATATTATAACCCGAACATGGGCAATGTCTGCAGCGCGTGTCCTTGTGCCCGGCCGGGAACCATCAGGAGAGATAATAATATTATAACCCGAACATGGGCAATGTCTGCAGCGCGTGTCCTTGTGCCCGGCCGGGAACCATCAGGAGAGATAATAATATTATAACCCGAACATGGGCAATGTCTGCAGCGTGTGTCCTTGTGCCCAGCCGGGAGCCATCAGGAGAGATAACAATATTATAACCCGAACATGGGCAATGTCTGCAGCCGTGTCCTTGTGCCCGGCCGGAAACCATCAGGAGAGATAATAATATTATAACCCGAACATGGGCAATGTCTGCAGCCGTGTCCTTGTGCCCGGCCGGAAACCATCAGGAGAGATAATAATATTATAACCCGAACATGGGCAATGTCTGCAGCCGTGTCCTTGTGCCCGGCCGGAAACCATCAGGAGAGATAATAATATTATAACCCGAACATGTGCAATGTCTGCAGCGCGTGTCCTTGTGCCCGGCCGGGAACCATCAGGAGAGATAATAATATTATAACCCGAACATGGGCAATGTCTGCAGCGCGTGTCCTTGTGCCCGGCCGGGAACCATCAGGAGAGATAATAATATTATAACCCGAACATGGGCAATGTCTGCAGCGTGTGTCCTTGTGCCCGGCCGGGAACCATCAGGAGAGATAATAATATTATAACCCGAACATGGGCAATGTCTGCAGCCGTGTCCTTGTGCCCGGCCGGAAACCATCAGGAGAGATAACAATATTATAACCCGAACATGGGCAATGTCTGCAGCGCGTGTCCTTGTGCCCGGCCGGGAACCATCAGGAGAGATAATAATATTATAACCCGAACATGGGCAATGTCTGCAGCCGTGTCCTTGTGCCCGGCCGGGAACCATCAGGAGAGATAATAATATTATAACCCGAACATGGGCAATGTCTGCAGCCGTGTGTCCTTGTGCCCGGCCGGGAACCATCAGGAAAGATTTCACCAAATTCCACTTATTAGGAACCAATTTGTTAAGTTAATGGGGTCTAAGTGGACACGGATTGTCAGCAGCTCCAGTGTAAGCACCGCGAGGAGCACATACTGAAGTAGTTACCAAAGCTCCGACATGTGGAAACCATCAGCATGCTGATCATAGGGAAAACACTGGGGTTGTGATGTCTGTACGCCCCGACTAAACATTCACTGACTAGAAGCTTGTATGGCTGATGTTATACACAAGTAATGGCTACTGGTTGGAGGGGGCAATAATAGCAGGACTATCAGCCCCCCAAACCTCATCTCTTGTCTGCATTGATCTCCTAGCTGGGTGGTGACATCAGAGCTGTCAATCACTCTCTAGCCCCTCCCACATGAGCTGCTCAGCAGTGTAAACAGGTAGGTGATACCCCAGCACATCCTACTGACTCCTGTACACCTACTGCCCCCTAGAGCACGGTCCTATAAAGCTGGCAGTCTGCTGTATTGCAATGTCACGCCTCCCCCCAGCAGGTGCGCAGGTTGTCAGGCCTAGGTTCGGGCTCGCACTTGCTGCACTCTCTTCCCAGTCCGATGTGTAAGTGCAGTCTGCGCTTTACTACATGGCTGAGTCTTTGCTGTAAAGCGCCGGCGTGTCTCCTTCCTTCCAGGGCCTCCTTCCCCTTCCTTTTATGCCTCCTCTAACTTTGAAACCAGTTTTCAAAGATGGTCTTGGAGCCACCCTCCCATCACACCGACGTCTGAAGTCACCGGCACAAAAAATCTACCCGGATTTTGATAGAAAAAGCGACATCTGACAGGTAACAGCATGGTAGGCTTCTCATTTCAAAGGTCGGTGTGATGGGAGGGAAGAGACATTCTGCCTCGCCTGGAAATTGTAAGTGAGAAGGACGAGAACAATATTTATATCCCCGCTGAGCCGGAACTCTGCAGCGTTTCCGAGGGGGACGCCGGCTGGGAAGGGCCTTATCCCGAATCATGGGTGTCAGTAAGGAGTCAGGAGCGCATAAACCAGACTGGTACAATAAAGGAAGGTGAAGGCTCTGCCGGTCCATACCATCCTGTACGGGGAGGTGGACTGAACTATTACAAATTGTATGTGTCACTATGTGACCCCCTTCTTTACAGGTCACCCCACATTGCAGTACAGCCGTTGTTCGCCATACTTTAGCATATATGCCATCGCAGCAGAGGAGATACTTGTGAATGTTAAGATCACATCACATCAAAAAATCTCATCTTGTTAGGAGTTTTTTTCAGTTTTTTTAGTGCTAAATAAGGGAGGAATTCTCTAAAGAGTGAAATACCAGGGGCCCCCGAGCGCCATGACTTCAGTTCTGTGTCTGCGGCTGTACAACCAGAGTGAATCAGCGCCGTGAACTAAGGCTTTATGTTAATATGACCTATTTTCCTAATAACTCCTCACTGATACATTGTCTTTTGTATCCGGTGAGTGACATGTGCAGCTGTCGGGGCATCACTTACAGAGAGAGATGTCCGTGAATGCGCAGAAGTTTGGAGTGCGCCCCTGGCGCTGAGCGCTCACTTTGTGTAAACTGCTGTTTAATCGTTTTATGACTCCCCGGCGCTCGGAGACCACAGTTCTGTTACCTACATGTGTCATCTTAACACATTCCCTTTCATTCCGCACATTACCCACCTGTCTTCTACAGGATTGTTATATTTAGACTCTTGCCATTTGTCGGCAACCTAGATTCTCCACCTGCGCTACATCTACCCCTGGGGGCACATCAGACACATTCAGGTGAGGATTTCAATAGACTTAATGAGTTACCTGCAGTAGCCAAGTAAGAAGCAGTATGGCGGTATTCAGAGTAATGGAGAGATGGGAGAAGATAATGATAAAAATAATAATAATAGCAGCAAGAAGAAGAATATTCATCATTACTATAATGTTACCTGATGGAAGGGATGAGAACCTGCGTCTTGTGGAGGATTGAACCAACCTGTCAGAGCCTTCTGAGTGTCTGATTAATTTTCTAGCTCTCAAGAGGAGCGAAAAAATAGAAGTTATCTTTCCCCTATATCCAAGAATGTGATTCATATAATACTGCCTCTATGTATCAAATATAACTACTATAATACTACCTCCTATGTACAAGAATATAACTACTATAATACTACCTCCTATGTACAAGAATATAACTACTATAATACTGCTCCTATGTACAAGAATATAACTACTATAATACTACCTCCTATGTACAAGAATATAACTACTATAATACTACTCCTATGTACAAGAATATAACTACTATAATACTACCTCCTATGTACAAGAATATAACTACTATAATACTACTCCTATGTACAAGAATATAACTACTATAATACTACCTCCTATGTACAAGAATATAACTACTATAATACTACTCCTGTGTACAAGAATATAACTACTATAATACTGCTCCTATGTACAAGAATATAACTACTATAATACTACTCCTATGTACAAGAATATAACTACTATAATACTACTACTATGTACAAGAATATAACTACTATAATACTACCTCCTATGTACAAGAATATACCTACTATAATACTACTCCTATGTACAAGAATATAACTACTATAATACTACCTCCTATGTACAAGAATATAACTACTATAATACTACTCCTATGTACAAGAATATAACTACTATAATACTACTCCTATATACAAGAATATAACTACTATAATACTACCTCCTATGTACAAGAATATAACTACTATAATACTACTCCTATGTACAAGAATATAACTACTATAATACTACCTCCTATGTACAAGAATATAACTACTATAATACTGCTCCTATGTACAAGATTATAACTACTATAATACTGCTCCTATGTACAAGAATATAACTACTATAATACTGCTCCTATGTACAAGAATATAACTACTATAATACTACTCCTATGTACAAGAATATAACTACTATAATACTCCTATGTACAAGAATATAACTACTATGATACTACTCCTATGTACAGGAATATAACTACTATAATACTGCTCCTATATACAAGAATATAACTACTATAATACTACTCCTATGTACAAGAATATAACTACTATAATACTACCTCCTATATACAAGAATATAACTACTATAATACTGCTCCTATGTACAAGAATATAACTACTATAATACTGCTCCTATGTACAAGGATATAACTACTATAATACTGCTCCTATATACAAGAATATAACTACTATGATACTACTCCTATGTACAAGAATATAACTACTATAATACTGCTCATATGTACAAGAATATAACTACTATAATACTACTCCTATATACAAGACTATAACTACTATAATACTACCTCCTATGTACAAGAATATAACTACTATAATACTGCTCCTATGTACAAGAATATAACTACTATAATACTACTCCTATGTACAAGAATATAACTACTATAATACTGCTCCTATGTACAAGAATATAACTACTATAATACTACCTCCTATGTACAAGAATATAACTACTATAATACTGCTCCTATGTACAAGAATATAACTACTATAATACTACTCCTATGTACAAGAATATAACTACTATAATACTGCTCCTATGTACAAGAATATAACTACTATAATACTACCTCCTATGTACAAGAATATAACTACTATAATACTACTCCTATGTACAAGGATATAACTACTATAATACTACTCCTATGTACAAGAATATAACTACTATAATACTACCTCCTATGTACAAGAATATAACTACTATAATACTACTCCTATATACAAGAATATAACTACTATAACACTGCTAGTTTGTCTTAGAGGGAGTCACCACTACATTGTGTAGACATGTTATCCACGGATGGAGAAGATCATAGGCCTATGGTGGATGGGGATGAGGGGGGGGGGGGGAGATATCTCAGCCGCGGACATTTGTGTAAGGTGAGTGTTACTTTTTTGTTATTTTGCACCATTTTGCCGTAGTTGCCTGGAGTTGGACTTGACCTTTGCTATGGACGGCGCGGTTCTGTCCCGCTTGCTCTGCGCTCTCACGTGGCGCTCGCGTCTTCTGCTCCAGGCAGTACAAGTCTGGGATATTTTTTTAGTTTCCGGAAAGAACAATGTAAAGTATTTAAGCCCTTTTCATATCAATGAAACATCAGGCGCGTTCTCCCCGTACATAATACCTGCTCCTCGTTTCATCTTTGACATCTTCCATGAGGGAATCTTTCTAGTTTCTGCGCCGCGCTGATTTTCCTTTTAATGCCGTTTCCGATCACAACACAACAAGCCCCGGTATTCGGATGTCTGCGCCGGGCGCTCCTGTGATACCGAGCACCTCTCTTCCCTCTTCATGTCATTGTAAATATCGTAGTCGCAGGCCTTTACAATGTAGTTTGGTAGATTTCGGGACAACATCAAGGATTAATACCTCTGGCTTTTAGCATCATTGTTTGAAACCGCGCGTTTCAAATGCTTCCGTGTGAAGAATTGAGTTTCTTGATGTGGTCGAGTAAGAGACAAAGCTCTGTTCTCGGCAGACGTGTCGGCTTTATCAAGACGTCGAAATGCATGAGATTTCCCTTTTAAAGCGTTGCGTGTCAAGAGGTATGGAGTAATAGGTGGCCGGGGTGAATCCCATCTGCTTTTCTCGTAACCAGAAGAAACGTTACATGGTTTCAGATGGAGGAAGAGACGCTCGGCGGCGATACATTTGTACTAATGACTGCGGCCGCCTTCCACTTCTTACATGGTATCTCTTTGTCTCTTGGATAACTGTCATTTGCACTCCGGGGGTCCGCGCGCGTTGGGGTTTGGCACTTTCATGTCTTGTTGGTCTTTAGTTTGTGTTGTCATGTTTTTGTTACTTTGGTTTTGCCGATTCCTGACACAGAAGTGTCTATCTTTGGGTTAACAAGCTTACTGGATGTCCCAGTGATGTCACTAGGCAATTACATGTGCAAGAGCTTCAACAAAATGGCCGCCACTGCTGCTTGAAGCTGATTGGCCAGTTTTGTCCTTAAAGAGCTCTTATTACTGAACATGGAGACTAATCTGGATAGAGCAGGTGGAGCTGAGCGGGGGATGTGGGGGATATCCCGATTGGTTTTGGCCATGTTGGGTGCCGATGGTAGACTCTCTTTAAAGGGGTTGTGAGTCCCCAAATAGAATTGTCATACTGATGATCCCGGACCCCGCACAGGTCATCTGTTGTAGCCTCCAGATGCTGGAACCTGCTAGTGAAGTGGTGCGGCGTGTAGAGCTTCTCCTGTATGAGTAATAAAAGTGGGACCACCAATAAACAGGGGACAGGCTGCGGCGCCTCCTCTGTAACGTGTATAATTCTGTATGTCCTGCTCGTCCTCTAGAAGCTTCTGGCACCCGGATGCTACTACAATAGATCTTCTAGGGATTTCAGTTTGAGGCCGGACTATCCATCTAAAGAGCCCAACTTGCCAACCCAGTCTGCAGATAGATAGGTTAGGTTTATCCGAATCAATCGTTGCTTCCCACTTGTGAGCTGGGGCTTCTATTGCTGTTTTTGTCGATATGCAAATGAGTGGCAACTCCCTCATTGCACCAAAGTGCTTGTTTGCATGTTGTCAGAAGCAGCTATATCTCAGCAACAGAGGCAGCATTTTATTCAGGTCACCATAACCTATGTATCTGCAGGGTTGGGGTGATATGATGGGTTCTAAGAAGCAGCTGAGGACCAGGGTCAGACCAGGAATGTCTGTGGATCAGTGAGGTTAGTGACTATCAGTGACTAGTGTTCCCCTCCTGTATCAGTCACTAGTGCTCCCTCCTGTATCAGTCACTAGTGCTCCCTCCTGTATCAGTCACTAGTGCTCCCCTCCTGTATCAGTCACTAGTGCTCCCTCCTGTATCAGTCACTAGTGCTCTCCTCCTGTATCAGTCACTAGTGCTCTCTTCCTGTATCAGTCACTAGTGCCCCCTCCTGTATCAGTCACTAGTGCTCCCCTCCTGTATCAGTCACTAGTGCTCCCTCCTGTATCAGTCACTAGTGCTCTCCTCCTGTATCAGTCACTAGTGCTCTCTTCCTGTATCAGTCACTAGTGCTCCCCTCCTGTATTAGTCATTAGTGCTCCCCCTCCTGTATCAGTCACTAGTGTTCCCCTCCTGTATCAGTCACTAGTGCTCCCCTCCTGTATTAGTCATTAGTGCGCCCCCTCCTGTATCAGTCACTAGTGTTCCCCTCCTGTATCAGTCACTAGTGCTCCCTCCTGTATCAGTCACTAGTGCTCCCCTCCTGTATCAGTCACTAGTGCTCTCTTCCTGTATCAGTCACTAGTGCCCCCTCCTGTATCAGTCACTAGTGCTCCCCTCCTGTATCAGTCACTAGTGCTCCCTCCTGTATCAGTCACTAGTGCTCTCCTCCTGTATCAGTCACTAGTGCTCTCTTCCTGTATCAGTCACTAGTGCTCCCCTCCTGTATTAGTCATTAGTGCTCCCTCCTGTATCAGTCACTAGTGTTCCCCTCCTGTATCAGTCACTAGTGCTCCTTCCTGTATCAGTCACTAGTGCTCCCTCCTGTATCAGTCACTAGTGTTCCCCTCCTGTATCAGTCACTAGTGCTCCCTCCTGTATCAGTCACTAGTGCTCCCTCCTGTATCAGTCACTAGTGCTCTCCTCCTGTATCAGTCACTAGTTCTCTCCTCCTGTATCCGTCACTAGTGCTCCCCTCCTGTATTAGTCATTAGTGCGCCCCCTCCTGTATCAGTCACTAGTGCTCCCTCCTGTATCAGTCACTAGTTCTCTCCTCCTGTATCCGTCACTAGTGCTCCCCTCCTGTATTAGTCATTAGTGCTCTCCTCCTGTATCCGTCACTAGTGCCCCCTCCTGTATCAGTCACTAGTGCGCCCCCTCCTGTATCAGTCACTAGTGCCCCCTCCTGTATCAGTCACTAGTGTTCCCCTCCTGTATCAGTCACTAGTGCTCCCTCCTGTATCAGTCACTAGTGCGCCCCCTCCTGTATCAGTCACTAGTGCTCTCCTCCTGTATTAGTCACTAGTGCTCTCCTCCTGTATCAGTCACTAGTGCTCCCTCCTGTATCAGTCACTAGTGCTCCCTCCTGTATCAGTCACTAGTGCCCCCTCCTGTATCAGTCACTAGTGTTCCCCTCCTGTATCAGTCACTAGTGCTCTCTTCCTGTATCAGTCACTAGTGCTCCCCTCCTGTATTAGTCATTAGTGCGCCCCCTCCTGTATCAGTCACTAGTGTTCCCCTCCTGTATCAGTCACTAGTGCTCCCTCCTGTATCAGTCACTAGTGCTCCCCTCCTGTATCAGTCACTAGTGCTCTCTTCCTGTATCAGTCACTAGTGCCCCCTCCTGTATCAGTCACTAGTGCTCCCCTCCTGTATCAGTCACTAGTGCTCCCTCCTGTATCAGTCACTAGTGCTCTCCTCCTGTATCAGTCACTAATGCTCTCTTCCTGTATCAGTCACTAGTGCTCCCCTCCTGTATTAGTCATTAGTGCTCCCTCCTGTATCAGTCACTAGTGTTCCCCTCCTGTATCAGTCACTAGTGCTCCTTCCTGTATCAGTCACTAGTGCTCCCTCCTGTATCAGTCACTAGTGTTCCCCTCCTGTATCAGTCACTAGTGCTCCCTCCTGTATCAGTCACTAGTGCTCCCTCCTGTATCAGTCACTAGTGCTCCCTCCTGTATCAGTCACTAGTTCTCTCCTCCTGTATCAGTCACTAGTGCCCCCTCCTGTATCAGTCACTAGTGCCCCCTCCTGTATCAGTCACTAGTGCCCCCTCCTGTATCAGTCACTAGTGTTCCCCTCCTGTATCAGTCACTAGTGCCCCCTCCTGTATCAGTCACTAGTACTCCCTCCTGTATCAGTCACTAGTGTTCCCCTCCTGTATCAGTCACTAGTACTCCCTCCTGTATCAGTCACTAGTGTTCCCCTCCTGTATCAGTCACTAGTGTTCCCCTCCTGTATCAGTCACTAGTGCGCCCCCTCCTGTATCAGTCACTAGTGCTCCCTCCTGTATCAGTCACTAGTGCTCCCTCCTGTATCCGTCACTAGTGCCCCCTCCTGTATCAGTCACTAGTGCCCCCTCCTGTATCAGTCACTAGTGCCCCCTCCTGTATCAGTCACTAGTACTCCCTCCTGTATCCGTCACTAGTGCTCCCCTCCTGTATCAGTCACTAGTGCTCTCCTCCTGTATCAGTCACTAGTGCCCCCTCCTGTATCAGTCACTAGTGCTCTCCTCCTGTATCAGTCACTAGTGCCCCCTCCTGTATCAGTCACTAGTGCTCCCTCCTGTATCAGTCACTAGTGCCCCCTCCTGTATCAGTCACTAGTGCTCCCCTCCTGTATCAGTCACTAGTGCTCTCCTCCTGTATCAGTCACTAGTGCTCCCCTCCTGTATTAGTCACTAGTGCTCCCTCCTGTATCAGTCACTAGTGCCCCCTCCTGTATCAGTCACTAGTGCTCCCCTCCTGTATCAGTCACTAGTGCTCTCCTCCTGTATCAGTCACTAGTGCTCCCTCCTGTATCAGTCACTAGTGCCCCCTCCTGTATCAGTCACTAGTGCGCCCCCTCCTGTATCAGTCACTAGTGCGCCCCCTCCTGTATCAGTCACTAGTGCTCTCCTCCTGTATCAGTCACTAGTGCCCCCTCCTGTATCAGTCACTAGTGCTCCCCTCCTGTATCAGTCACTAGTGCTCTCCTCCTGTATCAGTCACTAGTGCGCCCCCTCCTGTATCAGTCACTAGTACTCCCTCCTGTATCCGTCACTAGTGCTCTCCTCCTGTATCAGTCACTAGTGCTCCCTCCTGTATCAGTCACTAGTGCCCCCTCCTGTATCAGTCACTAGTGCTCCCCTCCTGTATCAGTCACTAGTGCTCTCCTCCTGTATCAGTCACTAGTGCTCCCTCCTGTATCAGTCACTAGTGCCCCCTCCTGTATCAGTCACTAGTGCGCTCCCTCCTGTATCAGTCACTAGT
Organism: Leptodactylus fuscus; assembly: GCF_031893055.1. Classification (NCBI taxonomy): domain Eukaryota; kingdom Metazoa; phylum Chordata; class Amphibia; order Anura; family Leptodactylidae; genus Leptodactylus; species Leptodactylus fuscus. Next base: position 2,242,174 of record NC_134274.1, on the reverse strand, counting down.
GCGCCCCCTCCTGTATCAGTCACTAGTGCTCTCCTCCTGTATCAGTCACTAGTGCCCCCTCCTGTATCAGTCACTAGTGCTCCCCTCCTGTATCAGTCACTAGTGCTCTCCTCCTGTATCAGTCACTAGTGCGCCCCCTCCTGTATCAGTCACTAGTACTCCCTCCTGTATCCGTCACTAGTGCTCTCCTCCTGTATCAGTCACTAGTGCTCCCTCCTGTATCAGTCACTAGTGCCCCCTCCTGTATCAGTCACTAGTGCTCCCCTCCTGTATCAGTCACTAGTGCTCTCCTCCTGTATCAGTCACTAGTGCGCCCCCTCCTGTATCAGTCACTAGTACTCCCTCCTGTATCCGTCACTAGTGCCCCCTCCTGTATCAGTCACTAGTGCCCCCTCCTGTATCAGTCACTAGTGCGCCCCCTCCTGTATCAGTCACTAGTGCTCTCCTCCTGTATCAGTCACTAGTGCTCCCTCCTGTATCAGTCACTAGTGCTCCCTCCTGTATCAGTCACTAGTGCCCCCTCCTGTATCAGTCACTAGTGCCCCCTCCTGTATCAGTCACTAGTGCTCCCCTCCTGTATCAGTCACTAGTGCTCTCCTCCTGTATCAGTCACTAGTGCGCCCCCTCCTGTATCAGTCACTAGTACTCCCTCCTGTATCCGTCACTAGTGCTCTCCTCCTGTATCAGTCACTAGTGCTCCCTCCTGTATCAGTCACTAGTGCCCCCTCCTGTATCAGTCACTAGTGCTCCCCTCCTGTATCAGTCACTAGTGCTCCCTCCTGTATCAGTCACTAGTGCCCCCTCCTGTATCAGTCACTAGTGCTCCCTCCTGTATCAGTCACTAGTGCCCCCTCCTGTATCAGTCACTAGTGCCCCCTCCTGTATCAGTCACTAGTGCGCTCCCTCCTGTATCAGTCACTAGTGCCCCCTCCTGTATCAGTCACTAGTGCCCCCTCCTGTATCAGTCACTAGTGCTCCCCTCCTGTATCAGTCACTAGTGCTCTCCTCCTGTATCAGTCACTAGTGCGCCCCCTCCTGTATCAGTCACTAGTGCTCCCCTCCTGTATCAGTCACTAGTGCTCTCCTCCTGTATCAGTCACTAGTGCGCCCCCTCCTGTATCAGTCACTAGTGCGCTCCCTCCTGTATCAGTCACTAGTGCCCCCTCCTGTATCAGTCACTAGTGCCCCCTCCTGTATCAGTCACTAGTGCTCCCCTCCTGTATCAGTCACTAGTGCTCTCCTCCTGTATCAGTCACTAGTGCGCCCCCTCCTGTATCAGTCACTAGTGCACCCCGTGTGTTAGTAGTTACTTCCTGTAAGTCCTGTACTTGAGGTTTCGGAGTCTCTCTGCACCTCCCTTTGTGCCCCGGCGATGGCCTTTCTTTCCTTCCTTTCTTTTGGTTTTGCCTTCATACAGATTGTGTGTTTACAGTCTTTGATTCTCGCACAGACGGCGCGGTTCGGAGTTGGCCTGATGTTCATAATATTGACAGCCTTGTCTTTGTCGGGGGCCACAGCTTCGCCTCAGCTTGATTTCACAGCAGGTCAGGACTGTCTGTACTAGTTGTATCTATGGTAGAACTTCCCGCTCCGCGCCGGGGCTTTCACAAACGCCGCTTTTTATTTTTTCTGTACTTGTCTCTTTTGAAGCGCGAGTCTGCAATCTCTGGTAGGAAACAATGTTGTCTCCCATTTGCACCAAGGAACAAAAGAAGCATTAAAAAATAATTTTGATTGAAGAATCGCACGCTCCGAGTTAAGACAATATCAAAAGGACAAGCGAGAGGCCGAACATCACTCAGACGACATATCAGGATACCCCATCGCACCTAAAGGCGCCATCCAGGCTGTAGGCGGATGAAAAAGTACCAGGCCATGTTATCCTGACAGGCGGCCGGCTGGGACCCCCAACGTCCTTATTACCTGACTTGATCGCCGCCGCGTCCTTTACATATTTGTATCACGGGGCGGTTGGTGCGAGAACGGAAGGGTTACACCAATTGTACAATTTACCTTTAACAAAGCTGCTGGTAGGCGCAACAATCATGGCGGATACTAATAGCAAAATATCTGTGACGTGTGATCCCAGCTGTAGGTGACAGCTGGCGGTGGTGACGGGGCGGTGGTGAGGGGCGGATGTGATGGGGCAGAGGTGACGGGGGCAGAGGTGTTCTTATTATATTATTTTATTGAGTTTTTTTTAACTCTTGATATTCCCCCATGACGTCCTCTCTGGGTCCTCTGCTCATCTGACCACCAGGCCGGGGGGAAGTCATATCATGGGGGCTCCCTCAACGATGGATGGGAACGTCTGGTAATGCTGCAATACACTGTATACCTAGATATAGATGTATACAGAAGATCTGGGCTCACTCCGTTATTACAGACACAATGTTTCTCGTTGTTATTGGAAACATTCAGAATTCAGCTCTAAAACATTGGAGAATTCTGAATGCAGCTCTGGAGTATATATAATGCAGTTTTATAAGCTGCACATTCAGCCTTCCTCTCTCCTCCATGCTAAAACCACCCCAAGGAATCCGGGGCAGGGGCTGCGGGCGGCCGGAGTTATATCATACTAAAGATTACAAAACACTTTACATACCAGATTGGATTTTAGCATGTCCAATGCTGCTTGTGGGAGATAAGCCATGGGCAAAGGAGTCCAGAGGAGAGAGGGTAGAGGGTCCTGGAGAGGACAGAGGGGTCCGGAGGGGAGAGGGTCCTGGAGAGGACAGAGGGGTCCGGAGGGTAGAGGGTCCTGGAGAGGACAGAGGGGTCTGGAGGAGAGAGGGTCCTGGAGAGGACAGAGGGGTCTGAAGGGCAGAAGATGGAGGGTCCTGGAGAGGACAGAGGGGTCCGGAGGGTAGAGGGTCCTGGAGAGGACAGAGGGGTCTGGAGGAGAGAGGGTCCTGGAGAGGACAGAGGGGTCTGAAGGGCAGAAGATGGAGGGTCCTGGAGAGGACAGAGGGGTCCGGAGGGGAGGGGGTAGAGGGTCCTGGAGAGGACAGAGGGGTCTGGGAGGAAGCAGGAGGGTTTGAGGGGAGCAGAGAAGTCTGGCTGGGGTGTCAGGGGATTCTGGAGGGGTCAGGCAGTGGATTATTCCTTTCTCCCCATTGTAGACACATGCATGCTCAGCTGCGCCCAGTGCATACGTGGTAACACGGTGGAATAGCTGCGGGCTGAACCTTCATTGTATTCTTTTTTCGACATCTTATATTCCGTCTTACTCCAGACTGTCAGGGATCGGTACACTGAGCACAAGGATGCAATCCACTGATATTCGGTTTTCTGGTTATTTCCGCCCCCGTTACACATTAATAAGAGAGAAGATGAAGGCAGAGGAAGGTCCCGCCATCTCCATCGTCCTGCAGCAATTTGCAAATTAGCAATTAAGATTGGACGTCTCTTCAATCCAATAGCACAAAGCATCGATCTGCGGAGCTAATACCTGGCGAGGTCAATACGAGATCTCAGGGGTCAGCTAATCCCCGAATCACCCTGGTATAGGAATGATGAGATACAGCAGAGGTAGCGGAGTGTGCGCTGTGCACCAGATATACCGGGAGACTATCATCTATCTATATCTATTTATCTATCTATCTATCCATCTATCCATCCTTCTATCTTTCTATCTATATGTAATATGTGTATATTTTGTATTGGATGTGTAACCATTGAGGACATGTTGCAGTCTCCGATCAGTGCCATGTGTTCCTGTAGTCCCGTACACTCCCATCTCTCTCTGGATACTTGTTGTGCCATGGAGACACATGGGTCACCCTTGGAGCTGTAGACACAATGCTGCAGATGGGTATCATTACGATGGTGCAGGCACCCAGGACAGACCTGTCTTTGTAGCGCTGCTTGTGCTGTGACCCGCTGAATCCTGCAGCCGCTCCGGCCGACATCCTTGGTTTCTGTACCGAATCCGACCCTGCGGCACGGCCTCCATTTATGGTGCACACCATAGTACAGATGTGAAGAGCGCTCGAGCCCATACGTCAGGTTTCATTGATTTATGCGATATTTATTGTCTCTGATACGTTCTATACAAACAGCTGCAGGGAATTCTGACTCCCTCCTGACCCTGAAAAACATCTGCACAACGGAAAGGGTTTCTGGGATTCACAAACATTTAGCCAAGTCTGCAGTGATGACGTCACATCGGGAGCCGTGATTGGTCACATGACTGGTGTGTGTGACATCATCAATGCAGGAAGTTAGCAGAGACCAGCAGGGGCGCTGTAGATTCATGTAGATATTTTCATGTCATTTTTTGGCTTTGCTGCAGTCGCCCCCTATATGATCCATCTATAATGTGCGGTCCTGGGGGCACCAACAAAGCTCCGCAGCAGTCAATGGATTTATAATTTTATGTATTTTCCTATTTTTGTATCTTTTTCTTATGCGAGTGCTCCACCTTTCATGGTAACTTAGCACCCCCTTGATGTCGGCTGCACCCGCGCCCTGTCCTAGGGCAGAGACGCCCTTTACGGGTCACCGGACTCTGACACATTTATGAAACCCTCCACTTGGGATTTCATTCACCTCTTCTTCCCCCCCAGATAAGCAGAGGATCTGAGTGCGGGCCCTGAAGGCTGCGCCTGGTGTTAGCTCTCTCAGCCGCAGAGATTCGCTCTCTCCACAGGCGGCCATCTTTATTAGTGCCCAGATAAGCTGATTAGCTCCTGTCAATCACCGGTGCCAATATCTCAATTGTCGGCCCCTTTTTTTTCCCTTCTCTCCAGCCTGGAATAAAGGCAACAAAGGCAAAGCCGTGCGTCTCGCCTCCCCTCGGCCGTCCCCACGCAGGGCGCAGCGGCCCTCTGATGATGTGATGACTCTATTAAAGAGGACATCAATTTGTTGTAAAGTGTTTTGATTTTTGATGGCGGTATTAAGAGAGCGAACATTACGCTGACAGATTTACTAGAAAGCAAAAGAGTTCTGGAAAGGGGAGAAAAAAATAAAATATAAAACACGTCGGCCCTTTGAAGCCAACCAGAGCTTTGAGTCTTGCTGTGCCAATGGGCGCGTCGGGGCTCTTGTAGCGGGCACACTCTGATCCGGCATTAACTTAGGTAGTGTTCTCCTGTCAAACCGTCGTCTCCAGCTCCGCGTATCGCGACGTCAGGCGCTCGCGTGCTCGCAATTACACCGGTGCGGAGGGGAGGGGAGGTTCTGTGTGAATGATCACAGATTAATAAAGCTTCTTCCTCTGGAATCCGCTCATGTTGGCAGGAACTATTTTTTTCCTTTTTGTCATCTTGGTACTCTCGCGCTCTCTCTTTTTTCCAAAATTGCATTCCTACGTGCGGGATCCCCGCGACAGCTCGTGTGATGACGTCGTGACAACAGATCTTCCCAATATATCATTCCATGGAAATCGCATTTCTATTAAGGGATGACAGTACATCTTTATAGGTTTGTGACTCTTGGGCTCCGGTTTGGCGTTGCCCAAGTTCTGACAATTTTTGACTTATCAGATCGGAACAATCCAATCCTAGAACTCTGGAAAAAAGTAAAAGACACCAATGATGTCATTGCCGGCAGCTGCACCGGGTACGCGGACAGTGCGGCGGTCGTACTCAGACTCATAGAAATTCTCCGTCTTCTTCTCTGGTCTTTGTGGTTTCTTCTCTCATCGTTTGTTTATTCCTCGGAGATGATCACAATAAAGATCTTACATTTTATTTTACTGATTGATATTTTATTTTTGCTCTTTTCACTTCCCGTTAATTCTCTCCTCTCCGATCTCTTCTGGTTTTCATTATCCAATTAATTTCTCAGGCTCCAGAGAACAATTTAATTAAACTATTGCAGAAACAAAACTTCTGTATGTAATGTGTGAGAGATACAAAGTATGTACTAATATCTATCTATCTATCTATCTATCTATCTATCTATCTATCTATCTATCTATCTCCTATCTATCTATCTCCTATCTATCTATCTGTCTATCTATCTATCATCTATCTATCTATCTATCTATCTATCTATCTCCTATCTATCTATCTCCTATCTATCTATCTATCTATCTATCTATCTATCTATCTATCTCCTATCTATCTGTCTCCTATCTATCTATCTATCTATCTCCTATCTATCTATCTATCTATCTATCTATCTATCTATCTGTCTCCTATCTATCTATCTATCTATCTATCTATCTATCTATCTATCTCCTATCTATCTATCTATCTATCTCCTATCTATCTATCTCCTATCTATCTCCTATCTATCCATCTATCTATCTATCTGTCTCCTATCTATCTATCTATCTATCTATCTATCTATCTCCTATCTATCTATCTATCTATCTATCTATCTATCTATCTCCTATCTATCTATCTATCTATCTATCTCCTATCTATCTATCTATCTATCTATCTATCTATCTCCTATCTATCTATCTATCTATCTATCTCCTATCTATCTATCTATCTATCTATCTATCTATCTATCTATCTCCTATCTATCTATCTCCCTATCTATCTCCTATCTATCTATCTCCTATCTATCTATCTCCTATCTATCTATCTCCTATCTATCTATCTATCTATCTATCTATCTATCTATCTCCTATCTATCTATCTCCCTATCTATCTCCTATCTATCTATCTCCTATCTATCTATCTATCTATCTATCTATCTATCTATCTATCTATCTCCTATCTATCTATCTCCTATCTATCTATCTCCTATCTATCTATCTATCTATCTGTCTCCTATCTATCTATCTATCTATCTATCTATCTATCTATCTATCTCCTATCTATCTATCTATCTCCTATCTATCTATCTATCTATCTATCTATCTATCTATCTATCTATCTATCTGTCTCCTATCTATCTATCTATCTATCTATCTGTCTCCTATCTATCTATCTATCTATCTATCTATCTCCTATCTCTCTATCTATCTATCTATCTATCTATCTATCTCCTATCTATCTATCTATCTATCTATCTATCTATCTATCTATCTATCTCCTATCTATCTATCTATCTATCTATCTATCTCCTATCTATCTATCTATCTATCTATCTATCTATCTATCTCCTATCTATCTATCTATCTATCTATCTCCTATCTATCTATCTATCTATCTATCTCCCTATCTATCTTTCGTATTATTATCTTCATTTAATTTGTCTTCAATAGAAATGGGAACATTCAGGTCTTTGGAGATGGACTTGTAGCCTTGAGATTGCTCAGGCTTCCTCACTATTTTGCTTCTCAAGTCCTCAGACAGTTCTTTGGTCTTCTTTCTTCTCTCCATGCTCAATGTGGTCACACAAGGACACAGGACAGAGGTGGAGTCAACTTTAATCCATTTCAACTGGCTGCAAGTGTGATTTAGTTATTGCCACCACCTGTTAGGTGCCTCAGGTAAGTAACAGGTGCTGTTAATTACACAAATTAGAGAAGCATCACATGATTATTCAAACAGCGCCAATACTTTTGTCCACCCCCTTTTTTATGTTTGCTGTGGAATTATATCCAATTTGGCTTTTTGACAATTCTTTTTGTGGTTTTCCATTGAAGACAAATTAAATGAAGAAAATACCAAAGAATTTGTGATTGCAATCATTATCTGGAAGAACACGAGGATTATCTGACAGAACTGCAGGGGTGCCAATACTTTTGGCCAACACTGTAGGTAGATAGATAAGAGATAGATAGATTGATAGTAGATAGATAGAGAGATAGATAGATAGATAGATAGATAGATAGGAGATGGAGAGATAGATAGACAGATAGATAGGAGATAGATAGATAGATAGATAGGAGATAGATAGATAGATAGATAGATAGGAGATAGGTAGATAGAGAGATAGATAGATAGAAAGATAGATAGATAGATAGATAGATAGATAGATAGGAGATAGATAGATAGATAGATAGGAGATAGATAGGAGATAGATAGATAGGGAGATAGATAGATAGGAGATAGATAGATAGATAGATAGATAGATAGATAGATAGGAGATAGATAGATAGATAGGAGATAGATAGATAGGAGATAGATAGATAGATAGATAGATACATAGGAGATAGATAGATAGATAGATAGATAGGAGATAGATAGATAGGAGATAGATAGATAGGAGATAGATAGATAGATAGATAGATAGATAGATAGGAGATAGATAGATAGGAGATAGATAGATAGATAGATAGATAGATAGATAGATAGATAGATAGGAGATAGATAGATAGATAGATAGGAGATAGATAGATAGATAGATAGATAGATAGATAGATAGATAGGAGATAGATAGATAGATGATAGATAGATAGATAGATAGATAGATAGACAGATAGATAGGAGATAGATAGATAGATAGATAGATAGATAGATAGATAGATAGATAGGAGATAGATAGATAGGAGATAGATAGATAGACAGATACATAGGAGATAGATAGATAGATAGATAGATAGATAGGAGATAGATAGATAGATAGATAGATAGATAGATAGATAGATAGATAGATAGGAGATAGATAGATAGGAGATAGATAGATAGATGATAGATAGATAGAAGATAGATAGATAGATAGATAGATAGATAGATAGATAGATAGGAGATAGATAGATAGGAGATAGATAGATAGGAGATAGATAGATGATAGATAGATAGATAGATAGATAGATAGATAGGAGATAGATAGATAGATAGATAGATAGATAGATAGATAGATAGGAGATAGATAGATAGATAGATAGATAGATAGATAGATAGGAGATAGATAGATAGGAGATAGATAGATAGATAGATAGATAGATAGATAGATGATAGATAGATAGGAGATAGATAGATAGATAGATAGATAGATAGATAGATAGATAGGAGATAGATAGATAGATGATAGATAGATAGATAGATAGATAGATAGATAGACAGATAGATAGGAGATAGATAGATAGATAGATAGATAGACAGATACATAGGAGATAGATAGATAGATAGATAGATAGATAGATAGATAGGAGATAGATAGATAGATAGATAGATAGGAGATAGATAGATAGATAGATAGATAGATAGGAGATAGATAGATAGGAGATAGATAGATAGATAGATAGATAGATAGATAGATAGGAGATAGATAGATAGATAGATAGATAGGAGATAGATAGATAGATAGATAGATAGATAGATAGATAGATAGATAGAAGATAGATAGATAGGAGATAGATAGATAGAAGATAGATAGATAGATAGATAGATAGATAGATAGATAGATAGATAGGAGATAGATAGATAGGAGATAGATAGATAGGAGATAGATAGATAGGAGATAGATAGATAGATAGATAGATAGATAGATAGATAGGAGATAGATAGATAGATAGATAGATAGATAGATAGGAGATAGATAGATAGATAGATAGATAGATAGGAGATAGACAGATAGATAGATAGATAGATAGATAGGAGATAGACAGACAGATAGATAGATAGATAGATAGATAGACAGACAGACAGACAGACAGACAGACAGATAGATAGATAGATAGATAGATAGATAGATAGGAGATAGATAGATAGATGATAGATAGGAGATAGACAGATAGGAGATAGACAGATAGATAGATAGGAGATAGACAGATAGATAGATAGATAGATAGATAGATAGATAGATAGATAGATACAGTCCTATGAAAAAGTTTGGGCACCCCTATTAATCTTAATCATTTTTAGTTCTATATATTTTGGTGTTTGCAGCAGCCATTTCAGTTTGATATATCTAATAACTGATGGACACAGTAATATTTCAGGATTGAAATGAGGTTTATTGTACTAACAGAAAATGTGCAATATACCAAAGAATTTGTGATTGCAATCATTATCTGGAAGAACACGAGGATTATCTGACAGAACTGCAGGGGTGCCAATACTTTTGGCCAACACTGTAGGTAGATAGATAAGAGATAGATAGATTGATAGTAGATAGATAGAGAGATAGATAGGAGATAGATAGATAGATAGATAGATAGATAGGAGATAGATAGATAGATAGATAGATAGATAGATAGATAGGAGATAGATAGATAGATAGATAGATAGATAGGAGATAGATAGATAGATAGATCTATGTATCTGTCTATCTATCTATCTCCTATCTATCTATCTCCTATCTATCTATCTATCTATCTATCTATCTCCTATCTATCTGTCTATCTATCTATCTACTTTTGCACCGGTCAAATTTTGGTTTAATGCATATTGCGCATTTTCTGTTAGTACAATAAACCTCATTTCAATCCTGAAATATTACTGTGTCCATCAGTTATTAGATATATCAAACTGACATGGCTGCTGCAAACACCAAAATATTTAGAACTAAAAATGATTAAGATTAATAGGGGTGCCCAAACTTTTTCATAGGACTGTAGATAGGAGATAGATAGATAGATAGGAGATAGATAGATAGATAGGAGATAGATAGATAGGAGATAGATAGATAGATAGATAGATAGATAGATAGGAGATAGATAGATAGATAGATAGATAGATAGATAGATAGATAGGAGATAGATAGATAGGAGATAGATAGATAGATAGATAGATAGATAGGAGATAGATAGGAGATAGATAGATAGGAGATAGATAGATAGATAGATAGATAGATAGGAGATAGATAGATAGATAGGAGATAGATAGGAGATAGATAGATAGGAGATAGATAGATAGGAGATAGATAGATAGATAGATAGATAGATAGATAGATAGATATTAGATATTTGAGTGTTCTTGCCCTATGTTATATATCTATCATACTATACCCTCTCTATATACTTCCAGCAGTTATAGGGTTATTGGCGCTCTCTCAGATCTCCTATCACGTAACGTGCGATTAGTGAGCAGATATTACGGGCGCGGAGTCAGAGGGAATTTATATTTTGGTCTTTCAAAAAAAAACAACTAAAAACCAGTATTTTATTTATTTTTTATTTTTTTGTCTTTTCACTGGAGGGGGAATAATCTCGGATCCGGCCGAATCTTCTTGTATTTTGCACCAGAGGCCGGGTGAAAGGTCGTCTCTGTGAACTCCGAAAACACAGAGGCTAAGATGTCTCCACATTAAAAAGCAAGAAATCAATATTTGTTTTATGCTCTCCCTCCAAGCCTTATGCAGCGCCGAGCCCGCGCCGGCCGCACGCTTTTATTTTTGCTGTGTTTCCCCTGCAGCCTGCGCGCCTTATATCAGGATCCCTCGTCTGAAGTGTCAGGCTGATAATGTGCCGGGACTCGGAGGCGTCCGTCTACCTGCCGGCCCATAGTGCTGCCGTCTATACCGCACTATTGTCTTCTATCTGCTAATGGATACATAGAATGTTCTCTCCCCGTCCCTTTAAGGCGTTTTTTTCCCCTCCGCTCTCTCCCTAAGGCTGAACTCTTATCACTCCTGTCCCCGCTCAATAAAAAAAAAAAAAAGTGAATTTTCTAATCATTTCTTCTCCCCTAATCGTGCTCCGTCAGCGTGGCGCCTTATCGTTTGAGAGGAAAATGACACCGATCCTATCGGAAAAACAGAGGCGATGTCACCGCGTCCTCAATCAGCGCGGCTCACAGCCCCGTCCTATCTACCTTCCCCACAAACACCAGACTCTGCCTTTTCATAACCAACATCAAAAACCTCCGGAAAGTCATTAGAATTTCACCCGCGTATACGGATCAGCCGCAACCGGCGCAAAAAAAATGGGATCTGGGGGGTGGAAAAAAAAAAACCTGCCCCCTCCTCCTTTTTTTTTTTTTATTTTTCTGAATGTGCTAATTCCTCCGTCACGTGTTTTACGGCTTAATTTTAATCAGTTTAAAAAATGAAGACGAGGAAAAAAAAAAAAATCCTCCAGCGCCGGCACTCGGTATAATTCGGCTTTATCTGCAGAGACAACAGCAGAGCCAGTTGGTGGAAGGATTTAGAGGGTCACTGCAAATACTGTTTAGTGCCGCACACAAAGTCTTTTTACGCTTGAACTGCGGTCGCCAAGGTGCAGCGCCTTGTTAAAATGGCAAACAAAGACAACTGGGCGCACGGCTCTACCCCGGGTGTGCAAGGCCCCCATCTGTCTCCAAATCTGCCTCATAGACAAGAACTAGCACCAGGGCTCGGGGATCTGATAGGCTATGATAATATGGCTGAGTAACCATGTACAAGGACTAGCGCTGCACCCCAGGGCTCGGGGATCTGATAGGCTATGACAATATGGCGGTGTAACCGTGCACAAGAACTAGCGCTGCACCCCAGGGCTCAGGGATCTGCTAGGCTATGATAATATGGCTGAGTAACCATGCACAAGAACTAGCGCTGCACCCCAGGGCTCAGGGATCTGATAGGCTATGACAATATGGCGGTGTAACCGTGTACAAGGACTAGCGCTGCACCCCAGAGCTCAGGGATCTGCTAGGCTATGATAATATGGCGGTGTAACCATGTACAAGAACTAGCGCTGCACCCCAGGGCTCGGGGATCTGATAGGCTATGACAATATGGCTGAGTAACCATGCACAAGAACTAGCGCTGCACCCCAGGGCTCGGGGATCTGCTAGGCTATGACAATATGGCGGTGTAACCATGTACAAGAACTAGCGCTGCACCCCAGGGCTCGGGGATCTGCTAGGCTATGACAATATGGCGGTGTAACCATGTACAAGAACTAGCGCTGCACCCCAGGGCTCAGGGATCTGCTAGGCTATGATAATATGGCGGTGTAACCATGTACAAGAACTAGCGCTGCACCCCAGGGCTCGGGGATCTGCTAGGCTATGATAATATGGCGGTGTAACCATGCACAGATACTAGCGCTGCACCCCAGGGCTCAGGGATCTGCTAGGCTATGACAATATGGCGGTGTAACCATGCACAGATACTAGTGCTGCACCCCAGGGCTCAGGGATCTGCTAGGCTATGACAATATGGCGGTGTAACCATACACAAGAACTAGCGCTGCACCCCAGGGCTCGGGGATCTGCTAGGCTATGACAATATGGCGGTGTAACCGTGCACAAGAACTAGCGCTGCACCCCAGGGCTCAGGGATCTGCTAGGTTATGACAATATGGCGGTGTAACCGTGCACAAGAACTAGCGCTGCACCCCAGGGCTCGGGGATCTGCTAGGCTATGACAATATGGCGGTGTAACCATGTACAAGAACTAGCACTGCACCCCAGGGCTCAGGGATCTGCTAGGCTATGATAATATGGCGGTGTAACCATGTACAAGAACTAGCGCTGCACCCCGGGGCTCAGGGATCTGCTAGACTATGATAATATGGCGGTGTAACCATGCACAAGAACTAGCGCTGCACCCCAGGACTCGGGGATCTGCTAGGCTATGACAATATGGCGGTGTAACCATGTACAAGAACTAGCACTGCACCCCAGGGCTCAGGGATCTGCTAGGCTATGATAATATGGCGGTGTAACCATGTACAAGAACTAGCGCTGCACCCCAGGGCTCAGGGATCTGCTAGGCTATGATAATATGGCGGTGTAACCATGCACAGATACTAGCGCTGCACCCCAGGACTCGGGGATCTGCTAGGCTATGACAACATGGCGGTGTAACCATGTACAAGAACTAGCGCTGCACCCCAGGGCTCAGGGATCTGCTAGGCTATGATAATATGGCGGTGTAACCATGTACAAGAACTAGCGCTGCACCCCGGGGCTCAGGGATCTGCTAGGCTATGACAATATGGCGGTGTAACCGTGCACAAGAACTAGCGCTGCACCCCAGGGCTCAGGGATCTGCTAGGCTATGACAATATGGCGGTGTAACCATGCACAGGAACTAGCGCTGCACCCCAGGGCTCAGGGATCTGCTAGGCTATGATAATATGGCGGTGTAACCATGTACAAGAACTAGCGCTGCACCCCAGGGCTCAGGGATCTGCTAGGCTATGATAATATGGCTGAGTAACCATGCACAAGAACTAGCGCTGCACCCCAGGGCTCAGGGATCTGATAGGCTATGACAATATGGCGGTGTAACCATGCACAAGAACTAGCGCTGCACTCCAGGGATCTGCTAGGCTATGACAATATGGCGGTGTAACCGTGTACAAGGACTAGCGCTGCACCCCAGGGCTCAGGGATCTGATAGGCTATGACAATATGGCGGTGTAACCATGCACAAGAACTAGCGCTGCACTCCAGGGATCTGCTAGGCTATGACAATATGGCGGTGTAACCGTGTACAAGAACTAGCGCTGCACCCCAGGGCTCGGGGATCTGATAGGCTATGACAATATGGCTGAGTAACCATGCACAAGAACTAGCGCTGCACCCCAGGGCTCGGGGATCTGCTAGGCTATGACAATATGGCGGTGTAACCATGTACAAGAACTAGCGCTGCACCCCAGGGCTCAGGGATCTGCTAGGCTATGATAATATGGCGGTGTAACCATGTACAAGAACTAGCGCTGCACCCCAGGGCTCGGGGATCTGCTAGGCTATGATAATATGGCGGTGTAACCATGCACAGATACTAGCGCTGCACCCCAGGGCTCAGGGATCTGCTAGGCTATGACAATATGGCGGTGTAACCATGCACAGATACTAGTGCTGCACCCCGGGGCTCAGGGATCTGCTAGGCTATGAAAATATGGCGGTGTAACCATACACAAGAACTAGCGCTGCACCCCAGGGCTCGGGGATCTGCTAGGCTATGACAATATGGCGGTGTAACCGTGCACAAGAACTAGCGCTGCACCCCAGGGCTCAGGGATCTGCTAGGTTATGACAATATGGCGGTGTAACCGTGCACAAGAACTAGCGCTGCACCCCAGGGCTCGGGGATCTGCTAGGCTATGACAATATGGCGGTGTAACCATGTACAAGAACTAGCACTGCACCCCAGGGCTCAGGGATCTGCTAGGCTATGATAATATGGCGGTGTAACCATGTACAGATACTAGCGCTGCACCCCGGGGCTCAGGGATCTGCTAGACTATGATAATATGGCGGTGTAACCATGCACAAGAACTAGCGCTGCACCCCAGGACTCGGGGATCTGCTAGGCTATGACAATATGGCGGTGTAACCATGTACAAGAACTAGCACTGCACCCCAGGGCTCAGGGATCTGCTAGGCTATGATAATATGGCGGTGTAACCATGTACAAGAACTAGCGCTGCACCCCAGGGCTCAGGGATCTGCTAGGCTATGACAACATGGCGGTGTAACCATGTACAAGAACTAGCGCTGCACCCCAGGGCTCAGGGATCTGCTAGGCTATGATAATATGGCGGTGTAACCATGTACAAGAACTAGCGCTGCACCCCGGGGCTCAGGGATCTGCTAGGCTATGACAATATGGCGGTGTAACCGTGCACAAGAACTAGCGCTGCACCCCAGGGCTCAGGGATCTGCTAGGCTATGACAATATGGCGGTGTAACCATGCACAGGAACTAGCGCTGCACCCCAGGGCTCAGGGATCTGCTAGGCTATGATAATATGGCGGTGTAACCATGTACAAGAACTAGCGCTGCACCCCAGGGCTCGGGGATCTGCTAGGCTATGATAATATGGCGGAGTAACCATGCACAAGAACTAGCGCTGCACCCCAGGGCTCAGGGATCTGCTAGGCTATGATAATATGGCGGTGTAACCATGCACAAGAACTAGCACTGCACCCCAGGGATCTGCTAGGCTATGACAATATGGCGGTGTAACCATGTACAAGGACTAGTGCTGCACCCCAGGGATCTGCTAGGCTATGACAATATGGCGGTGTAACCATGCACAAGAACTAGCGCTGCACCCCGGGGCTCAGGGATCTGCTAGGCTATGATAATATGGCGGTGTAACCATGCACAAGAACTAGCGCTGCACTCCAGGGCTCAGGGATCTGCTAGGCTATGACAATATGGCGGTGTAACCATGCACAAGAACTAGCGCTGCACCCCAGGGCTCAGGGATCTGCTAGGCTATGACAATATGGCGGTGTAACCATGTACAAGGACTAGCGCTGCACCCCAGGGCTCGGGGATCTGCTAGGCTATGATAATATGGCGGTGTAACCATGTACAAGAACTAGCGCTGCACCCCAGGGCTCAGGGATCTGCTAGGCTATGACAATATGGCGGTGTAACCATGTACAAGAACTAGCGCTGCACCCCAGGGCTCAGGGATCTGCTAGGCTATGACAATATGGCGGTGTAACCGTGCACAAGAACTAGCGCTGCACCCCGGGGCTCAGGGATCTGCTAGGCTATGACAATATGGCGGTGTAACCATGTACAAAAACTAGCGCTGCACCCCAGGGCTCAGGGATCTGCTAGGCTATGACAATATGGCGGTGTAACCGTGCACAAGAACTAGCGCTGCACCCCGGGGCTCGGGGATCTGCTAGGCTATGACAATATGGCGGTGTAACCGTGCACAAGAACTAGCGCTGCACCCCAGGGCTCGGGGATCTGCTAGGCTATGATAATATGGCGGTGTAACCATGTACAAGAACTAGCGCTGCACCCCAGGGCTCAGGGATCTGCTAGGCTATGATAATATGGCGGTGTAACCATGCACAAGGACTAGCGCTGCACCCCAGGGCTCGGGGATCTGCTAGGCTATGATAATATGGCTGATTAACCGTGCACAAGAACTAGCGCTGCACCCCAGGGATCTGCTAGGCTATGACAATATGGCGGTGTAACCATGTACAAGGACTAGTGCTGCACCCCAGGGATCTGCTAGGCTATGACAATATGGCGGTGTAACCTTGCACAAGAACTAGCGCTGCACCCCAGGGATCTGCTAGGCTATGACAATATGGCGGTGTAACCATGTACAAGGACTAGCGCTGCACCCCAGGGATCTGCTAGGCTATGACAATATGGCGGTGTAACCATGCACAAGAACTAGCGCTGCACCCCGGGGCTCAGGGATCTGCTAGGCTATGATAATATGGCGGTGTAACCTTGCACAAGAACTAGCGCTGCACCCCAGGGATCTGCTAGGCTATGACAATATGGCGGTGTAACCATGTACAAGGACTAGCGCTGCACCCCAGGGATCTGCTAGGCTATGACAATATGGCGGTGTAACCATGTACAAGAACTAGCGCTGCACTCCAGGGCTCGGGGATCTGCTAGGCTATGACAATATGGCGGTGTAACCGTGCACAAGAACTAGCGCTGCACCCCGGGGCTCGGGGATCTGCTAGGCTATGACAATATGGCGGTGTAACCGTGCACAAGAACTAGCGCTGCACCCCAGGGCTCGGGGATCTGCTAGGCTATGATAATATGGCGGTGTAACCATGTACAAGAACTAGCGCTGCACCCCAGGGCTCAGGGATCTGCTAGGCTATGATAATATGGCGGTGTAACCATGCACAGATACTAGCGCTGCACCCCAGGGCTCGGGGATCTGCTAGGCTATGACAATATGGCGGTGTAACCATGTACAAGAACTAGTGCTGCACCCCAGGGCTCAGGGATCTGCTAGGCTATGATAATATGGCGGTGTAACCATGTACAAGAACTAGCGCTGCACCCCAGGGATCTGCTAGGCTATGACAATATGGCGGTGTAACCATGTACAAGAACTAGTGCTGCACCCCAGGGCTCAGGGATCTGCTAGGCTATGATAATATGGCGGTGTAACCATGCACAGATACTAGCGCTGCACCCCAGGGCTCAGGGATCTGCTAGGCTATGATAATATGGCGGTGTAACCATGCACAGATACTAGCGCTGCACCCCAGGGCTCAGGGATCTGCTAGGCTATGACAATATGGCGGTGTAACCATGTACAAGAACTAGCGCTGCACCCCGGGGCTCAGGGATCTGCTAGACTATGATAATATGGCGGTGTAACCATGTACAAGAACTAGCGCTGCACCCCGGGGCTCAGGGATCTGCTAGGCTATGATAATATGGCGGTGTAACCATGTACAAGAACTAGCGCTGCACTCCAGGGCTCGGGGATCTGCTAGGCTATGATAATATGGCGGAGTAACCATGTACAGATACTAGCGCTGCACTCCAGGGCTCAGGGATCTGCTAGGCTATGATAATATGGCGGTGTAACCATGCACAGATACTAGCGCTGCACCCCAGGGCTCAGGGATCTGCTAGGCTATGACAATATGGCGGTGTAACCATGCACAGATACTAGCGCTGCACCCCAGGGCTCAGGGATCTGCTAGGCTATGATAATATGGCGGTGTAACCATGCACAGATACTAGTGCTGCACCCCAGGACTCAGGGATCTGCTAGGCTATGATAATATGGTGGTGTAACCATACACAAGAACTAGCGCTGCACCCCAGGGCTCAGGGATCTGCTAGGCTATGATAATATGGTGGTGTAACCATGCACAAGAACTAGCGCTGCACCCCAGGGCTCAGGGATCTGCTAGGCTATGATAATATGGCGGTGTAACCATGTACAAGAACTAGCGCTGCACCCCAGGGCTCAGGAATCTGCTAGGCTATGATAATATGGCGGTGTAACCATGCACAAGAACTAGCGCTGCACCCCAGGGCTCAGGGATCTGCTAGGCTATGACAATATGGCGGTGTAACCATGCACAAGAACTAGCGCTGCACCCCAGGGCTCAGGGATCTGCTAGGCTATGACAATATGGCGGTGTAACCATGCACAAGAACTAGCGCTGCACCCCAGGGCTCAGGGATCTGCTAGGCTATGACAATATGGCGGTGTAACCATGCACAAGAACTAGCGCTGCACCCCAGGGCTCAGGGATCTGCTAGGCTATGATAATATGGCGGTGTAACCATGTACAAGAACTAGCGCTGCACCCCAGGGATCTGCTAGGCTATGACAATATGGCGGTGTAATCATGCACCTCTCTATATACACCCAAGAGCAAAAGGGTAACAATGTCTTGACCTTGAGACGTTCAGGCTCCGGATCTCTCCATCCATTATAGCCATGTATGTGACCCCCACCATGGTATAGACGGCCATCTTGGCTCTCTCATACGTAGATGTGACTTGTGGTCACTTCTGCAGATTCTTCTCTTTGTTACTATTTTACTCCTAAAATTCTAAATTGTATTTTTATCACTTTGTAAATCCACCTTTGGCTTTCATCATCTCCCGAATCCTTCCGGGCTCTCCATCAGATCCAATATCTGACCCCAGCTTTCTTCTACAGGTCCCCAATGTTGGTGTATACTGGTCGCCTCATATTAGGTATGGATATGGCTTTATCGTCATCTCTACCCACAAGTGTTGGATTGGGTTGGGGGTCTGGGACTTTGGAGGACAATCCAGCCCCTCTACATCATTGTCATTGAACCATTTCTTCTCTAATCTTGCTGTATGGCTTCTGGCCGTTGTCCTGCTCGAACACTCTACCTTTCTTCTCATACCCATAGTACTCGAGTGTACGCGGTCACTGGTCTTATAGGATACTCACATACAGCTCAGCAACGAGACCGCCATCCATCCTGGTCAAGTATCCAACACCTTTGGCTGTGACACATCCCATATCCTCAGGCGTCCTCCTCCAGTTCCTTCAGTCTTTCGATCTGTTACCTCCCGTTTCCCTTGATTTTTCCAGTCCCTTTTGCTTCAAATCACCCGTCTAATCCCTCCTATCCCCCTCTTCCAATCTACGCTTCACTTTCTGTACTTTTTTGCAAACTTGTGACTTTCCTTCTTCTGACGATATTGAAGTTGAAGTTCTTCACCTTTTATCAGGCCATAATACAGAGACAATTCTGCGGTGTACACCTCTCTATAGGTAGACAGCGGTATACATCAGGGGGGTCTCTGACATCTGTCTGCGGTGTACACCTCTCTATAGGGAGACAGCGGTATACATCAGGGACCCTCTGTTATTACACCCCTATACCCATCGCTGACCCCTGTGGTTTGGGGGTCTCCGGAACTTTTTGTAACCTTGTAACAAGAACGTGAAGCAAATTCTGACTCTTGGTGAAAGGTTTGGGTGCAAAGATGCCGCGCGGTCACCTGACCCCACCTGACCCTGTCACATGGTATAATATATGATAATGAGGTGGAGGTGTCACGGATCACCCCTCCCCCAAATAATTCTGGACTGATCAGTGTAACATCTCTGTTGATATTTCCCGCTGACATCCTGAGCTGCCACTACTAAACTTTTATTTCTTTTGTAAAATATATCGCACCTTTATTATCTGTCTTGTGTTTTATTTCTGGAACGGAATTAATTTATTACAAGTAATCTCTCCCCGATTCTTATACATTCATCCCCCTCCTCAGTGTGCTGCTGCACTTCACAATGTGACCACTTGGTGGCAGTGTGTCATAGACGTCAGTAATAACTCCCATTACACTTGTAAGCAAGTCATTAAAGTTCTGTAGGAAGTTCTGCAAGTCACATGACCTGGAAGTAGGGGCAGCGCAGAGCGGGAAGGGGGGTCAGTGTGTCATTATCCTGTACCCCAAGTATCAGCCTGTCATTATCCTGTACCCCAAGTATCAGCCTGTCATTATCCCGTACCCCGAGTATCAGCCTGTCATTATCCTGTACCCCGAGTATCAGCCTGTCATTATCCTGTACCCCGAGTATCAGCCTGTCATTATCCTGTACCCCGAGTATCAGCCTGTCATTATCCTGTACCCCGAGTATCAGCCTGTCATTATCCTGTACCCCGAGTATCAGCCCGTCATTATCCTGTACCCCGAGTATCAGCCCGTCATTATCCTGTACCCCGAGTATCAGCCCGTCATTATCCTGTACCCCGAGTATCAGCCCGTCATTATCCTGTACCCCGAGTATCAGCCCGTCATTATCCTGTACCCCAAGTATCAGCCCGTCATTATCCTGTACCCCAAGTATCAGCCCGTCATTATCCTGTACCCCGAGTATCAGCCCGTCATTATCCTGTACCCCGAGTATCAGCCCGTCATTATCCTGTACCCCGAGTATCAGCCCGTCATTATCCTGTACCCCGAGTATCAGCCCGTCATTATCCTGTACCCCGAGTATCAGCCTGTCATTACCCTGTACCCCGAGTATCAGCCTGTCATTATCCTGTACCCCGAGTATCAGCCTGTCATTATCCTGTACCCCAAGTATCAGCCTGTCATTACCCTGTACAGTTTATAGGGGTTGGCCACGTATAATATTTCTTGTACACAGGAGCTTACAATCTAAACATTTTGGGGTATAGAGACCAAGGTTGGGGTCTGCCCCTTATTAGTAGTTATTTTCGGCTGCTGGTGTCGCTGTGGGGAGAAGACATTCCGAGTATTACCGGGTGACGCCTCTGATGGCTCCATTACCATAACCTTCACCCTCAGAGCAGCAGGTCTTCACGCGCGCACAGATTTACTCCACAGTCTCCTGGTTTTCCTGGGGTCTGGTCAGCTCGTCCTGCCTGCAGTACCCGGCTCCACACACAGGCTGCGCTCTTGAGCTACCTGACACTTAGAAGAAGCAGAAAATCAACTCAGATCAAATGCAAAGCGTCTTCTTGTTTACCGGCCTGAGCCTTTCGCAAACGGAGAGACCTTATGGGACAGAAGTGCTTCGCTAAATCCATAAACTGAGAACTTTTAGTTTTCAGATGTTTTTGACCTGCAACCAAAAGTGTCAACCCTGTGGCCAAGACGTCAGCGGCGAATCCTTCTATATGTGACACATAACAATGTAGCCGAGTCCGGGGATTTATCCCACAGTGCACCTTATAAGACGTAACATTATAACCGTATTATAATATAACCCCCATGTGATAAGTGAGCCGCTGTGTGCGGGGAGCCTCTCTTAAAGGGATACAGACACACATCTCCGGGCGCCTGGTTTTAGGGTCTGATTCTCATCCAGAGCGTATAATCCGTTCTCATTTATTTATTAGAAGCAGCTGGACGTTGCGGCCGCGCTCACACCTGCACACCATTACACCGCGCTGCGTCTTCTGTCAAATCTCAATTTAATAAACATCGCAGTCCTGTCCAAGAGGAGCGGCACAATCCCAATATCTGCTGAGATCCTCCGAGTGATAGCAGAACCTTCTTCACACCACCGGGTTCTGGCCATTGAGGTCAAACGCTGCCGCAGCGAAGGCGCCGCCGTGTCGAGAAATGGGGGCGCAACTTAAAGGAACAGACACCATTATTACAGTCCTGGCCAGGAGCCATCTGCATGGCGTGTGTATGTCCTCTCCGTGTTTCTGTAGGTTAAAGTGAACCGATCAGGTAGAGGAACCCATTAACCTGCAATGTTCCTGGTTTCACTTACTAGCATATATACCCGATGTACTGGGCATGCTCAGTGAAGCGAGATGTGCTGGCATTGACCTGCCGGGCCCCGGGGCTTATCTGCTGGTTATGTACAAAGCTTTGGGGCTCTAACCCAATCTCCATGGCATCCTATAGGCGGTACAATGGCTCCAACCACCTGACTGGATCCTATAGTTGGCTCCTTCAGATATAGGGAGATTAGATTGTGAGCTCCTGGGGTCGTACAGTCATTTGATGGATGGCTGTCCCTTTAAGGGCCACATTAGAAATCATTGGGCTGAAGAGACATTAATAGGAGATCTTATCATGTATATTGTATGAAAAGTAATTGGTTGTCGCCAATGCAACTCGCACGGGATCGAGTGGCCGCAGGAGTGTTGGCGATATGATTCCTGCAGACCTGGATCCCCCATAGTGAGCCAGTGTAAGGGATCCTGATAGGATTGTAGGTGAGGTCTGCAGCGCTAGTGGGAATCCAGTCTCAGTCCTAAAGATCCTGAGCTACAGTGGTCAAAGACTTCTACAGTGCTCAAAAATCTCCAGAGATCGCTCACTTATTCTTTTTCTCTCCACTCTTTCTTTCTTTCTTTCTTTCTTTCTTTCTTTCTTTCTTTCTTTCTTTCTTTCTTTCTTTCTTTCTTTCTTTCTTTCTTTCTTTCTTCCTTCCTTCCTTCCTTCCTTCCTTCCTTCCTTCCTTCCTTCCTTCCTTCCTTCCTTCCTTCCCTTCTTTCCTTTCCTTTCCTTTCCTTCCCTCCCTTCTTTCCTTTCCTTCCTTTCCTTCCCTCTCTCATCTTGCCTCTCTCTCTCTTTTCCTCTGATAATCTCTCACTTTCTCTTCTCCTTATCTGTTACTTAGTCCACATATTGTCTATTATTGTTACAATGTATAGATTTGTATCTATTCCGGATATATTCTCTATATACCTTTGTTTTGTATATTTCAGGGTTTTCTTTCCTTCCCCCTCTCTTTTCTTTATCTTGGTTTTCTTTCTCCCTCCTTTTCTTCCTTCTCTCACTTTTCCCGTGTTTTCTTGTTTATGTCTCCATATATTTGTCTGTTTTTGTTACGTTGTTATTTGCACATGTTATATGTTATAAATTGTGAGTCATTATATTGAATCTTTACACTCTGTAGATCTTTTTATTTGTTTCTATTTCTGAATATTTCCTTTCTCTCTACTTTCTCCCTCCCACACTCTTCAGTATTCGGAGTGACCTTAGCGTATTTCTTGCTCCTTGCCTACATCTTTTGCTTGCTCGGGTCCTTGTGATTTTTTGTATTGTCTTGGAGAGCAGTGAAGGGTATAAACATGTCCCCGGAGCTCGTCCCCTGACCACCTATACTTATACTAATCTCTGCCGCAGATCATCTCTCCTCGCAGGATCCTGCGCTCTGCGGCCCGGCCTGCAATTATAGTAATAATAAAATGAGCGGTTACACAAGAGAAATAGCGGGTTAGATGTGAACTCTGCGCTGCCTTGTGGTTTCCTGTGTGTGAGGAGCCTCAGTATATACCGCCGTGTGTGAGAAGCCTCAGTATATACTGCCGTGTGTGAGAAGCCTCAGTATATACTGCCGTGTGTGAGAAGCCTCAGTATATACTGCTGTGTGTGAGGAGCCTCAGTATATACCGCCGTGTGTGAGAAGCCTCAGTATATACCGCCGTGTGTGATTAGCCTCAGTATATACTGCCGTGTGTGAGAAGCCTCTGTATATACTGCCGTGTGTGAGAAGCCTCTGTATATACCGCCGTGTGTGAGAAGCCTCAGTATATACCGCCGTGTGTGAGAAGCCTCAGTATATACTGCCGTGTGTGAGAAGCCTCAGTATATACTGCTGTGTGTGAGAAGCCTCTGTATATACTGCCGTGTGTGAGAAGCCTCAGTATATACTGCCGTGTGTGATTAGCCTCAGTATATACCGCCGTGTGTGAGAAGCCTCAGTATATACCGCCGTGTGTGAGAAGCCTCAGTATATACCGCCGTGTGTGAGGAGCCTCAGTATATACCGCCATGTGTGAGGAGCCTCAGTATATACCGCCGTGTGTGAGGAGCCTCAGTATATACCGCCGTGTGTGAGAAGCCTCAGTATATACCGCCGTGTGTGAGGAGCCTCAGTATATACCGCCGTGTGTGAGAAGCCTCAGTATATACTGCCGTGTGTGAGAAGCCTCAGTATATACTGCCGTGTGTGAGAAGCCTCAGTATATACTGCTGTGTGTGAGGAGCCTCAGTATATACCGCCGTGTGTGAGAAGCCTCAGTATATACCGCCGTGTGTGATTAGCCTCAGTATATACTGCCGTGTGTGAGAAGCCTCTGTATATACTGCCGTGTGTGAGAAGCCTCTGTATATACCGCCGTGTGTGAGAAGCCTCAGTATATACCGCCGTGTGTGAGAAGCCTCAGTATATACTGCCGTGTGTGAGAAGCCTCAGTATATACTGCTGTGTGTGAGAAGCCTCTGTATATACTGCCGTGTGTGAGAAGCCTCAGTATATACTGCCGTGTGTGAGAAGCCTCAGTATATACTGCCGTGTGTGATTAGCCTCAGTATATACCGCCGTGTGTGAGAAGCCTCAGTATATACCGCCGTGTGTGAGGAGCCTCAGTATATACCGCCGTGTGTGAGGAGCCTCAGTATATACCGCCGTGTGTGAGGAGCCTCAGTATATACCGCCGTGTGTGAGAAGCCTCAGTATATACCGCCGTGTGTGAGGAGCCTCAGTATATACCGCCGTGTGTGAGGAGCCTCAGTATATACCGCCGTGTGTGAGAAGCCTCAGTATATACCGCCGTGTGTGAGAAGCCTCAGTATATACTGCCGTGTGTGAGGAGCCTCAGTATATACTGCCGTGTGTGAGAAGCCTCAGTATATACTGCCGTGTGTGAGAAGCCTCAGTATATACTGCCGTGTGTGAGAAGCCTCAGTATATACTGCCGTGTGTGAGAAGCCTCAGTATATACTGCCGTGTGTGAGAAGCCTCAGTATATACTGCCGTGTGTGAGAAGCCTCAGTATATACTGCCGTGTGTGAGAAGCCTCAGTATATACTGCCGTGTGTGAGGAGCCTCAGTATATACCGCCGTGTGTGAGGAGCCTCAGTATATACCGCCGTGTGTGAGGAGCCTCAGTATATACCGCCGTGTGTGAGGAGCCTCAGTATATACCGCCGTGTGTGAGAAGCCTCAGTATATACTGCCGTGTGTGAGGAGCCTCAGTATATACTGCCGTGTGTGAGAAGCCTCAGTATATACTGCCGTGTGTGAGGAGCCTCAGTATATACTGCCGTGTGTGAGAAGCCTCAGTATATACTGCCGTGTGTGAGAAGCCTCAGTATATACTGCCGTGTGTGAGAAGCCTCAGTATATACTGCCGTGTGTGAGAAGCCTCAGTATATACTGCCGTGTGTGAGAAGCCTCAGTATATACTGCCGTGTGTGAGAAGCCTCAGTATATACTGCCGTGTGTGAGAAGCCTCAGTATATACTGCCGTGTGTGAGAAGCCTCAGTATATACTGCCGTGTGTGAGAAGCCTCAGTATATACTGCCGTGTGTGAGAAGCCTCAGTATATACTGCCGTGTGTGAGGAGCCTCAGTATATACGGCTGTGTGTGAGATATCAGAGCGGGCCCCTAGTCCTGGCCCCGGCCCTAGGGGCACATTATGGCCATCACTTTTATCATTATTATTATTTATGTGTTTAGCTCATGTAGAAGTTTTATATAAAGTCCTGTGATTTTTGGAATTCCCTTCTTGTATTAATACCATATCTTATGCTCTAGTCACCTCCAGAGCTGCATACATACCTCTGATCACTGCCACCCTTTGCAGCTTATCTAAGCTCTCACATTGCATTACACTTGCGCTGTTCTTCCCGCTGTTACTGTGAGGGATTTTACTAAGATTGGTGTTTCATGTCCTGACAGATGGCGGCTCCAGACACTTTTCTCTCCTTTTTTTCTGAAGTTTTGGAAATGTTTGTAACTTATTTGTGGCCATGAATTTTAGTAAATCAGTAGGATAGTGCAGAGCAGCAGGAGGACAGTGCGGTGCAGCAGGAGGACAGTGTGGTGCAGCAGGAGGACAGTGCGGTGCAGCAGGAGGACAGTGTGGTGCAGCAGGAGGACAGTGTGGTGCAGCAGGAGGACAGTGCGGTGCAGCAGGAGGACAGTGCGGTGCAGCAGGAGGACAGTGTGGTGCAGCAGGAGGACAGTGCGGTGCAGCAGGAGGACAGTGTGGTGCAGCAGGAGGACAGTGTGGTGCAGCAGGAGGACAGTGAGGAGCAGCAGGAGGACAGTGCGGAGCAGCAGGAGGACAGTGTGGTGCAGCAGGAGGACAGTGCGGAGCAGCAGGAGGACAGTGTGGTGCAGCAGGAGGACAGTGAGGAGCAGCAGGAGGACAGTGTGGTGCAGCAGGAGGACAGTGAGGAGCAGCAGGAGGACAGTGTGGTGCAGCAGGAGGACAGTGCGGAGCAGCAGGAGGACAGTGTGGTGCAGCAGGAGGACAGTGAGGAGCAGCAGGAGGACAGTGCGGTGCAGCAGCAGGAGGACAATGCGGTGCAGCAGCAGGATAGTGCGGTGCAGCAGGAGGATAGTAAGGTGCAGCAGGAGGACAGTGCCGTGCAGCAGCAGGAGGACAGTGCGGTGCAGCAGGAGGACAGTGTGGTGCAGCAGGAGGACAGTGCGAAACAGCAGGAGGACAGTGCGGTGCAGCAGCAGGACAGTGCGGTGCAGCAGGAGGACAGTGCGGTGCAGCAGGAGGACAGTGTGGTGCAGCAGGAGGACAGTGTGGTGCAGCAGGAGGACAGTGCGGAGTAGCAGGAGGACAGTGTGGTGCAGCAGGAGGACAGTGCGGAGCAGCAGGAGGACAGTGCGGTGCAGCAGCAGGAGGACAATGCGGTGCAGCAGGAGGATAGTAAGGTGCAGCAGGAGGATAGTAAGGTGCAGCAGGAGGACAGTGCCGTGCAGCAGGAGGACAGTGTGGTGCATGAGGAGGACAGTGTGTAGCAGCAGATAGGACAGTGCGGAACAGCAGGAGGACAGTATGGTGCAGCAAGAGGACATTGCGGAGCAGCAGGAGTACAGTATGGTGCAGCAAGAGGGCAGTGCGGCGCAGCAGGAGGACAGTGCGGAGCAGCAGGAGGACAGTGCGGAGCAGCAGGAGGACAGTGCGGTGCAGCAGGAGGACAGTGCGGTGCAGTAGGAGGACAGTGCGGAGCAGCAGGAGGACAGTGCGGTGCAGCAGGAGGACAGTATGGTGCAGCAGGAGGACAGTGAGGAGCAGCAGGAGGACAGTATGGTGCAAATCTCTGGAACTGGAATCCCACTGCAGTCCTCTGGCATGGCAGACTGTTTTATCTTTCTGATAGCTCTCAGAAGGGGCACTGCACTGTCTTCCTTCCTGCTGCAGCACTGCACTGTCTTCCTTCCTGCTGCAGCACTGCACTGTCTTCCTTTCCGTTGCAGCACTGCTCTGTCTTCCTTCCTGCTGCAGCACTGCTCTGTCTTCCTTTACGTTGCAGCACTGCTCTGTCTTCCTTTCCGTTGCAGCACTGCTCTGTCTTCCTTACTGCTGCAGCACTGCTCTGTCTTCCTTCCTGCTGCAGCACTGCTCTGTGTTCCTTCCTGCTGCAGCACTGCTCTGTCTTCCTTACTGCTGCAGCACTGCTCTGTCTTCCTTCCTGCTGCAGCACTGCTCTGTGTTCCTTCCCGCTGCAGCACTGCTCTGTCTTCCTTACTGCTGCAGCAATGCTCTGTCTTCCTTTCCGTTGCAGCACTGCTCTGTCTTCCTTCCCGCTGCAGCACTGCTCTGTCTTCCTTCCTGCTGCAGCACTGCACTGTCTTCCTTTCCGTTGCAGCACTGCTCTGTCTTCCTTACTGCTGCAGCAATGCTCTGTCTTCCTTTCCGTTGCAGCACTGCTCTGTCTTCCTTCCCGCTGCAGCACTGCTCTGTCTTCCTTCCCGCTGCAGCACTGCACTGTCTTCCTTTCCGTTGCAGCACTGCTCTGTCTTCCTTACTGCTGCAGCAATGCTCTGTCTTCCTTTCCGTTGCAGCACTGCTCTGTCTTCCTTCCCGCTGCAGCACTGCTCTGTCTTCCTTCCTGCTGCAGCACTGCACTGTCTTCCTTTCCGTTGCAGCACTGCTCTGTGTTCCTTCCCGCTGCAGCACTGCTCTGTCTTCCTTACTGCTGCAGCAATGCTCTGTCTTCCTTTCCGTTGCAGCACTGCTCTGTCTTCCTTCCCGCTGCAGCACTGCTCTGTCTTCCTTCCTGCTGCAGCACTGCACTGTCTTCCTTTCCGTTGCAGCACTGCTCTGTCTTCCTTACTGCTGCAGCAATGCTCTGTCTTCCTTTCCGTTGCAGCACTGCTCTGTCTTCCTTCCCGCTGCAGCACTGCTCTGTCTTCCTTCCCGCTGCAGCACTGCACTGTCTTCCTTTCCGTTGCAGCACTGCTCTGTCTTCCTTACTGCTGCAGCACTGCTCTGTCTTCCTTCCTGCTGCAGCACTGCTCTGTCTTCCTTCCTGCTGCAGCACTGCACTGTCTTCCTTTCCGTTGCAGCACTGCTCTGTCTTCCTTCCCGCTGCAGCACTGCTCTGTCTTCCTTCCTGCTGCAGCACTGCTCTGTCTTCCTTCCCGCTGCAGCACTGCTCTGTCTTCCTTCCTGCTGCAGCACTGCTCTGTCTTCCTTCTTGCTGCAGCACTGCTCTGTCTTCCTTCCTGCTGCAGCACTGCACTGTCTTCCTTCCTGCTGCAGCACTGCTCTGTCTTCCTTCTTGCTGCAGCACTGCTCTGTCTTCCTTCCTGCTGCAGCACTGCTCTGTCTTCCTTCCCGCTGCAGCACTGCTCTGTCTTCCTTTCCGCTGCAGCACTGCTCTGTCTTCCTTCCCGCTGCAGCACTGCTCTGTCTTCCTTCCCGCTGCAGCACTGCTCTGTCTTCCTTCCTGCTGCAGCACTGCTCTGTCTTCCTTCCTGCTGCAGCACTGCTCTGTCTTCCTTCCTGCTGCAGCACTGCTCTGTCTTCCTTCCTGCTGCAGCACTGCTCTGTCTTCCTTCCCGCTGCAGCACTGCTCTGTCTTCCTTTCCGCTGCAGCACTGCTCTGTCTTCCTTCCCGCTGCAGCACTGTGCTGTCTCCTGTCAGGTTTTCGCTCTTGCGGATCTCCACACTACTTATCTCTACTTACTTTTTCCTTCTTTGCCTGAGTCATTTCAGTCTTCACTGTATGTCTGGCATTCTGCTCCTGAACCAGGAAGCGCAGGATGAGCACAGCTGTAATCCCCTCCAAGACTGATTCATCAGCAGGTGCAGTGTGAGAGGGGTAGAGGGGAGTGTGCCCTAAATCCCAAAATGCCAGTGCTATTTCTATCATCCCACGAGCGTTGTGTTTGGCCCGGTGTCAGCGTGGCCCCCGGCGCCTCCTTCACAAGGCTCCATTAATCTGTTTAATGTCATGTTACGCTACACCCAGCTTTATATAATGGGATGATAATAGGGGTTAATTCTGCCTCCCAAACCCAACATTACAAATTACAGTCATTAGGTGAAATGAGATGCAAATCACGGGGGAAGCGACGGCGCGGAGTCTGCATGTGTCAGTCACTAAACTGTGCGCGAATGTGTCAGGGCCAGAGCAGGGCGTCCTCGTACATAGGAGGGGGGCCCAGGTGCAGAGGGCGCCGCTGATCTCCATATCATGGACAGCATAGCTTCAGTGTGAGGAAAATCATGGTATGTGTCTGGTATCGGGCGCTTGTGGATGGAGAATCGGGACGATCAGCGGTAACCGTCATGTCTAGGTGTATTCTGTATCTGCCTAATTTTTGGATCTGTGGCTTTCTTTGCAGCAGGCTCCAGGTATGGAGGTGTGTGTGCCTTGTAGTTCCCGCAGCGCCTTGTCCTGGGGTTAGGAGTGCAGCAGATTTATCTCATTAAGGGTCAGTTCACACTGCTTCTTTTGCTGCTTTTCTACTTCCAAACCCATCCAAAGGCAGCCTCAAAAACAGCTGAAAATTCTCCCCTCGATTTCATTCGGCTTCTTTTTTCGCCCTGTTGTTCTAGTTCATTGGCATAAGAAGCTTCTCGCCCTTAGGAAAAAAAAACAAATCTCATTGGTGTCATTGTGAGGTCTGAAAAACGGCACCAAAAATACTCTACAAAGGAATTTCCAAAAAACGGAGCCGATGTTGAGAGACCGGACAGACAGACGATGTGCCTGGGGCCGCAGGCTGTGCCATAGATTGGACACATTGTGAATTCTCTTATTCCTTTCTTCCAACAATTCTTGGTTACTTTTCTTATTCTTTTGCAATTTTTGCAAAATTTTATTGGACGGAAGGTGTGAAAAAAATAGTGGCCAATGCCAACTACTACAACATCACCGCTCCATCTTGGTGGCTCTTGGCTACTTCAGGCCAATATTTTGGGTTGCGGCCTTTCCTCGTACCCATTCCCCTTTTCTAGACGCTTTGAACCCTTAGCGTGTGGTCCTCGCGCCCCGCCACAACCTAGATCTCACCGTCCACTGGGGACTACAAGGTCGTTGAGTATTTTGCAGCCTTGTGTCGGATGGACGTCTCGCTTTCTGCCATTTCAGGTGTATTCTCCGGCTCAGCCTTTGATATGATAATGTCCAGATTACTATTTAGATTATGCAGGCGTTGGATAACCCCCGTTCAGAGATTGGCATGACTCGCTCTTTGAAGGCTACGTCCACATTTCTGAAGCCTGTCATAGACCCGCAGAGTGTAGACAGTGTCACAAATGAAGCAATAATCACCGCGCTCTCAGGACCTGCAGAGAGTTATGGCGTTACCAGTTTTATCTTTTTTGGTCGCACGGAGACATTTGCACAAATCCTGAGAAGTTACTGAGCAAAAGACAGAAGTCAATGGCGGCGAGCCGTCCATGATCACAAGTTACTGGCAGGGGTCGTGGTGCTGGTGGCGAGCCGTCCGTGATCACAAGTTACCGGCAGGGGTCGGTGGTGCTGGTGGCGAACCGTCCGTGGTCACAAGTTACCAGCAGGGGTCGGTGGTGCTGGTGGCGAGTCGTCCGTGATCACAAGTTACCGGCAGGGGTCGGTGGTGCTGGTGGCGAACCGTCCGTGGTCACAAGTTACCAGCAGGGGTCGGTGGTGCTGGTGGCGAACCGTCCGTGGTCACAAGTTACCAGCAGGGGTCGGTGGTGCTGGTGGCGAGCCGTCCGTGATCACAAGTTCCCGGCAGGGGTCGGTGGTGCTGGTGGCGAACCGTCCGTGGTCACAAGTTACCAGCAGGGGTCGGTGGTGCTGGTGGCGAGCCGTCCGTGATCACAAGTTACCGGCAGGGGTCGGTGGTGCTGGTGGCGAGCCGTCCGTGATCACAAGTTACCGGCAGGGGTCGGTGGTGCTGTTGGCGAGCCGTCCGTGATCACAAGTTACCGGCAGGGGTCGGTGGTGCTGGTGGTGAACCGTCAGTGGTCACAAGTTACCAGCAGGGGTCGGTGGTGCTGGTGGCGAGCCGTCCGTGATCACAAGTTACCGGCAGGGGTCGGTGGTGCTGGTGGCGAGCCGTCCGTGATCACAAGTTACCGGCAGGGGTCGGTGGTGCTGTTGGCGAGCCGTCCGTGATCACAAGTTACCGGCAGGGGTCGGTGGTGCTGTTGGCGAGCCGTCCGTGATCACAAGTTACCGGCAGGGGTCGGTGGTGCTGGTGGTGAACCGTCAGTGGTCACAAGTTACCGGCAGGGGTCGGTGGTGCTGTTGGCGAGCCGTCAGTGGTCACAAGTTACCGGCAGGGGTCGGTGGTGCTGGTGGCGAGCCATCAGTGGTCACCTCTTCATTTAGAATATCAAAGGCCTTATTCATGAATCTTGTGAGGGTCCCGGTCATCCAAGCAAGTTTCAGTGGGCTTGTCCAAGAGTCCAAAAGGGGGCTCATTGTGCACCTGGTGAGGAGGAGTTCAGCCCTAGTGACCTTCTTAACAATACACAACTACCATACTACGATGGCCACCATCACAATGACCCTACAGGAGACCACCAGCTCAGGACACTCATGGCATTGTATGCAACTAAGATGAGACTTTCTGCCGATCGTGTGCTGATGGAAGTTTTAGGGGTTGTCAGATTAATATTAACCCCCGTTCCATTTATCATGGTGGTCTGATGCGATCTCATTTTCCTCCTCATGTGGAGGGCTTAGCCTTCTTTTCGAGGTGCTCTTCTCCTGTAGATATAGACTAGGTAGTATCTGACTAGCCACAGATTGACTTGACAACTAGTGGAATCATCCAGACAGGTTGTCAGTCAGCAGTCAGGCAGTTTGACTAATGGACGCGACATGTTAATGGTCAACAATTGGGAAAGACAAGTGGAATCCTACATCTGTCTGTAGCCGTCTTTCCAGGCCATGGCCATGAATGATGGACACTCTGCAGCCCGGCCTGGCATAGTCCACAGTCTCGGGGCTGTTATAATGAGGATTTTGTGCCTCTCCTAGACGGGGCCAGCGGGCACTAATCCTCCACCTGTTCCACCGGAACGTTCACTCTGATATCTGGACTTGAATGAGTTCTTTGAGTGAGTGAAGTGATCAGAGCCTGGCGGTGACCCCGATCACAGCAACGCACTTCAGCCACTGCTAGGAAGAGTTTTTGGAAAGAAGAAGGCATGATCCTCATCGTTACATGTGAGAGGGATGGAGATGTATGGAAAGATCCGGCTTCACACTAATGAGAGGACGTCTTCTCAGTACTTGGATCCACTCGGACATTATAAAAGGATGGTCCTCGCCGTCGCTGCCCGGCCCACATCAAAGCGTCGCTACTAACTTTGTGTTTAAGAAGAAAGCGTGTGAAGCAACAAGTTCCCTCGGCCGCCCGTCCGCACGTTGCGATAGTTCAGCTCTACATGTGATGTAACTTTCATGACTTGTTCCATATTATAACATGAATTATGCTCCAGTCACCGCCAGAGCTGCAGCCTATAACAATGCTCCTGACATTGCCAGGAGGAGCAGCCATAAGGTCTGTCGTTGCTCTGGATAGCGGGTGTATTAGGTTGTAGCTCTCCGTGCGGTATATAGGGTGTATACAGCCATCAGACCCCTGTGAATGGCAGCTTGTCACGTTGGCTCTGCTGTTATTTGGAGCCTCCACACTGTGGAGCTGGAGCAGAGGATGTGGTCGACGACTTTGGGTTGACCGCCCTGGAGTCATGGTCAGTCCTCGGCACACAGTGCACAGAGGCAAATCACATTAAATGCTACTCTGAGAAACCACAGCCGTCACTTCTGTGCTCGAAACGGGAACAAAAATATCACAAGCAGCTATTTGTGACCGGCGCAGCCTCTCGCTTTTTATTTTTTGCAATTATTTCTCTAAATGATGTCTTCTTTTGGCAGGAGATGGAGGGGATGCAAAACAGATATTTGTGGCGTCAGTGTAACTTGTGGTATGAAGAAGGGGCGAGCGCCCAGCTGCCTGTTTACTGCTTATTGCGAAAGGGAATTAGCCGTGTGACCGTCTGCAAGTCTTGCACTTCAATTCTTTTTGTGGATTTTTCTGGGTCCCTCCACGCATGTGCTGTTATTCTCTGGTCATGTTATTACTCTATGACTGGAACCATATCACTGAGCCTTGGCTGCAGGGTCAGGGCACCATAACTGGGTAATACTGAGGGCAATGCAGGACCGGCAACAAATCCTTTGTACTCCTGAAACCTTATGTGGAGAAAATGAGTGCAGTCCTTTGTATGGTCACCTGGTACAGGAGGTAAGAATCTGCAGTATAGAGGACTGCTGAAGATATAACCCTTGTATAGAGGGCTGCTGAAGATATAACCCTCATATAGAGGGCTGCTGAAGATATAACCCTTGTATACAGGGCTGCTGAAGATATAACCCTCGTATAGAGGGCTGCTGAAGATATAACCCTTGTATAGAGGGCTGCTGAAGATATAACCCTTGTATAGAGGGCTGCTGAAGATATAACCCTCGTATAGAAGGCTGCTGAAGATGTAACCTCATATAGAGGGCTGCTGAAGATATAACCCTCGTATAGAAGGCTGCTGAAGATGTAACCTCATATAGAGGGCTGCTGAAGATATAACCCTTGTATAGAGGGCTGCTGAAGATATAACCCTTGTATAGAGGGCTGCTGAAGATATAACCTCATATAGAGGGCTGCTGAAGATACAACCCTTGTATAGAGGGCTGCTGAAGATATAACCCTCATATAGAGGGCTGCTGAACATATAACCCTTGTATAGAGGGCTGCTGAAGATATAACCTCATATAGAGGGCTGCTGAAGATATAACCCTTGTATAGAGGGCTGCTGAAGATATAACCTCATATAGAGGGCTGCTGAAGATACAACCCTTGTATAGAGGGCTGCTGAAGATATAACCCTCATATAGAGGGCTGCTGAACATATAACCCTTGTATAGAGGGCTGCTGAAGATATAACCCTCATATAGAGGGCTGCTGAAGATATGACCCTCATATAGAGGGCTGCTGAAGATACAACCCTTGTATAGAGGGCTGCTGAAGATATAACCCTCATATAGAGGGCTGCTGAAGATATAACCTTGTATAGAGGGCTGCTGAAGATATAACCTTGTATAGAGGGCTGCTGAAGATATAACCCTTGTATAGAGGGCTGCTGAAGATATAACCCTTGTATAGAGGGCTGCTGAAGATATAACCCTTGTATAGAGGGCTGCTGAAGATATAACCCTCATATAGAGGGCTGCTGAAGATATAACCTTGTATAGAGGGCTGCTGAAGATATAACCTTGTATAGAGGGCTGCTGAAGATATAACCCTTGTATAGAGGGCTGCTGAAGATATAACCCTTGTATAGAGGGCTGCTGAAGATATAACCCTTGTATAGAGGGCTGCTGAAGATATAACCCTTGTGTAGAGGGCTGCTGAAGATATAACCCTCATATAGAGGGCTGCTGAAGATATAACCCTAGTATAGAGAGCTGCTGAAGATATAACCCTCGTATAGAGGGCTGCTGAAGATATAACCCTTGTATAGAGGGCTGCTGAAGCTATAACCCTTGTATAGAGGGCTGCTGAAGATATAACCCTTGTATAGAGGGCTGCTGAAGATATAACCCCTGTATAGAGGGCTGCTGAAGATATAACCCTTGTATAGAGGGCTGCTGAAGATATGACCCTTGTATAGAGGGCTGCTGAAGATATAACCCTCGTATAGAGGGCTGCTGAAGATATAACCCTCGTATAGAAGGCTGCTGAAGATGTAACCTCATATAGAGGGCTGCTGAAGATATAACCCTTGTATACAGGGCTGCTGAAGATATAACCCTCGTATAGAGGGCTGCTGAAGATATAACCCTTGTATAGAGGGCTGCTGAAGATATAACCCTTGTATAGAGGGCTGCTGAAGATATAACCCTTGTATAGAGGGCTGCTGAAGATATGACCCTTGTATAGAGGGCTGCTGAAGATATAACCCTTGTATAGAGGGCTGCTGAAGATATAACCCTCGTATAGAGGGCTGCTGAAGATATGACCCTCATATAGAGGGCTGCTGAAGATATGACCCTTGTATAGAGGGCTGCTGAAGATATGACCCTTGTATAGAGGGCTGCTGAAGATATGACCCTTGTATAGAGGGCTGCTGAAGATATAATTTTCTGCAGTGGTATGAATGATACTGCTTCTTCATTATTTCTCTATGTAATCAGACAAGTGAAGAACAAGTAACAATCATCATGTTTTGTAGCCAGTCAGTGCTTGTTAAAAAAACATCTTTTAGGTCTGATTTTACCTTATCTGTGAGTGCAGTGTGCAGAATCTCCAGTGCATTGTATGAGATTCTACTTCACACTGCACTCCCCCCATCCTCACATCTGCCCAAATCTGCTGTCTGTTAGTATTGTTTGCAGAATCCCCAGTGTGTACTATGAAAAGCAGCTTTGCTCTGCCTCTCCCTAACTCACATTGTCTATACTATCTGTGAGTGCTGTGTGCAGAATCTTCTGTATATTTTATGAGACGCAACTTCACACTGCTCTCCACTGCCTCCTGCTTATAAGAGCTGACAAGGAGAACCCAAAGTCATGATGGGAAATGTAACCTGCATTAAGGGAAACATCCTAAAGAGAAAGAAGTAACCAAGATCACGGAGTGTAATTGTCACATTTTAGTTTGGAAAGGATTCTCTTTCGAGGAATTGTCCAGTTCAGTGTCCAGTCTAGATCTGAAGAATAATCTTTACTTTGCTTTGTATTATTATGGGGTTTACTTTATTAGTGACAGAGCAAAGAGTTGAACATTGTAATGGTGGGACGTGCTGTGGGCTAACACCAGAAACGAGACGCCTGTCCATCATCCCATCCCCCGCGGTTTAGAGTTAATTCTAGCACAAGACATGAACGCAATCCTTGGATCTCATGGAAAGAGGTTTTGGAACGTTTCCTCATTCAGTGACGGTCACTTCTGACCCTTGGAAGCGCTCACTCTCTCCTGTCTCCCCTCTGAGGTCTCCACTGATCTCTGAGACAGCCATTAGGGCAGATTCTGACAGTTTATTAAACTTTTACAGCTTTGGCAACTTTTTGCCATTCACGACGATCATCCGGAAATTCCAAAATTCTATGAAGAGTCCAGATCCCTCGTCCCCCCGATCACACGTCTTGTACGAGTTCCCTCACCGGCGCTTCTACCCACTGACAACACTGCAGCGGAGCCATGAAAGGGCCGCCATACTCCTGGGTAGTTGTTTGTGTTAGTCGGAAGCCATTGTGGTGCAACCTCTTAAGTCTTTGCCACTTGAACTAGCGGAGTCTTGTTTTATTTCTCGAGGAGCGCTGCTTTGCCTCTGTGATAAGGTTCTATCTCAAATTCTCGCTGTTCCTTGCCAATCTAAAAGTTTCTTCATGTGCTTCTTCTGTTCGTGCCCCGCTCCTCCCACCACACCACAAAACCTCACTCATTATTTCTGGGGGCAAAGTGGAGACAACATGCAGAGAGGCCCCATTTTTACACCTCTTGATCACAAATACCTCCTCCAACATTTCGATTAATCTTCGCCAGTCTTAGACGAATGAGACACTCGCCGGCTGATCTCCTCTTGAACCTTCGCTGCATGTAGTCTTTACCCCACATGCTGTCATTTTTCTCTCCTACCCCTCTTGCTACCGTCTATAGTGCGTCTAACACCTTTCTTCCCTTCCTCAAACACGGTTTTGGAATAATTATAAAGGTTCTGCCTACAATCTCCTCACCTTATGACCCCGATTCTTGACTGTTTTTTAGATTTTTAGGAATTTTTCTTCTGGTTGTAATTTGCTGATTATACATTATATCTCTCGTCATTTGTTACGTCAAAATTAACTTTACACCAACAGTGACGCGCTATAGTGCAACACACTGGTATACGGCACTTCACTAGGGCAGGGCAAGCACATGGACCAATATGTGGGCACAAATATCTCAAGAGTGCAGCTCTGGAGTATAATACAGGATAAGTAATGTAATGTATGTACACAGTGACTGTACCAGCAGAATAGTGAGCGCAGCTCTGGAGTATAATACAGGATAAGTAATGTAATGTATGTACACAGTGACTGTACCAGCAGAATAGTGAGCGCAGCTCTGGGGTATAATACAGAATAAGTAATGTAATGTATGTACACAGTGACTGTACCAGCAGAATAGTGAGCGCAGCTCTGGAGTATAATACAGGATAAGTAATGTAATGTATGTACACAGTGACTGTACCAGCAGAATAGTGAGCGCAGCTCTGGAGTATAATACAGGATAAGTAATGTAATGTATGTACACAGTGACTGCACCAGCAGAATAGTGAGCGCAGCTCTGGAGTATAATACAGGATAAGTAATGTAATGTATGTACACAGTGACTGTACCAGCAGAATAGTGAGCGCAGCTCTGGAGTATAATACAGGATAAGTAATGTAGTATATGTACACAGTGACTGCACCAGCAGAATAGTGAGCGCAGCTCTGGGGTATAATACAGGATAAGTAATCTAATGTATGTACACAGTGACTGCACCAGCAGAATAGTGAGCGCAGCTCTGGAGTATAATACAGGATAAGTAATGTAATGTATGTACACAGCGACTGCACCAGCAGAATAGTGAGCGCAGCTCTGGAGTATAATACAGGATAAGTAATGTAATGTATGTACACAGTGACTGTACCAGCAGAATAGTGAGCGCAGCTCTGGAGTATAATACAGGATAAGTAATGTAATGTATGTACACAGTGACTGCGCCAGCAGAATAGTGAGCGCAGCTCTGGAGTATAATACAGGATAAGTAATGTAATGTATGTTCACAGTGACTGTACCAGCAGAATAGTGAGCGCAGCTCTGGAGTATAATACAGGATAAGTAATGTAATGTATGTACACAGTGACTGTACCAGCAGAATAGTGAGTGCAGCTCTGGAGTATAATACAGGATAAGTAATGTAATGTATGTACACAGTGACGGCACCAGCAGAATAGTGAGCACAGCTCTGGAGTATAATACAGGATAAGTAATGTAATGTATGTACACAGTGACTGTACCAGCAGAATAGTGAGCGCAGCTCTGGAGTATAATACAGGATAAGTAATGTATTGTATATACACAGTGACTGTACCAGCAGAATAGTGAGTGCAGCTCTGGAGTATAATACAGGATAAGTAATGTAATGTATGTACACAGTGACTGCACCAGCAGAATAGTGAGCGCAGCTCTGGAGTATAATACAGGATAAGTAATGTAATGTATGTACACAGTGACTGTACCAGCAGAATAGTGAGCGCAGCTCTGGAGTATAATACAGGATAAGTAATGTAATGTATGTACACAGCGACTGTACCAGCAGAATAGTGAGCGCAGCTCTGGAGTATAATACAGGATAAGTAATGTAATGTATGTACACAGTGACTGCACCAGCAGAATAGTGAGCGCAGCTCTGGAGTATAATACAGGATAAGTAATGTAATGTATGTACACAGTGACTGTACCAGCAGAATAGTGAGTGCAGCTCTGGAGTATAATACAGGATAAGTAATGTAATGTATGTACACAGTGACTGTACCAGCAGAATAGTGAGCGCAGCTCTGGAGTATAATACAGGATAAGTAATGTAATGTATGTACACAGCGACTGTACCAGCAGAATAGTGAGCGCAGCTCTGGAGTATAATACAGGATAAGTAATGTAATGTATGTACACAGTGACTGTACCAGCAGAATAGTGAGTGCAGCTCTGGAGTATAATACAGGATAAGTAATGTAATGTATGTACACAGTGACTGTACCAGCAGAATAGTGAGCGCAGCTCTGGAGTATAATACAGGATAAGTAATGTAATGTATGTACACAGTGACTGTACCAGCAGAATAGTGAGCGCAGCTCTGGAGTATAATACAGGATAAGTAATGTAATGTATGTACACAGTGACTGTACCAGCAGAATAGTGAGCGCAGCTC
Source organism: Leptodactylus fuscus (assembly GCF_031893055.1). Classification (NCBI taxonomy): domain Eukaryota; kingdom Metazoa; phylum Chordata; class Amphibia; order Anura; family Leptodactylidae; genus Leptodactylus; species Leptodactylus fuscus. Next base: position 2,202,496 of record NC_134274.1, on the reverse strand, counting down.
TGGAGTATAATACAGGATAAGTAATGTAATGTATGTACACAGTGACTGTACCAGCAGAATAGTGAGCGCAGCTCTGGAGTATAATACAGGATAAGTAATGTAATGTATGTACACAGTGACTGTACCAGCAGAATAGTGAGCGCAGCTCTGGAGTATAATACAGGATAAGTAATGTAATGTATGTACACAGTGACTGCACCAGCAGAATAGTGAGCGCAGATCTGGAGTATAATACAGGATAAGTAATGTAATGTATGTACACAGTGACTGCACCAGCAGAATAGTGAGCGCAGCTCTGGAGTATAATACAGGATAAGTAATGTAATGTATGTACAGAGTGACTGTACCAGCAGAATAGTGAGCGCAGCTCTGGAGTATAATACAGGATAAGTAATGTAATGTATGTACACAGTGACTGCACCAGCAGAATAGTGAGCGCAGCTCTGGAGTATAATACAGGATAAGTAATGTATGTATTAAAGTAAAGTGTAATATTCTCAGATATATTCCCTATGTCCGCGGTCTGTCATCATCGCTCCTATAAATAGCGCCACATACAGGAGACGGATAGGATTGTTTTGTCTGATAGATAATATGAGTAAACCTCCAGCCAGTTCATCTCTTGTGGTATACGATAATGTGCAAATTACAGCCCCCTGGGGATCTAAATATAGTGCGCTCTTTATTATGACGGTGGTTTTGCATTGTTGATATGAGGCGACATAAACATTGTGCGGGATCTGTAGAGTCTGCGGATTGTGCCCTGAGCGAGGATGTGAAGTGATGATAGAGAAGACAATGTATGGCCCTTGACAGATGCTAAGTAGCCGGGAAGACTGTGAATAAGATAAGCGTCCGCTCCGTGAGACTCTCTCGCCTTCCAGCATCCCATAAACACATGTAAATGCCCCGAGTGTCCAGGATTTACGCCAGAGGGAAGTGAGCGCTGGACCCCTTACCAAAGCCACAGCGCTGTATACAAAGCAGACAACCCGTGTCAATTACCCGCTCCATATCCAGACAGCCATAAATGATTCAGTTCATCCCGTCACGGCCAATTTGTGTATTGTATTTATATGGCGGTGACATATTCATGTCCAAACATTGTCCCGGCCCGTAATCTCTCCTAGACTCATGCATAGTCATGTCAGATGGGGAGGAAGCCAGGTGTGTATGGGAAGTAACACCTGGAGAAGAAGTCTATGGAGAGAATCCTCCTGGAGGAATATCAGCCCAAGACGTCATTGTTATCAGGAGACACTCTAATCCCGGGATATAGGACTGTAGGGAGAAGAGGTCCCGCCGTGAGACCTCCGGAATAGCGGTGAGGAGAGAGTTAGATTGTCAGGTCTTTCTTTATGTAGGCGAATACATCCATATAGTCCTCCAGTATATGACTATTCTATACCCGTCCTCTTCTATAGTCCTCCAGTATATGACTATTCTATACCCGTCCTCTTCTATAGTCCTCCAGTATATGACTATTCTATACCTGTCCTCTTCTATAGTCCTCCAGTATATGACTATTCTATACCCGTCCTCTTCTATAGTCCTCCAGTATATGACTATTCTATACCCGTCCTCTTCTATAGTCCTCCAGTATATGACTATTCTATACCCGTCCTCTTCTATAGTCCTCCAGTATATGACTATTCTATACCCGTCCTCTTCTATAGTCCTCCAGTATATGACTATTCTATACCTGTCCTCTTCTATAGTCCTCCAGTATATGACTATTCTATACCCGTCCTCTTCTATAGTCCTCCAGTATATGACTATTCTATACCCGTCCTCTTCTATAGTCCTCCAGTATATGACTATTCTATACCCGTCCTCTTCTATAGTCCTCCAGTATATGACTATTCTATACCCGTCCTCTTCTATAGTCCTCCAGTATATGACTATTCTATACCCGTCCTCTTCTATAGTCCTCCAGTATATGACTATTCTATACCCGTCCTCTTCTATAGTCCTCCAGTATATGACTATTCTATACCCGTCCTCTTCTATAGTCCTCCAGTATATGACTATTCTATACCCGTCCTCTTCTATAGTCCTCCAGTATATGACTATTCTATACCTGTCCTCTTCTATAGTCCTCCAGTATATGACTATTCTATACCCGTCCTCTTCTATAGTCCTCCAGTATATGACTATTCTATACCCGTCCTCTTCTATAGTCCTCCAGTATATGACTATTCTATACCCGTCCTCTTCTATAGTCCTCCAGTATATGACTATTCTATACCCGTCCTCTTCTATAGTCCTCCAGTATATGACTATTCTATACCCGTCCTCTTCTATAGTCCTCCAGTATATGACTATTCTATACCCGTCCTCTTCTATAGTCCTCCAGTATATGACTATTCTATACCCGTCCTCTTCTATAGTCCTCCAGTATATGACTATTCTATACCCGTCCTCTTCTATAGTCCTCCAGTATATGACTATTCTATACCCGTCCTCTTCTATAGTCCTCCAGTATATGACTATTCTATACCCGTCCTCTTCTATAGTCCTCCAGTATATGACTATTCTATACCCGTCCTCTTCTATAGTCCTCCAGTATATGACTATTCTATACCCGTCCTCTTCTATAGTCCTCCAGTATATGACTATTCTATACCCGTCCTCTTCTATAGTCCTCCAGTATATGACTATTCTATACCCGTCCTCTTCTATAGTCCTCCAGTATATGACTATTCTATACCCGTCCTCTTCTATAGTCCTCCAGTATATGACTATTCTATACCCGTCCTCTTCTATAGTCCTCCAGTATATGACTATTCTATACCCGTCCTCTTCTATAGTCCTCCAGTATATGACTATTCTATACCTGTCCTCTTCTATAGTCCTCCAGTATATGACTATTCTATACCCGTCCTCTTCTATAGTCCTCCAGTATATGACTATTCTATACCTGTCCTCTTCTATAGTCCTCCAGTATATGACTATTCTATACCCGTCCTCTTCTATAGTCCTCCAGTATATGACTATTCTATACCCGTCCTCTTCTATAGTCCTCCAGTATATGACTATTCTATACCTGTCCTCTTCTATAGTCCTCCAGTATATGACTATTCTATACCCGTCCTCTTCTATAGTCCTCCAGTATATGACTATTCTATACCCGTCCTCTTCTATAGTCCTCCAGTATATGACTATTCTATACCTGTCCTCTTCTATAGTCCTCCAGTATATGACTATTCTATACCCGTCCTCTTCTATAGTCCTCCAGTATATGACTATTCTATACCCGTCCTCTTCTATAGTCCTCCAGTATATGACTATTCTATACCCGTCCTCTTCTATAGTCCTCCAGTATATGACTATTCTATACCCGTCCTCTTCTATAGTCCTCCAGTATATGACTATTCTATACCTGTCCTCTTCTATAGTCCTCCAGTATATGACTATTCTATACCCGTCCTCTTCTATAGTCCTCCAGTATATGACTATTCTATACCCGTCCTCTTCTATAGTCCTCCAGTATATGACTGTTCTATACCTGTCCTCTTCTATAGTCCTCCAGTATATGACTATTCTATACCCGTCCTCTTCTATAGTCCTCCAGTATATGACTATTCTATACCCGTCCTCTTCTATAGTCCTCCAGTATATGACTATTCTATACCCGTCCTCTTCTATAGTCCTCCAGTATATGACTATTCTATACCTGTCCTCTTCTATAGTCCTCCAGTATATGACTATTCTATACCCGTCCTCTTCTATAGTCCTCCAGTATATGACTATTCTATACCCGTCCTCTTCTATAGTCCTCCAGTATATGACTATTCTATACCCGTCCTCTTCTATAGTCCTCCAGTATATGACTATTCTATACCCGTCCTCTTCTATAGTCCTCCAGTATATGACTGTTCTATACCTGTCCTCTTCTATAGTCCTCCAGTATATGACTATTCTATACCCGTCCTCTTCTATAGTCCTCCAGTATATGACTATTCTATACCCGTCCTCTTCTATAGTCCTCCAGTATATGACTATTCTATACCCGTCCTCTTCTATAGTCCTCCAGTATATGACTATTCTATACCCGTCCTCTTCTATAGTCCTCCAGTATATGACTATTCTATACCCGTCCTCTTCTATAGTCCTCCAGTATATGACTATTCTATACCCGTCCTCTTCTATAGTCCTCCAGTATATGACTATTCTATACCCGTCCTCTTCTATAGTCCTCCAGTATATGACTATTCTATACCTGTCCTCTTCTATAGTCCTCCAGTATATGACTATTCTATACCCGTCCTCTTCTATAGTCCTCCAGTATATGACTATTCTATACCTGTCCTCTTCTATAGTCCTCCAGTATATGACTATTCTATACCCGTCCTCTTCTATAGTCCTCCAGTATATGACTGTTCTATACCCGTCCTCTTCTATAGTCCTCCAGCCCTCGGCCCCTCACGTGTCGCACACATTATATACAAGCAGAAGACGCTTCCCGGTTGGTGTCCCAGTAAACCTCCCGGTCCTAACAATCTCCTGAGATGTGAGGAGAAGCCTTGGCCCCGTCTGTCAGTCTAATGACCCTCTAGAAGATCCGATAACAATGGCGCGGGGTGTTTGGCGTTTATTAGGGCACATTATACAGTCGGCGAGGAGACAATAATCCCATTAGATCCTCATTGTCCCCGGAGTAACATGCGTTCCATCAGCGGCAGATTATAGAGGGGGTCCGCGGCTGCAGTCGGGGTGCTCTGCCTTATGTCTGTGCCCTCCTTTATTCTAATACAACCCCTAAGTGCGCAGGGAGCGCGGTGATGTCTGTAACCTGTAGTGACAGAGGTGACGGGGGATTAAACATGCATGTCTCCTCACATGGCAGGCCGCTGAAAAATTCATGCCCTGCTATATATGCGGCTTGTGATTAGAGCGCCTGTTTATTCATGTCACTGCCACTACTGATGCCAGGCCTGCTGCCAGCCGTCAGCCATTACTGCTGCCCTTCACCCTGCTATGGCCACTGGGCCGCCTGTCTATGGGATTATATAATGTGAGGGTACAGGGCAAAACCAAGATCCACAATTCTTGTGGCCCCTGCAGTCCAAGAACAGGTAAAGGAGGATCTGAGACCCTACCGTCACCGAGCATGCCCACAACACGCTCCTGCATGTGTCACAGAGTACGCCCACAACACACTCCTGCTTGGGTCACTGAGTACGCCCACAACACGCTCCTGCATGGGTCACCGAGTATGCCCACAACACACTCCCGCATATGTCATTGAGTACACCCACAACACGCTCCTACATGGGTCACTGAGTACGCCCACAACACACTTCTGCATGGGTCACCGAGCATTCCCACAACACACTCCTGCATGGGTCACGAAGCACGCCCACAACACGTTACTGCATGGGTCACTGAGTACGCACACAAAACGCTCCTGCCTGTGTTACCGAGCACGCCCACAACACACTCCCACTTACTGAGTACAGCCTAGTAATGGTCCCAGTACAGACCATTGGGGTCCACCATATGAGAGGCCGCAGCGCTCACCAGACTGATGTGGCCCCTAGTATCGGGCCCTGCTGCTTCTTATCCTCAGGATTCTCATCCGGTATAAAGCCTAGAAATCCCCATTAATATTAGGAATATATCAGATTCTATATCCCACATATAAAGCCCACAATGCCCCTGCCGATGGTCAGACCCCACAGAGCAGCCGCCGCCCGCCTCTTCTAGTCCTGAAGCTTATTGTACAGAATGGCGCTCTCTGCGGCGAGACGTGCCACACGCTTAACGCCTGTCCTTTCGTGAGGGCCGCTGGAATCTCAATCCGGTGAGATGAAAGGCGCCTCGTACACGTTGCGGCTGAAGCGTCGCTCCTGAGCATTTGATGCACCTTCCCCATTGTGGGACAAACATCACTTGAAGTTAAATGTGGGCCGCGGCGAGCAGTCAGCGGTTTAATTTGCCGGGGACCTCTGTGGCATCTCATGTCTGAGTACAAGAGGCGTGCACTACACGTAAATGAATGTAGACAGTGATTAACAATGGAGTCCCGGAGCTGCTAATCACATTACAATAAAAGCCTCTACCAATGTGTATTAAGATTAAGCGATCTGCATCTCCAGCAGACAATTGTATCCGAGCTGCCGGGAGGAGACGCCGGTGCGGAGGGGAGGGGGCGCCAACGCCGCCGACATCATCATCTCTCCCACCTGCTGTACTTATTATTATTAACAATGTCTCACAATGGGATTTAGGTTCTCTGTACATGTTCGGCTCACGCGCGTATTGTGAACCTATAGTGCCATGCAAAAGTTTTAGGCGGGTGCAATTTCAGAAATAGAAGGGTTAATGATTTATATTTGTGAATGAAGAAAAGAGAAATGTAAATCCCACCAATATTTGGACTGAACTTTGCCCTTTGGAGGCGGAGTCCTAGAAGTGATGATCCGGCCCCCACAGGTATAGCCCTGATCTCATCATCATCCAGTCTGTCTGGGATGACCTGAAGAGGCAGACGGATTGGAGTCTGACACCCTTACCAGATCATTGGAGTCTGACACCCTTACCAGATCATTGGAGTCTGACACCCTTACCAGATCATTGGAGTCTGACACCCTTACCAGATCATTGGAGTCTGACACCCTTACCAGATCATTGGAGTCTGACACCCTTACCAGATCATTGGAGTCTGACACCCTTACCAGATCATTGGAGTCTGACACCCTTACCAGATCATTGGAGTCTGACACCCTTACCAGATCATTGGAGTCTGACACCCTTACCAGATCATTGGAGTCTGACACCCTTACCAGATCATTGGAGTCTGACACCCTTACCAGATCATTGGAGTCTGACACCCTTACCAGATCATTGGAGTCTGACACCCTTACCAGATCATTGGAGTCTGACACCCTTACCAGATCATTGGAGTCTGACACCCTTACCAGATCATTGGAGTCTGACACCCTTACCAGATCATTGGAGTCTGACACCCTTACCAGATCATTGGAGTCTGACACCCTTACCAGATCATTGGAGTCTGACACTTATTCTCTCCCTTATGATTGGATCTGGTATAAGAGGAGGCCGCCATAATATCATAGCAAGCAACGCCGCACGTAGAACTGCGAACTAACCAGCGTCACTTCTAAGACTAAGCGTCTCCCCCTCCCCCCATACCCTACAGAGTCCGGCTGTAGTTTGTCCTGTCATCCGTCCACATTTCGGGGCTTGTGTTAGATCCTAATCCTCGCTTGGTTGACTGGGATTCTTGGTGCGACATTCTTGGCTTACGCCGGTCACGGAGCGTCAGGACGGTAAACGCTTCTAGCAGCTTGTGGGAAGGCGCTGAGCGATGGATTTATAGCCCTGGGAGATCTGGCCTAGCCACAGTGAGATTCCTTGGCACTTACACCAAACACACGGTGGACGGATTTATTTAGGAGAGCAGAGCGCCCCACCTTAGGCTCCAGGCAAAACACATGTGACATGGGGGCGACATCCAGGCAGTGACCCCTGTCCTAGTGATCGGTGCGGCATCTTATGGGATATCTAACATTGAATCCAATAAAAACGTTTTCTCTGCACCTGTATAGCCCTGTACGTACATGTAATAGCGGAGGTAGGTGCACTATAGCCCTGTACATACATGTAATAGTGGAGGTAGGTGCACTATAGCCCTGTACATACATGTAATAGTGGAGGTAGGTGCAGTATAGCCCTGTACATACATGTAATAGTGGAGGTAGGTGCAGTATAGCCCTGTACATACATGTAATAGTGGAGGTAGGTGCAGTATAGCCCTGTACATACATGTAATAGTGGAGGTAGGTGCAGTATAGCCCTGTACATACATGTAATAGTGGAGGTAGGTGCAGTATAGCCCTGTACGTACATGTAATAGCGGAGGTAGGTGCACTATAGCCCTGTACGTACATGTAATAGCGGAGGTAGGTGCACTATAGCCCTGTACATACATGTAATAGTGGAGGTAGGTGCAGTATAGCCCTGTACGTACATGTAATAGCGGAGGTAGGTGCACTATAGCCCTGTACATACATGTAATAGTGGAGGTAGGTGCAGTATAGCCCTGTACATACATGTAATAGTGGAGGTAGGTGCAGTATATCTCCGCACATACATGTAATACTATACCCCGCACATACATGTAACACTGTAGCCCCGCACCCCTCCATATGACCACTCTACACCTATTAATAAGCCTCATGTCTGTGACCAGTGACTATTCGGAGGCGTCAGGTCTGATCTTTCCTCGTAGTCCTCGTTGCGGTTTTCCACCCTTCGCTGTCTGTCAGGAGCGGAGCGATGCGGATTATTTGATTTTTATCCCGAATTCTCTTTGTTTAAGGAATCTCTCTTAAGTTGTGTTGTAGAGCGGGCTGAAATCCTCTGAAGGCGGAAGGTGGCATCGCCAAAATGTTTACCCGTATCTGACAGATTAAAGCCCTGGTATATATAATAAAGGATGTTTGGCTCTTTAGTTTTCCGTAACATGACACCCCGGTATCAGAGGAGACGGGCGCCGCGCCACTTATTATTGGGCCTTTCATCCCCACTCAATGTTTAAAGGGAAAGTCCACCCATAAGAAAGCTTTAGTTGTGACACAGACAACCCTTAAAGGGATTCTCAGAAAGATATTACATCTGCAGACAAATAAAAGCAAACCGTATTGCAAGTGTCAAACTTTTGCAGACTTTTATAGATTTTCTCCGGCCATCTTGTCTTGAAAATTTGCAGAAATTTTTGCAAAAAAAAATCTTGTGTGCATTCACCCTGGCTGGTCATGTGACAGGTTTTCAGCCGATCACAGGACGAGAAGAAAACCCTACTGATCGCATGATCGACTAAAAAGTTGCATGCGGCCGCTAGAAGCCGTTGGCTGCCGCTTATCACCTGCGGTTACGTGTATGCCATGTCCATACTATGTCCAGTAATACCGCTTATGTGATGTGCAATAATACCTCTCGCGCTGTTTTATATTTTTTACGTTTCATCTCTCTTATTTATGTTACTTATTTTTCTTTTTCTGAAATATTTTCAGTATAATAAATGACTTTGTTTTCGCCGGTGACTCACCCAGTGGGCGTACCCAGAACATCTCCGTCCGTGCCGCAGCCACATTACACCGGGGGCTTGTGTCAATGCTTTATAAGCCCCGTTTAGAAAAAGTTTCCTTGGCAGCCTTGCCAATGAGGGCAAACTATTTTCGTTGCAGCTTTCACTCGCCCGTGCCAGGTTGAGGTCAGTGGCAGGTGCTAATCTTCACAGGAAATAGCTGGGACGCCATGGCGCGCTGACTCAACCAAGATGGAACATTTTCTTCTCTACAAAAAGACTCTGACCAAAAATTCTAATGACTTGTAATGTAAAGCCATGACGAGTCACATGACCGCAGGTCTGTAGTCTATTGGTTCTGGCTGCCCAGAATTACAATATTACGTCTTCTTGGTGTGATGAGGATCCAGTAGATGGCGCTGCCTTGGCTCCAGGTGTGTTAGCTGTGCCATCTTGGCAGTCCAGTAGGTGGCGTTGCCTCGGCATCACGTCTGTTGGCTTTGTGGTCTTGCAGGCTCAGCCCTTCACCCCAACTCTGCTAACACGCCCTTCACCTTGGCTTTCATTGTGGAACACTAGCCATAGCCAACCTGGTTTGATGTGGATACAGGGTGGTGCCTAATACAGTCACAGGAGGTCACATAGACACAAGGGGTACTGCCTAATACAGTCACAGGAGGTCACATAGACAAGGGGTACTGCCTAATACAGTCACAGGAGGTCACATAGACAAGGGGTACTGCCTAATACAGTCACAGGAGGTCACATAGACAAGGGGTACTGCCTAATACAGTCACAGGAGGTCACATAGACAAGGGGTACTGCCTAATACAGTCACAGGATGTCACATAGACAAGGGGTACTGCCTAATACAGTCACAGGAGGTCACATAGACAAGGGGTACTGCCTAATACAGTCACAGGAGGTCACATAGATACGGGTACTGCCTAATACAGTCACAGGAGGTCACATAGACAAGGGGTACTGCCTAATACAGTCACAGGAGGTCACATAGACAAGGGGTACTGCCTAATACAGTCACAGGAGGTCACATAGACACAAGGGGTACTGCCTAATACAGTCACAGGATGTCACATAGACAAGGGGTACTGCCTAATACAGTCACAGGAGGTCACATAGACAAGGGTACTGCCTAATACAGTCACAGGAGGTCACATAGACAAGGGTACTGCCTAATACAGTCACAGGAGGTCACATAGACAAGGGGTACTGCCTAATACAGTCACAGGAGGTCACATAGACAAGGGGTACTGCCTAATACATTCACAGGAGGTCACATAGACAAGGGGTACTGCCTAATACAGTCACAGGAGGTCACATAGACAAGGGGTACTGCCTAATACAGTCACAGGAGGTCACATAGACAAGGGGTACTGCCTAATACATTCACAGGAGGTCACATAGACAAGGGGTACTGCCTAATACAGTCACAGGAGGTCACATAGACAAGGGGTACTGCCTAATACAGTCACAGGAGGTCACATAGACAAGGGGTGCTGCCTAATACAGTCACAGGAGCCTCATAGACAAGGGGTACTGCCTAATACAGACACAGGAGGTCACATAGACAAGGGGTACTGCCTAATACAGTCACAGAAGCCTCATAGACAAGGGGTACTGCCTAATACAGACACAGGAGGTCACATAGACAAGGGGTACTGCCTAATACAGTCACAGGAGGTCACATAGACAAGGGGTACTGCCTAATACAGTCACAGGAGGTCACATAGACAAGGGGTACTGCCTAATACAGTCACAGGATGTCACATAGACAAGGGTACTGCCTAATACAGTCACAGGAGGTCACATAGACAAGGGGTACTGCCTAATACAGTCACAGGAGGTCACATAGACAAGGGGTACTGCCTAATACAGTCACAGGAGGTCACATAGACAAGGGGTACTGCCTAATACAGTCACAGGAGGTCACATAGACAAGGGGTACTGCCTAGTACAGTCACAGGAGGTCACATAGACAAGGGTACTGCCTAATACAGTCACAGGAGGTCACATAGACAAGGGGTACTGCCTAATACAGTCACAGGATGTCACATAGACAAGGGTACTGCCTAATACAGTCACAGGAGGTCACATAGACAAGGGGTACTGCCTAGTACAGTCACAGGAGGTCACATAGACAAGGGTACTGCCTAATACAGTCACAGGATGTCTCATAGACAAGGGGTGCTGCCTAATACAGTCACAGGAGGTCACATAGACAAGGGGTACTGCCTAATACAGTCACAGGAGGTCACATAGATACGGGTACTGCCTAATACAGTCACAGGAGGTCACATAGACAAGGGGTACTGCCTAATACAGTCACAGGAGGTCACATAGACAAGGGGTACTGCCTAATACAGTCACAGGAGGTCACATAGACAAGGGGTACTGCCTAATACAGTCACAGGAGGTCACATAGACAAGGGGTACTGCCTAATACAGTCACAGGAGGTCACATAGACAAGGGGTACTGCCTAATACAGTCACAGGAGGTCACATAGACAAGGGGTACTGCCTAATACAGTCACAGGAGGTCACATAGAAACAAGGGGTGGTGACTACCCTCATTCAACCCATTTCTGGTCATCCTATAATGTGGCATACCTTCTACCTATTATTAGGAGCTGGGCTTGACCACGAGGCTCGCCGTGCCCCATATCTCAGGGCTGTCACTACTTCTATAACAGGGACAACCAGAGACACAACTTGGAGGTCCTGGGCTCCCCTGCAAAATCTGTTGTCGGACCCCACCCTTCCATTATATATAATCTATAGGGCCCTCTTAGGGCTCTGGGCCCGGTAGTGACTGCTGCGTCTGCACAACCTATAGCTAGGAGGTCACAGAGGAGCCAGGGATGACCCTGAGACCACGAGGTTGTTTTGTATCTCGGGTCTCCTAGATGGACATTTTTTTTTGCTAAAATTTTGGCAACTTCACCTATTTCGGCATTAATATCTCTAGCACAACCGTTTCTTATAAAATGATAATCCGGATCACATGGAGGTTTCCTGCCGCCCCTTCGATTTTTTTAATAGAAATCACATAAAAACTCCACATGCTGCATTTTATGTGATATCGTACAATATTATGTGAAATTATTAGTTCTTAACGCTATTTGATTTTAATACATCGGCGTGGTTCCCATTAAACGACTGGTCTGCGATCCATCACCGAACGATTTACAGCCGGTCACATGACTCTTACTAAATATAAAATCTGATGCAACGAGTCAAAAATAAAATGTGCAGAGTCCGGGGAGGGATTGTAGAGCGGAGCTCACCAGGGTGTAGTCACTGCTACACTATGGGCTCTACATTGTAGCGACAACTGACAACTATGTTACCAGACCAGACCTTAGGGGTCACACTCCACCCCAAGCTTTACTTTTGGGTTTATTGAGGACAAGGGAGTCATAGATTGGGTTAGCTAAGATATATACTTGGAGTTTGACCTGATTTTTGGGGGTAAAATTGTTTCTTCTTTGTTTTTAGATCCTTTTAGGGGCTCTTCAAGAAACATACCAAACTCAAGGGTGCCTGTGATAACGGTGAACCCCCCCCCCCCCCCCCCCCTAAATAACCCTAAAAAATGTCTTACATGGCTGCACCATTCATTTCAGTGCAACTAATCTGCAATACCAGACACAACCTGTGGACAGGCGAGGCGCTGTTTCTTGAAGCAGAGCCGAACAACCACTTGCCAGACGAGCACTTGTAACTCTGGATGTGACCTAAAAGGGAGACTCCGTTTCCGCTCTCAAAGGAGTGAACCCCCCCTCCCAAATATCCACTTTAATACCAGCACCCGCCACCCATTACAGTTGATGAGACACCGGTATCCCCTCTACGGGATTGAAGGGACACTATAGAGACAAACACAAACTTATTACATTTTAAGATTTCATTTTCATCAAAAAAGTTCAGTGCTTATAGAAAAAAATTTAAAAAACCCCCCCAAAACACAATGGAAGTAAACCGTACACAAAGTAAGAGGGAGTAAAACAAGGATCTGCTCATTTACAGATATAACTTCCTGGCCTCGGAGCTCGTCAGGAAGTTGGACAGATCTGCAGGTTTGGCTGCGTGTCCAGGTATCTGACCAAGGAACAATGAAGTTGCCCTAACCCAACCCCCGTCCATAATTTCCCAACTGGTCCTGGGGCTGGCTGACTGCATGTACCAAATCATTGGCTATGACCTATGTAGGGGATATGCCAGGACTCCTTATAGGAATGATATGGCCAGCATGAAGGTGAGATCATATTCCCTTCAGCACATTCTTTATATTATATTACTGGTCCACATGCTCGATGTTACTGACTGGTCTGGGTTCCCCAACCATGTATCTGTATACGGACAGTTATAAAACATGAATTATGATATAGAATCCCCAGATATCAAACTGAGAAAAGTAGCCATGGTGTCGGCCTACAAGTCACACACAAGTCACTTGGCTTCTTTGCCTTGACCTTGACCTAAATAATAACTTGATATGTGTATATTGGGTGACATTAACACCCACCGTAGACTGGCTCAGAGCCACAACCTGACTACCCCGATGTTATATGTACAAGACTGGTCCTTGTTATATTATATGGCCCCGGTCACTGCACATAGTCTATTGTTATTGTCTTCGCTACACGTATGGGCTGGGTTTTAGGCAACGATCTGCTTATACAAGTCTACGTTTGAGGTCTGCAGCGGCACGGACCGGCTCAGCGCCCCCTCCCGTCATTGTGGCCGTCCCGTGCCGCATGTTAATGGATTACAGAGGTTCTTTAACCAGGTGAGATCTCTCCCGGCCGTACTGGGTAATGGATGTCTCTCCGTTTAATGAGCCCTCTGCCGCGTGAAGGGCTGACGTCTCCCTGCCACACATTTCACCCGTCTCCACCAGGTTGGCGTTGCAGGTGCGGCGGATTATCCTCGCTCGGCATAGAGGACTGGAGTTGTCTAACTTTTAAATTGATTAGAGCGCATTAATTTTTAAACACGTGTCACACACCCTTAACCAAGCACCAAGAGGTGGAGGAGGCGCCATGGTGCACGATCCACCGAGAAGTGAAAAAAACTAACACAAAGCCTGCCCTTCATTAGCCCTGATGATTCCTCCTGACAGGCGGTGCGAGCTTCCGATGCCAGGCCAGACCAGGGCAGGACCCGCTGCCACGCACCATTTACCCTTTGTCAGCGTCTTCACTCAGAGCCCGGGCATTGCTGTACACACGAGTCTGTCATGCGTCAGCCTCAATTAGACTCATCTCTCGGCGCCTGGAAAAGCAACTGCTGACTCCTCGCTGGGTACGTTTTTTTTTTTTTCTTTCCTCCCCTCAATCCGCTTACTTTGCAAGCTGAGTTTTATTCATTAGAAGCAGTTTTGTGACAGTTCCTGCACAGGAGACTCGGCTTTTGCTTGTAAAGTGGCTTCTCGTTAGTTTGGGAAATTGTTTTTGGTTCTTTTGTGAAATTCAGGAGCATCCAGGAAAAAAAAAAAAAAAAAAGAGGCCAATTCTTCTTCTTACACCTTCCTGAAAAGAGGCGTTTCAGTCGCTGTCCAGAGGGGGCGCACCATCAATCATGTGTTACACTTTCTGCAAGCTCTGGCCGTTCCCAGGCTTTTCTCGGACATGGCGGCCTCCATTATCTATGAGGACATCAGAGCATGTGCTGACAAGTAGCAGACGTCTCTATGTGACTATTGTGACCCGCCAGGTTATGCTCACCCGCCCACCCACCCCCACCTCCCCATATAGCAGTCACCAACGAAGAGGAAGATGAAAATCCATGGACTGTTATACCCCAAACCAACCGCCCCACCACTCACCCACCCGAGTCCAACTCCCCCCCCGCCCACACACACTTTACTAGCTTTGGCAATGCCAAATATCTATTCGGACGTGCCAATAAAGCTTTTTGATTTGATTTGATCTGATGGTACCCAGGCAGTGGGGATTTTTTACCCTTTAAAGGACCATTCCTTAAATAGTAATATTTGTCTTTTCTTAGCTTGCCTTGACTTTCTTCAAGATGTCACTTGATCAGGATGTGACCACTCTTTTATACCATGTGTTGCTGTGCAACCAACAGGAGTTCTATTGAGTTCTATTGATACTATTGAGAGCTAACATGTGGCCTAAGAACCATCGGAGTCCTGCCCGTCTGTTCTTCTGCTCTCCTCTTCTGTCCCTATGTATCCCTGTTCCTCCTCTGCCTGTCACATAGTCAGTTCTTTATATTGCCCATAGTTCCTCTCTCATAGTCAGGACACTTTGACCTCATGATTTTCCACAGTCACCACAGATGGTGCAGCTTCAAGGACCTTGGGTAAGATTATCCTCCTATTGTAAGGTCCTGGAAGTTGCAATCTAGCATTAGCTCTGCAGTGTTTTGCAGAAACATAAATATACACAAGTACAGTTACTAGACCTAGGTAGAGGTGCTAGATCTGGATACAGGTGCTAGACCTGGGTACAGGTACAATACTTTGGTACAGGTGTAAGACCTGGGTTTGGGTACTAGACGTGGGTACTGGTACTAGACATAGGTACAAATGCAAGATCTGCTTATAGGTACTAGACCTGAGTACAGATACTATACAAGGGTACAGGTACTACACATGGGTGTCCATTAAAAAATGTATTCCAGTGTAATTCCTGCACCGATTCCCTGTTCCAGGACCTTAAACAATGATCAGATTCCAGTCTAGACCATGAGGACGGAGCTCGGCCTGTATCCGCACTCATGTCCTGTCTGGATACGATTGGAGCAGACCTCGGCTGTGAGCAGTGGATTGGACAAGATTTAGGAACTTCCTATACATTTCCCATTCCTTTTGTAACTATTCTTGTGTTTGATTCCACAGCAAAATATGCAACAAAAATAAACAAATGGCAATTTTTCCCGCGACACTTTTCACATAAATGCCAAAGCGTTTTCCTCTGCGGACTTTCTGCTTCCATTACACCTGTAGGGAAATCGCCATTATTTCCGTAGGTATAATTGACATGCTGCGATTTCCAAAACCATTGCGCGTATTTTTCTGCAGTTTGAGGGGAGTTCTGGTCACTTTGGCGCAGCTAAACCTTGGTATTCACGCCACGTGGGGCCTAAGAGAGGTTTCTGGGATAGATGGAAAACTCAATAGGATGGGACAAGACGAAATGATACTTCTCCTGCCAGTCCTCAGATTTGGGGACACGTCCTCTATTCCCACTGAGCTGGAATGGCAGGGGCTCCGGTGACCAATCACTGGCCTCACTGGTCACATGACGTGTCAGTAGTGACATCATCAGAACCCATCATGTGCCCACTGCCCTCCTGGGTATAGGTTACACGTCACCCAAGCTGAGGACTGGCGGTAGGTGAGTATCACAACCGTGTTATTATTGACCCCCAAGCCCTGGTGTCAGGCCGACATCTGTGGAGGTCAGGTGTGTACCGTCCCCTCCTTTACCTGCACTCCCCCTAGGACCGTCCTCGCTCCAGTTGTGTTACTATGTGCGGAGTTTGCTCCATCTGTAGGAGAAGACTTTGTATTCCTGAAATGAACGCCTTCCACCAGGAGCGAGCGCCGCGCACTTCTGTTTTACTGCAGGCAAATCCGATTCAAACAAGTCCAGGAATATGGGTCAAGTTATGTATTCAGCAGCAGCCGCCTGCCTTCCACTGATATATAGGTAACACGTCTAATAATCTGCATATTTTATCCTTGATGTATCTCAGGAGGCCAGCAGAACCCAGAACTGCCGTCTTCCTAATTGAAACCAGTGGAAATACAGAGAAGTCTGTTCCCGGACTCGGTGTCCCTGCTGATGGCCTGATCATTTGTCTGACAAAAAAAAAAAAAGCCGCCATTCTAATGCGCGTTAGCATAGAGGAAAACCACAATTAAACACACATAAGGGATTTGTAGCGGCACAGGACAATCGGAAAATCTGCTGTCACTTTTGCTAATGAGGCAATCCTTAAGAGAGCTGAAAAGCTGCCTTCTCCCGGGAGACAGACGGCGTCGCTGATAATAATGGATACTTCCCGGCGCGTTTTATCTCCCCCCCCCTCCCCTTGTACCCCAAGGAAGCGGCGGAAGGGGTTAAATCCGCTCTGACGGCTCGCAGCTCTTTCCAATACAACAGATGGTTGGTAATCATATTGTATCACATTTCCATATCATGTACGGCACGCCGGTGAAAATCGCTGTAAATACTGAAAAAGGCAAAAAAAAAAAAAAAAAAGACTCGTATCAAGTGCTCGGAGCAGCTGCGAGCGCGGTGACTCCTGCCAACTCCGCCACAAGTTACAGCCGTATCATAAAGGGGGCCTCTACTACTTAAACTTACAATGGCTCCTCCCCCACGATCACCACGATCACAGATCTGCAGCTGATGGAATTGGAATTGGAATTTTTTTTGTCTTGTTCCCCCAACATTCCAAGTCAGTCTGTGCTGCCAATATACTATATAGGCTCCCTACTGTCAGGTGGGCGGTCCCAGACTATCTGCTCCAG
Organism: Leptodactylus fuscus; assembly: GCF_031893055.1. NCBI lineage: Eukaryota > Metazoa > Chordata > Amphibia > Anura > Leptodactylidae > Leptodactylus > Leptodactylus fuscus. The sequence continues at coordinate 2,184,914 of NC_134274.1, read as the reverse complement.
CCAAGGACCGCCCACCTGACCATAAGGCTCCTAAACCGCCTACTGGGTTCTGAAACTAACAGCACCGATCGCTCAGGAATGGCGGGGACTAGAGAAAGAACATCAGCGGTGCCTATGGAAGGATGCAGGGAGGTGGTGGGGGGTCCGCTATAAGGCTTACACCTCAAAAATGTGAATGTTATTTATTTTATAAGTTAAAACATTTTATAATTTTTTTTTATTTATTTTTTTTGAATTGCAATCTGTCCTTATCCGCATGTATGTCGGTCCTATGACACGGGGCCAGCGCTGTTTGTATGTGGGACCTGGTGGGGGGCGGTGCAGGGTGGGGGGCGCACAGGACCTTCTCCAGGACTGATAGTATTTAAAGACTTTGGCGAGGCGGAGGAAACGCACATGACTCACTCACAAGGCATTTGGCAATAAAAACACCAGTTATTACATTTTCTCCTTAAGCAGTAACCATGTGCTTGGCAGCGAGCCAAGAGCCGACGAGCCGAGCGCAGACATCATTCACCGGGGTGACAAAAGAATCCGTCACTTGGATCCAATAAACTTGAGGGATGGGAGTTTGGGAAGAGTCACTTGGGAACTTTTTTTTTTTTTTGTTTATGCGCCGGAGAAGAGATTCACGTGTAGAAGCGTTCATGGAGCTCAGCGCCGGATCACCGCCATCGCGTCACTGTATCCAGTAGATATCCAGTCAGTCTTGAGTTGTCTTCATCCAGCTTTTCTAGATTCCTGAATGTCAGATCCGCTGGGCTAGGTCCTGTACACGGCTCCAATGACCTCATTCACACTTAAGTGTTTTACATTAGAAATTGTATCCAAAGGGGAGGAACATTCTAATGGAATAAATTTCACCTGTTTCTTTCCGTGACCTCCTGGTGACCCGTTCTATCCTTTTGACCCCCTTGTGGGGGGTCGTGAACCCAGGACAAAACCCAGGACAAGTCCATTTTCTGGTTCAACCCATTATTGAATTATATGGGACAGTGGAGGGAACAGGCAGCCCATGGATATCACAGACATGTCCATGGAGACTTGGGGTGACGTCCGGAGGGATCTGGGGAGAATATTTCATTGCACCCTCAGACCCACGAAGGGGCGTAACTTAAGGGGTGCAGAGGTCTCGCTCAGCACTAGAGACAATACATTATAATCGGGGTCCAGGAGTTTCATGTAGGTGACGGAGCGGTGACCCCTGACGTGTGACCTGCCCATCTCTCTCTATGTACTGCAGTTACATGTGCCGTGTCTTCCCGCGCTGTTCTTACATGGCGTCTCCCGCTGTAGCGATATAATAGACGATAATTGCCTAATACAGAGGATTGGACGGCTCCGCTCCACATAACATGGCAACCAAACCCTTGAGACTCTGCGTCTTGCCGGGTAATGATACTCATCCTACTTGACCTGAGAACGCTCCCGGCCCGCTCGCTCTTCACTCCTTTCTTTGTGTCTTTCTGTGCGGTCGTCACCTTGTATCAGCCGCTTGTGGTCACGATTGTAGCGGTTTCTTGAGTAATCTTATGTCACTTCGATAAGGAGAGGGGACGTATCGCCTCCATATGGAAATCTACGACGGCTCCTCTTTATAGACAGTCGCCTGATTTATTGTGTACGACCAGTAGAGGATGATGCCGCCATCTTTCTATCTCCCCGCATCGCCAGTAGTCATGTAACATGGCACTAAAGGACTTATATAAAGGGTCAGGACACAGAATATTCCCGCTAGACCAAGTCCTTATATCACGTGTCTGTGCCGTGTCATGAGCAGCGTATGATTGTAGGGGTCGGATGCTTTTACCTCTCTAATGGTGTCCTGATGACACAAAGCGCCGCTGTCCTCGCTCCCTAGCGGTCACTTTCTTCTCGCTACCACCAGTGGTCACAGCGGTCAGACGAGACATCACATCCCCTACGTCACAAAAATGGCCTAAAACCTCCAGATTCTCCGAGCCTCTGCTCATGCCTGTCTGTCAACTTTTTAGCTAGAAAAGTGGCGTAAATGGTGGCAGAATCCACGTGTAATGGCGGCAGAAGGGAGCGGCTAAGTCATGGTAAGGTACGGTCTTCTCAATCTAACCCCCCCAAGGGTATAACTTTTCCAAGACAAAAAGCATAGGACAAAACTGAGCCAAGTGAGTGCCAACCAGCTCAGCTGACATTTCGGCCTCTCATCCAGCTTTCCTGTGCTCCAGAATGGCCCAGTTGTTAATGAACTGTCTGTCTGTATCTCCTGCGACACGTCATTATCTTACTGTATAAGAAGCATCGGCATCACCCGATGGACATCTACGGATAGGGGACTACTACTCCCAGCAAGCCCGCCATTGTCCTGATCAGCAGGAAGAGACGCGTTGCGAGCCGTCCTCATCATCATACATGGAGGATAGTAAACAGTCTCCAGACAGGCACAGACCGAGCACTAGATTATGGAAATATCTTGCACTCCAAGGAAATCCTTTTGCCCCGATACTTTCACCTGGAAAATTAAGGACAGATGCTTGTGCTAATTAAAATAAAATCTCTTCTGTCGGAACGGTGAGGCGCTAAATAATTGATCATATGTTAATGTTACCTGTAATAGGCTGTCTCTGCTGAAATGGAGACATTCCTCTCGGATGTACTATCATAGAGCGGCTTAGTAACACTTTCATCTTCCTTAATCAGGCATGCTGATTTCCCCGCCAATATCTCCATCTCATAAAGCGCACTCCCTTTCACACCCCTCTCCTCCCCCGCGGCCAGGACTTTGGGTTACTATCCAGGAATTTGGCTTTTTATGACCTCCCATCCTGTACCTGATAGTAGTTGGTTCATATCCTCGGAATGGAGCAGCCCCGAGACAGCAGAAAGAACGTGAGATATTGTAACGAGCCCGTCTGCTGCGAGCGCGGGACCGGTCACAAGGATTTCAGCAGGTGCCCCCTTGGTCAGTTCACTGTAAGGGGCAATAAGGCAGGTTTAGTAAGTCTTTACACCTTGTATACGTGTTTCTGGACCAGGCATTGTGAAGATGCGACTCTAATCTAGAGAGTTTGTAATCTTTGAAAGAAAAAGCCAAACATATTGTTTCCTTCTTATTAGAAAGTTCCAGATTTCACGCACTCGGATTGCAGGGTGTAACTAGTGATCAGACACCCCCCACCCTTCAGGGGTTGAGGGGATTTATTTAGTTGCTGATGGGAACCCTATCCCTGATAGTTGTCAGTACCTGGCCTCCAGCATGGAAGTAAATGCCCCCCCTTACGGTGCACGTACCTGGCTGGATGGTGCATATTTTCTGATTTGCTGGACTTGGTGTAAACCAGCTGACAGCAGAGGGCAAAAGCCGCATTGAAAGTCTGAGAGGAGGCTTTGAAGCCTGGCAGAAGCGGCTCAGGACAAGGCGCACTGAGACTCGGCTAATGAGAGTCGCTGCCTCTGGCCTGCTTGTTATTTCCAAGTCACAGAAAGGGAAAGTCTTATCATTTATATACTATTTACTAAATAAGGACATATATAGCGGTCACTGCAAGGAAGAGGGGGCGCCAGAGCCCAGATGGTAATGAGCCCTACGCCTGTCTTAACCTTCATAGTCTTCTCTCACTCTCTATTCTATCTTCAGTACATATCATTTAATCTCAGTATACTGCCCTCTCTGGCTAGGCTTGGTATATGTATATAATGTGTAGAGTACATTGGCCCTTCTGTCTATCCTCAATACCTTTCTCCTCTGTCTGTGCCCCCTTATGTCCATCCTCTGTACACTTCCCCTCTACATTTGCTCTATATACTCCACCACTATCTATCCTCTATATCCCCTCCCCCCATATCTGTACTTAATGCATGCTCTGTCTATCCTCAGTATATTCTCCTCTCTGTCTATCCTCGGTATATTATCTTCTCTGTCTATCCTCGGTATATTCTCCTCTCTGTCTATCCTCGGTATATTATCCTCTCTGTCTATCCTCGGTATATTAGCTTCTCTGTCTATCCTCGGTATATTCTCCTCTCTGTCTATCCTCGGTATATTCTCCTCTCTGTCTATCCTCAGTATATTCTCCTCTCTGTCTATCCTCGGTATATTCTCCTCTCTGTCTATCCTCGGTATATTCTCCTCTCTGTCTATCCTCGGTATATTCTCCTCTCTGTCTATCCTCGGTATATTCTCCTCTCTGTCTATCCTCGGTATATTCTCCTCTCTGTCTATCCTCGGTATATTATCCTCTCTGTCTATCCTCGGTATATTCTCCTCTCTGTCTATCCTCGGTATATTATCCTCTCTGTCTATCCTCGGTATATTCTCCTCTCTGTCTATCCTCGGTATATTCTCCTCTCTGTCTATCCTCGGTATATTCTCCTCTCTGTCTATCCTCAGTATATTCTCCTCTCTGTCTATCCTCGGTATATTCTCCTCTCTGTCTATCCTCTGTATATTCTCCTCTCCGTCTATCCTCGGTATATTCTCCTCTCTGTCTATCCTCTGTATATTCTCCTCTCCGTCTATCCTCGGTATATTCTCCTCTCTGTCTATCCTCAGTATATTCTCCTCTCTGTCTATCCTCAGTATATTCTCCTCTCCGTCTATCCTCAGTATATTCTCCTCTCTGTCTATCCTCGGTATATTCTCCTCTCTGTCTATCCTCGGTATATTCTCCTCTCTGTCTATCCTCGGTATATTCTCCTCTCTGTCTATCCTCGGTATATTCTCCTCTCTGTCTATCCTCGGTATATTCTCCTCTCTGTCTATCCTCGGTATATTCTCCTCTCTGTCTATCCTCGGTATATTCTCCTCTGTCTATCCTCGGTATATTCTCCTCTGTCTATCCTCGGTATATTCTCCTCTGTCTATCCTCGGTATATTCTCCTCTCTGTCTATCCTCGGTATATTCTCCTCTGTCTATCCTCGGTATATTCTCCTCTGTCTATCCTCGGTATATTCTCCTCTGTCTATCCTCGGTATATTCTCCTCTGTCTATCCTCGGTATATTCTCCTCTGTCTATCCTCGGTATATTCTCCTCTGTCTATCCTCGGTATATTCTCCTCTGTCTATCCTCGGTATATTCTCCTCTCCGTCTATCCTCGGTATATTCTCCTCTCCGTCTATCCTCTGTATATTCTCCTCTCTGTCTATCCTCGGTATATTCTCCTCTCTGTCTATCCTCGGTATATTCTCCTCTCCGTCTATCCTCTGTATATTCTCCTCTCCGTCTATCCTCGGTATATTCTCCTCTCCGTCTATCCTCGGTATATTCTCCTCTCCGTCTATCCTCTGTATATTCTCCTCTCTGTCTATCCTCGGTATATTCTCCTCTCTGTCTATCCTCGGTATATTCTCCTCTCCGTCTATCCTCTGTATATTCTCCTCTGTCTATCCTCGGTATATTCTCCTCTCCGTCTATCCTCGGTATATTCTCCTCTCCGTCTATCCTCTGTATATTCTCCTCTCTGTCTATCCTCGGTATATTCTCCTCTCTGTCTATCCTCGGTATATTCTCCTCTCCGTCTATCCTCTGTATATTCTCCTCTCCGTCTATCCTCGGTATATTCTCCTCTCCGTCTATCCTCGGTATATTCTCCTCTCCGTCTATCCTCGGTATATTCTCCTCTCCGTCTATCCTCTGTATATTCTCCTCTCTGTCTATCCTCGGTATATTCTCCTCTCTGTCTATCCTCTGTATATTCTCCTCTCTGTCTATCCTCTGTATATTCTCCTCTCTGTCTATCCTCGGTATATTCTCCTCTCTGTCTATCCTCGGTATATTCTCCTCTCTGTCTATCCTCGGTATATTCTCCTCTCTGTCTATCCTCGGTATATTCTCCTCTCCGTCTATCCTCGGTATATTCTCCTCTCTGTCTATCCTCTGTATATTCTCCTCTCTGTCTATCCTCGGTATATTCTCCTCTCCGTCTATCCTCGGTATATTCTCCTCTCTGTCTATCCTCTGTATATTCTCCTCTCTGTCTATCCTCTGTATATTCTCCTCTCTGTCTATCCTCGGTATATTCTCCTCTCTGTCTATCCTCGGTATATTCTCCTCTCCGTCTATCCTCGGTATATTCTCCTCTCCGTCTATCCTCGGTATATTCTCCTCTCCGTCTATCCTCTGTATATTCTCCTCTCCGTCTATCCTCGGTATATTCTCCTCTCCGTCTATCCTCGTTATATTCTCCTCTCCGTCTATCCTCGGTATATTCTCCTCTGTCTATCCTCGGTATATTCTCCTCTCTGTCTATCCTCGGTATATTCTCCTCTCTGTCTATCCTCGGTATATTCTCCTCTCTGTCTATCCTCGGTATATTCTCCTCTCTGTCTATCCTCGGTATATTCTCCTCTCTGTCTATCCTCGGTATATTCTCCTCTCTGTCTATCCTCGGTATATTCTCCTCTCTGTCTATCCTCGGTATATTCTCCTCTCCGTCTATCCTCTGTATATTCTCCTCTCCGTCTATCCTCGGTATATTCTCCTCTCTGTCTATCCTCGGTATATTCTCCTCTCTGTCTATCCTCGGTATATTCTCCTCTCTGTCTATCCTCGGTATATTCTCCTCTCTGTCTATCCTCAGTATATACTCTTTGCTGTATCTATCCTCCCTTTATGTATCTTCAGTGCACCTCAGCTATATCTATCCTCTATATATTTCACTCTGTATCCTATAGATCTATCCCCTCCTATCCTCACTACAGTAGAGAGTTTGGCCATGTACTAATTGTCTTACATGAGCCGCGGAGTATAAAGATCTATAGCCGGTCAGTATAAGCAGATAGAGGAGAGCAATGGTGAGCAATGCGTTAATCCGAGGTCCACAAGGTGTTGTGTGTAGTGAATTGTGCGGACAAGTAAAAGCAAATTATCTACAAGGAGAACAAGGAGCCTCGTCCCTCTATAAATAACGGCAGCTTCTGTCTTAGAACTGAAAAGAATGGAAAACTCACAGTTGCAAATCAATAGGAAGACAATGATGAATTATTCAGATCCCTCTGACAGTGCACCGTATAGTGCGCCGGGGCTGGTATAAAGCAATTATAGTCTGCGGCTTGTTTGTGTGCGCGCCATGCTAAACGACTAACCTAAGAGGGCATCATTCACATCGGTTATCAATAGGCAGTAACCTATATGCGGTCCGCGGCTCGTCTGCTGGAAGGGCTCGAGCCAAGTGCTAAGTGACTTAATTTGCCCCCGTAACGCGAGGTTTCAATTAGGAATTAAGTTCTTTATTTGGAGAGGAATAAATCAGAAGAGCTTAAACAAGAGATTACAAGGAGGCGTTTGCCAAGGGAGAAGTCGCCCTGTTTTCAGCTGTTTACCTAAGGGTTAGAGGCTCCAGCGCCAAGAGGCTCCGAACAGCTGGGCAGATTATTGAGAATGCCTCTTGGTATGTGTCAGTCTGAGAGGATCGATATTAGTGCACAGCTTAGGATGGGAGGGAGCTGTTTAAACATTGAGAGCTCCTGGGATTACAGCCGATGAAAAAATAATGTTTAACAAATATGATGATGGGTTATAAAGCGGCTCGTGGCTCCTCGCTGGAAGGGCCGGGGTTAGGCGGCGAGGCTCGCAGCTACGTGAGGATTTAAAACACTTCGCCGTCAAGAGGGAAAGATGAAATGAAGAAAATTCTGTAGCCATCTTATACCGAAGTCTGGGGATGAGACTGAGAAGAGGTAGCCACTATGCTTCATCCATAATGACTATTCAGAGCTCAGACTGATCTTACATTGGATATATGGCACCTGCATAGTCCGCAGTGCAGTACACATCATGGATGTCATCACTCATGGCCTTCTGTGCCCCAACAAGAAGACCGTCACCTGTCTATCATGTACACATTCATTTTTCTAGGAGGTTAGTTAAAGGGGTTTGTTAAGGGACTTGTCCTTAGTAAAGCCCATTGGGGTCCAAAACCTGCGACCTCTGTGCATCGGCTGTTTAAAGTTTTGCTTGCACTTCACAGGCTGTGACTTCATTGGGCACATGCCCTGTTCTCTGCTCAGTCAAGTGAAAGGTTCACAAGATATTATACCAAACACAGCCACTATACCATGTGGGGCGCTGTGCTCAAATCAAACAGCTGGTCAGTGCGGTGCCAGATATCCGATATCGTAAGAATAGGGCATCAATTAATAAGCCGAGAAAATCCCTTCAACCTACCAGGAGAACTCAAACATCTCCCCTGGTAGGATTGGAATCCAGAATGTGTAGATGGCTGGTGGGGTATCTTCACTGGCTACCAGTAGTGGGCGCCAACAACTCTATCTTATTTAGATATAGAGAGAGGGCACCAGACTGACTTGCGGGGATCTGTTTCTATCATTAGATCTTAACCACCAGGATTACGGAGTCAGTAGTCTACTCCACCAGATCCAACTCCTCTATTTTTCCATGGCCCGACTCCAGCTCCGATCATAAGTGGCTGACGACTATGACAGGAACAATAAAGTTCCTCCAATTCAGGGGAAAAAAATTAGGGAATGTAACAAGATCAGAATCTAAATAATTAGACAAGATTAATAATTGTATCATTTTATTCAGAAGTCGTCGTCAGGCTCCATCTGAAGCTCGTCCCACCTCTGACACCAAATCTCCGCTAACCACTGCGTATAGATTGTATCTTCAGGTATCCGTCTGCTTTTGCAGTTTGATTCATAGAAAACGTCTTTTGTTTGTCATCAGCTTTGGCTTTACACCGAGGCTTGTGGGAAATGTACAGAAATGACTTTCCAGATAATAAATAATAATAAACCTCTCAGCTTTTTTTTTTTTGTAAATAAATGACTCGGAGAACATTTCCAGAAAATCTCTCTAGTCTTCCTGAATGCTATTAAAATACTTTAAACCACTAACCTGCAGTGATGAGACTTAAAATTGTGAAGTGGATCAGTCTAAAGGTCTTCAGCCATTGTGTGAGAGAGGCATTCAGGTAGAACAGACAATATTGATGCACATCATGGAAAAGAAGAGAAGTTCAGGCTACAGAAACTTTCTACAGAGTGTCAAGATGACCTATAGGTTGGGGTTTCTACACAACTAAAGACGATAACATGGAAGTGCCAGGACAGGGCTTGTAGGGGCTTCATGTAGAAGTATCACTGAGGTCATAGCCTTCATGGTGATCATATGGTGACGTGAGGATTCAACTCCATCTTTGGCCAGTAGTTGAAAGTGCCACCACTTGAGTCCAGCCATGGCTGACTATGGACCAAGATACATACTATAAAAGAAACTGAAGAACAAGGAAGAAAATAAAATTCTGCAGAAGTCCGTTATATGGTTGCCTTTGTATGTCAACCATGGAATCCTAACCATTTCTGGTGAGATATCAGGGAATTCTTGCATGTTGGAGATCATGGCGTCTAATCTCATAGTTCTGGAGGTCTGAGATCCGTAACATCTCAGTAAATATGGCCAGTTTGATGCTTATTAAAATCTCTGCTTTGGAGTCGCTTCATTCAGAGCTTGAAGCAATCAGGATGGCCTGTAATTCTTGAATTGCACAAGTTCAGACATTGGGACCAAACCGAGGTTGAACAATTGTCCAAGACCAAGGGCAAGAAGGCCAACCCAACCCAACCGCGCCTTCTCATGGATCTAGCCTTGTATTGGGAATAATTATTATGTTCCATATGGAAGATTTCTTCATCGTACCTAGTACGTTCCCCTCCATCGTCCTGGATGTGTCCGCCACTCCACACTCCCTCATTGGGCATTAACATTTTTTTGTATTTTTTTTAATGCAGCGATAAACATTTTATGAAACCTTCCAATGCAGTAACACATTTCTATAAGTCTGAGTCTGGACCGAAATGTCTATCCTTTTCCATGAGTGGTGGAGCTCCACGAGGGCTGTAAAGAGTCCAGTCTACCCGGCCTACACAGACGGGCTAAGTGCCTCTGTGTGCCCTCAGGACCTGCATGCAGAGAGCTGGAGTGTGGTTAACACATTGCAGAAACCACAGGACTCGTAATGCCGGCGGCTCCACCATTGTGTATTTTCCATCTCATTCAGGTGTTAATAAATTGTTATTTTATATGATCGCATTCTGGGCGAGTATTTGCGACCGCGGCACCGCTCTGAGCCAGTCATAAAGAATAACTGTGGGTATAATATTTCCTTGTTTTTCATAATTACTCTCTTAGACCAGGTGACCCCCTCTTTTATGATCCCATATAAGAAGCCCTGCATTCTAATCACACCGGCTAATTGGATTTTTTCCTCTGCGACTTCCACTGGAATTTTAGAATAGAAATATTTTTTTTGCTGTTATTTGTATTGAGGTAAATTAGTAAGAAATTGTGAAACAGCTTTTTGACCTTTTCACTTTGAGCATATCATGTTAATAGGACAATAGAAAAATTCAATAAGTTGTGAGTGGTCAGGTGGCTCTAAAGTGATGCCGGCCGTAAATCGGGAACTTACTCAACATTTCTATCACTTATTCCCGTCACTCATTTCTTAGTGAAGCTGAAGACCACATCAGACACTAATGGAAGATCGGTATCTATGAAGGTATTGGGGTTTTTGGCCCTCGTCAGCTGCCATTGTCTTCAATGCTTGAAACTGATCCATGGCAATAAAAAATATGCACTACAACATCAGAATCCCTGCCCTGGTCACAGATGGAGGCAGATGCCCAGTCCAGGTCATAGGCAGAGGCAGAAACTCGGACTAGGTCTTGGATAGAGGTAGAAGCCCAGCCTAGATCTTGGACAGAAATAGAAACCCAACCTTGAGCTTGGATAGAAGTAGAACCCCACATAGTTCTTGGATAGAGGTAGAAGCCGAACCTTGGTCTTGGATAGCGGTAGAAGCCTAACCATGGTCTTGGATAGAAGTAGAAGCCCAACCATGGTCTTGGATAGAAGTAGAGGCCCACCCTTTTTCTTGGATAGAAGTAGAAGCCCAACCTTGGTCTTGGATAGAAGTAGAAGCCCAACCTTGGTCTTGGATAGAAGTAGAAGCCAACCTTGGTCTTGGATAGAAGTAGAAGCCCAACCTCGGTCTTGGATAGAAGTAGAAGCCCAACCTCGGTCTTGGATAGAAGTAGACGCCCCAACCTTGATCTTGGATAGAAGTAGAAGTCCAACCTCAGTCTTGGATAGAAGTAGACGCCCAACCTCGGTCTTGGATAGAAGTAGAAGCCCAACCTTGGTCTTGGATAGAAGTAGAAGCCCAACCTCGGTCTTGGTTAGATGTAGAAGCCTAAACTAAGTCTGGTAGAGGCCAAAACTCAGCCTGGGTCATGGATAGAGACAGACACTGAACCAAAGCCTTGGATAGAGGCTAAAGTTCAACCCAGGTCTTGGATAGAGGCAGAAATCCTGTCCAGGTAATAAATAGAGCCAAAGTCCAGTCTAAATCATGTGTAGAGGCTGAAGGCCAGTTCAGGTCACAGAGAGAAGCAGAAACCTAACCCAGGTCATGGATAGTGGCAGTAGCCAAGGCTAAAGCCTACCCCAGCTTACAGATAGAGACAGATGATCAGGCAAGTTACAGACAGAGGCTGAGATTTATGGAAGGACAGGGATAGAGGCAAAGTCCAGATCACAGATAGAAGCAGGTCAGGCCAGGTCATAGATAGAGGTAGAAACCCAGACCATGTGATGCCTACAAAGCAGAAGTCTATGGTCAATTCTTCTTTTTAACTTACTATTGTTGTCTAGGACAAGACTCTTCACAGATCAACAAGTGTTTGATATAATGGACATCACAAATCTATAGTGTAGTTAAATCTCTGTTGGGAGATCTTGGCCCCCGCCAGTGCGGCCACCACTTCAGCTCCACTTTGGACGTCCTGGGAACTGTCTAGTTACGTATTAATAGAACATCTACATTGTTATTCATTTTTACATATTTTACGTCTCTGTGCGGAGATTCCAATGGATGAGAATGATTCTAAGATGGAAATCTTTAGACCTCTCCTAAACTTCTCATTATTTGTATTTGCAACATTGTTCGACTTTGAATTCTACAAACTTCTTTCTTCTATCTGGTTCTGTTCATGGGAAACCCTTTAACCCTTCCCGCGCTGCAGCAGGTGACAGAGATGAATCTCCGGGGTGAGCGCCGCTTATCCCAGTCAGACGTCTTTAATTATCACATCATTAGGCTCAATTAGCCAAATAAAACAACAAATCGACGCTGAAATTTTTTCGATATTTTCATAGACAAAAAGGCAAATAAATGTAAATGGCGCAGTGTATACACGACGTGAATAATTCAGGGGGTGACAATGCCGCTACGTTTTAATGAAATCCCTTTGACAAATGTAATGAAGGTGTTTTAACGTGACGGGCCGGCGTAGACGCTATCCCGGCGGCTCCCCGAGGTCCGGACTAATTGTGTCGATTGCTTTCAAGCTTTGAATACTTTTATTGGATAATGAACTGTTAAGGAGCGTTAGATCTTTCTTAAGCAGAAATTCGGGGGCTGGAGAGATAGGCCTGAGGTGTGGCGCTATAAACGCAATTAGACGAGAGATGGAACGTAACGTCTTTGATCTGACTGTCAGATTGTGATTAGGAGTGTGAAGACTTTAATCTGGGCGGGCGCTTTCATTATCTTTTTTAACTGTTTTAAACTGGGGGAAATTACGACGTCTCCGATATTGGTTTAACACATTTGTAGAATAACCGGAGAGGTGACGGCGGCACGAAATGTTCGGCCACCAGTTTTAGATTATTTGTGTCCCCGTCGTGACAGAAGACGCCGGCGTTGTTTGTTAACTCTTAAAGAGCCAGGATATTTTTATCATCTGGATACATTGGCCCCACTTCTCCTTGGTGCACGCCCTGGTCGTCTTCCTGGTCTTGGTGGTTTGGTTTCCAGTAGATTGTTACCAGCCTAGTCTTACAATCTCTATGCTCTGACTTCCTAATGTGCAGGGCTTCTGCTTATACAAAGGAGCCAATCTGAACAGACAGAGCTGCAGTATAAAGAATTGACCTCTGATGAAGGAGGAGATAGAGCTTAGGCTTCCAGGGGCTCCAATACACATTGCGGTGAAAGGTCGCCATACACTTACCATAGATGATTCCCAACTCCACATCGTGTGAATGCAAAACAGTATATGGAGGTATTGGAAGAAGCAGAGGGGTCTGGAGAGCACAGCCGAATATGGAGGGGAAAGAGGGGTCTGGAGGGCAGAGCAGAATATGGAGGGGAAAGAGGGGTCTGGAGGGCAGAGCAGAATATGGAGGGGAAAGAGGGGTCTGGAGGGCAGAGCAGAATATGGAGGGGAAAGAGGGGTCTGGAGGGCACATCCGAATATGGAGGGGAAAGAGGGGTCTGGAGGGCACAGCCGAATATAGAGGGGTCTGGAGGGCACAGCCGAATATGGAGGGAACAGAGGGGTCTGGAGGGCACAGCCGAATAAGAAGGGGACAGAGGGGTCTGGAGGGCACAGCCGAATTTGGAGGGGTCTGGAGGGCATAGAATATGGAAGGGACAGAGGGGTCTGGAGGGCATAGCAGAATATGGAGGAGACAGAGGGGTCTGGAGGGCACAGCCGAATATAGAGGGGACAGAGGGGTCTGGAGGGCACAGCCGAATATGGAGGAGACAGAGGGGTCTGGAGGGCACAGCCGAATTTGGAGGGGTCTGGAGGGCATAGAATATGGAAGGGACAGAGGGGTCTGGAGGGCATAGCAGAATATGGAGGAGACAGAGGGGTCTGGAGGGCACAGCCGAATATAGAGGGGACAGAGGGGTCTGGAGGGCACAGCCGAATATGGAGGAGACAGAGGGGTCTGGAGGGCACAGCCGAATATGGAGGAGACAGAGGGGTCTGGAGGGCACAGCTGAATTTGGAGGGATCTGGAGGGCGCAGCACTATATGGAGGGGTCTGGAGGTCATTGTAATTGTTCACCTTTTCTAAGAATTTTTGTATTAGTGTCCTGGAGACCATAAGGGGAATGGTTCCCAAAGGTTGTGTTTCGTTCTTGGGTTCGCCGTCACTCCTACGTTCCGCCATCTTTTTCCCGTCGTGCACGTCCAGCTGTAATTTTCCTTGGTTAATGTTCTTACCCTAAAGCCGATCTCTGCATCTTCCTTTGCCTTGACTCTAGCAAGATGGCCGCCCCATAGTCATGTGACTAGAACCCAACAAAGAGATATATATTTATATAAGAAAAGTGAAACAATCAGAAGTTTCCTTCATTCTCAGTGTTTAGTAACAGAAGTTACAGTCACTTTCCCTTTTACTCGACAGAACCTTTAAGTGACTCTTCATCTTCTACATTTTTGGTTTCGCCGTCCCCGTATATAATCATGTATTTTTATATAACATCATTTTTTTTTTCCCTATTAGCAAATAAAACAAAAAAAAAAAATTAACCTTTCGTCTTCTTCCATCCAGATCTGGTTTTTCTCGCTTTCCCTGCCCCGTTAGATTTGGGCAATTCCTCATAAGATTTCCTCTTTCTTAATGTGTTTCTTTTCCCCGGCCGGTATAATTGCTTTGTTTGCCGCGGCCGTCTTGTAACGTCTACCTATTAAAGCGGCGTCTTATCATCTATTAGGGACCATGGCGTTCCACTTTGCACTTCTCCTTTGTAACCAGCCATATTTTAATAGGTGACATAAGAAGCCCCTCGCCGGCCCCACCAAAAAAATAAATAAATAAATAAGCGAATGAAAAGGCAGAATGAGATTTGCAAATGATAAATGAGAAAGTTGACTAGCTAGCTAATAAAGATTTGTCTTAATCAAGTATGATTTGTCAGAACAGGAGCGAGCCGGGGTCGGGGCACATGCAATGAATTATACAGCATTCACTGGAGGGAAAGAGGCAAAAGGCCTTATGAATATGCCGCGATTATGCATCGCTAATTTGTATTCAAAGGACGGAACGCACGGAGCCGGCTCGTAGGCTAAGGAGCCCTTCACCCCAAGATGGCTTTTGTACTGTCAGAAAAAGTTCAACTTTTCTTTAGACCCTTCATGGCCGAGGTTCATTCTATGAGATCAGCGGGGTCAGCGCATGAAGACACCACTGTCACACTGGCCTTGTGTGGGGTTTTTTTACTCGCATCTGCAGAATTTTATACAATCCGTCCTGCCAGATCCTTCCTATTAATTTACTCCGTGCCACCGAAGACAAAAAAAAAAAAAAAAAAAAACAGCTCTGAAATTTTTTATTAATTTCATCATTTTTCTTCTTTAGTTCCAAAAAGTTTCCAGTAACTGACCAAATCGCACCTAAGAATAAAATAAATGCAAGACTGATGTGGCGCCGACTACTTTAGAATGGAAATTTTAAGAATATTTGAGTTTATCTTGATTTTCCGGACAATTTTGGAAAATTTATTTAACGGATCCAGTTGAGTTTCCATCGTAGAATTAAAAAAAAATTTGAAAAAAAATACATGAAATGATTCCGTAAAATTCCATCAATCTTGCATCCAATAATCTAGAAAATGTGATAATTATACTGTTGTTTTACACAATTTTGAGCAGAGAGAAACTCATCAGGTCTGAAAACAAAGTTGTCGATGGATATTTATTGGGATATTTTTTGGTTTTCTTCCTTTGCCTATTTTTTTATGACTTTCCGATAATCTGGCACCGCCCACATTAGATTAAAGGAATTTTGCTTTACGTATCTTTTGCGCAATGAAAGATTTTCTATAAAAATGAAAAAAAAATTCCAGTAAATCTAAATTTTTGAGTCAAATTTTTACAAAATTTCCTTACCTGTTTTAACTATGGGGTGTGGTTTTATCCCCGTTTTCCGATAATCTGGCACCGCCCACGTTAGATTAAAGGAATTTTGCTTCATGTATCTTTTGTACAATGAAAGATTTTCTCTAAAAATGAAAAAAAAATTCCAGTAAATCTAAATTTTTGAGTCAAAATTTTACAAAATTTCCTTACCTGTTTTAACTATGGGGTGTGGTTTTATCCCCGTTTTCCGATAATCTGGCACCGCCCACGTTAGATTAAAGGAATTTTGCTTCATGTATCTTTTGTACAATGAAAGATTTTCTCTAAAAATGAAAAAAAAATTCCAGTAAATCTAAATTTTTGAGTCAAAATTTTACAAAATTTCCAAAATCTGTTAATATTTTAACTTTAGGGTGTGGTCTTATCCCCGTTTTCCGATAATCTGGCACCGCCCACATTGGATTAAAGGAAATTTGCTTTACGTATCTTTTGTACAATGAAAGATTTTCTCTAAAATAAAATAAAAAATTCCGGTAAATCTAAATTTTTGAGTCAAAATTTTACAAAATTTCCTAATCTGTTAATATTTTAACTTTAGGGTGTGGTTTTATCCCCGTTTTCTGATAATCTGGCGCCGCCCACGTTAGGTTAAAGGAATTTTGCTTTACGAAAATCTAAATTTTTGAGTCAATTTTTTACAAAATTTCCTAATCTATTAATATTTGAATTTTGGGGTGGGATTTTATCTCCGTTTCCTGGTTGCCAGTATAAGGGCCGGTAATACATATGGGGTCGTAGCCATGTGTGACAGTCCTGGTCGATCATTTTTGGACTCTTTTTGATTTTTACCGAACGTTTCCTAGATTAACCTATGTTAATTTGAAGATTTTTGGCGGACTTTGCCCGGACTCGCCGGATACTTTGTAGCGTCGAGTAATTTGTTAGGATGTAAAAGCGAATATCTAAAAGCTCTTATATAAAGTAAACTTTTCATGTTTTTTTATTTTTTTTTAATGAGAATATTTTTGCCGGGATCAGAGTTTTCACGGCCGAGAAGGGAAACATTAAAGGAAAAGGTTGAGGCTCTGCCCGGCCCGGCCTCTTATCTCAAATTATACTGACAATTTTGGAAAAAAAAAAATCTCTAAAAAAAAAAGTGTAAATTAGAAAACAGATAGAAAATCAAAGTTTGCGCGAAAGTGTTTGCTTTGATTTTTCTTCTACTTTTTGCGGATTTGTTTTTGAGCTAATGATGCTCCACTAAATGTTGAGACTCCAGAAGCGAGTGCCTTCACTTTCTCCCCAAAGACTCCTATTTAAATGAGATTTTTTGGAATTTTTTTTTTTTTTTGTGGCGCTGGTCTGTAAAACTTGAATCGACTGTTGTAAAATTCATCACGCGCTCAATTATTCATCTGCGGGCGCTGATATGATTAACCCTATACGCGACGGAGAATCTCCCCGCAGAGATTGAATCCTCAAGTGTCAAATCAGGCGTTCGTTCCGGCCGGCTCGGCTCGACATGCCCCCCTGCCTCGGAGGGTTGATTTTTTGTTTGTCTTCCGAAATCAGCTGAGGAAGCGGCTATTTATCAAAGTGACACAGGTTTATTCTGAGCCGCACATCCCGGCAGTGCTGCGCTAATGGATAGGAACTAAATGGAAGCAGTCACATGGAGAGGGAGACAATGAATTAAAGCTCTGGCCCGCGCCTCGTCTCCGGGTTCTCACATGTTCGGTTTTTGCGAGTCCTGGTAACACAATATGCTTTACAATAACCAGGTGAACCCTCTGATATAGGTCTTATCCCCACGTATAAACGAGAATAACCCGGACCCAGGAGAAGATTCTTATCTGGTTGTTATATTATGTCAATGACGAGGGCCTCATCCACACGGGGGCTGTAAAAAAAACAAAAAAAAAACAGCCTTTATACGCGGACGAAACATTTTCCATCCATTTGCAAAATATTTTTCATCCATTTTCTGTCCATTTTTACAAAAAAATTTACTTCATTGGTCTTTTTTTTTTTTTTTTTTTTGCACTGCTCCGTTTTTTAATGCTCGTCATTCGGATCTAAATCCAATTTGATGGATGTTAAAAAGCGAACCCATTGACTTGTATTGTGTGGAGCAACCAATAATAGGACGTGTCACTGGTGAGCAAATACAGCCATAGATTTACATTATGTTAAGCAGTCGCCGCATGTTGGGTGCACGGGGTCTAAGAAACCGCTACGAAACATCATTTTCTTTCACATCCTCATAGGCTGGGCAAACACAGGAACTTTGGCGCCATTGCAATTGCACCATGATATGACCGCATCCAAACGCAATAGTCAAAAAAATCCAAACCTGATGAATAAAGTTCATGTGCAAGTCACTTGGGCCCTGTCATTGATTTTTTTTTTTTTCTTACTATCTAATGTGGATACAAATATAAAACTGCATTATACTCAAAAAGTAATATTAACCCCAAAAGGATACCAATGGACACCTCATCCTGCAAAAGATAAGTCCTTACACATTTCAATCTACAGAAAATTTTAAAAAGTCATGGCTCTCAGAATAAATACCCCATTGATACCAATAAAACAACAACCCATCCTGCAAAAAACAAGTCCCCGCACATCTCCACCTACAGAAAAAAAATGCGTTCATAATAGAGTATAAAACTCAAAATGATACCAATGAAACCAACAAGCCATCCTGCAAAAAACAAGTCCCCGCACATCTCCACCTACAGAAAAAACAATTGCGTTCAGAATGGAGTATAGAACTCAAAATGATACCAATAAACCAACAACCCATCCTGCAAAAAACAAGTCCCCGCACATCTACAACTACAGAAAAAAAAATGCATTCAGAATGGAGTATAGAACTCAAAATAATACTACCGAAACCAACAACTCATCCTGCAAAAAACAAGTCTCCACACATCTACAGAAAATTTTTAAAGTTGATGCTTCCTAGACTGGAAGGTTTTATCGTGCAAAAGTATTTGGTGTGGCCTTCGCGACTCTGACACATAGAATAAGAGCAATGTTATTTACACCGCATAACAAACGGCGCGACATTTATAACACAAAAACATTGACGCATTGGCTGTATTTTTCTCGATTCCCCTTCTAAAAAAAATCTCAGACGATGTAATTGTAAAAGATAATGGTTCTTGCACACAAAGGTAAAAAGATAAGTAATACAAGGCGCTCCTGTTCACAGCCTTCAGGAATATCAAGGTGGTGCCGATATTTGCAAAAATTGTATCCAAATCCACCAAGTGACTGTGACTTGTCAGTATACAGCGGGGTCAGGCGATGTCACAGGTGTCGTAGACACTTCAGCCTATTTGTCTGGTCTCCGGGAGGACACAATAAAGATGTCCTGCCCCTTTAAGGCGCTCTTCCAGCTGAGCACACCGCTGCTGCCGGTCTTATCTGTCTTTGTTGAGATCTTGGTCTGGAGACTTATTACATCTGGTTTGTGGTTAGCGGCTCTTATCTGCTGCTGTATACTGCGTCCTCCAGAGAGCAGACCTGCACGATCCCCCTGTAAATCTATCTGATAATCTCAGCCACTAATCAGCTCATCTCCCACAATGCCAAGGTGCCAAACACTGAGCCCACACCTGCTGCGGGGAGAAAGATGTCCCCGCACTACAGTCCTAATACACACAGAGATGGATACAAAGTATAAACCCATCAACTCAATGTGGAACCGATTATCTGTGAGATCTAGCATGTAATACTGATAGACGTTGTTATACTCTCCACTAGTTCCACTCTATAAACCTGCTGATGGTTTCCTTCTGCCACCTATACCGGTTGGACCTCGGCTCGGTGGTGACTTCTCCTTCTAGTCCTCATTACTAGAACTTCTATATATAATTGGTCCTACTGGTGGAAGTAATAAGTAACCTGACATTATTCCATCTGTCAGCAGGAGCCTACTTGTTGACGGTCTCCAGTTTTAATTTTGTTACAAAGAGTAAAAACAAACAAAACATCAACATTTGTTGATGATAGGCGGAGTTCATTTCTTTCGCCTCAGACATAATCCTCCACCTGCAGTTCTCAGTTCCTCCTGTAGGGGGTCGCGTCTCTCTTCATATCCGATCACTGGATACATGTCCTGTATGTGAGCTGTGTATGTGCAGGGCGGGGACCTGGACAATGTCAGGTGTGAGGTGTGGAATGTGACACATTGGGGACATGTTATGTCATCCTGATACACGGAGTCTCCTGAGGACGCTTGGCCTCGTCTGTGTCCTCGCTGACACCTTACAAGACGCCATGTGAACCGACCTCAATTACATCAGCGTCACATTCAGGGTCAGGACCACAAATAGACAGTCTGAAATCTAGGAGGACCAGCAAAGGGAATCTTGGGGATCCTCCAGAACACAAGGGTAAGGGTGAGTGGGGTCAGGGTAGGGGTGAGTATAGGTTAGCGAGGATGTGGTTAATAGGGTTTAGGGTTAGTGGGGTTAGTACATGTTAGGGCTAGTGAGATTGGGATTAGGGTAAGGGTTAGTGGGGTTAGTACATGTTAGGGCTAGTGAGATTGGGATTAGGGTAAGGGTTAGTGGGGTTAGTACATGTTAGGGCTAGTGAGATTGGGATTAGGGTAAGGGTTCGTGGGGTTAGTACATGTTAGGGCTAGTGAGATTGGGATTAGGGTAAGGGTTAGTGGGGTTAGTACATGTTAGGGCTAGTGAGATTGGGATTAGGGTAAGGGTTAGTGGGGTTAGTACATGTTAGGGCTAGTGAGATTGGGATTAGGGTAAGGGTTCGTGGGGTTAGTACATGTTAGGGCTAGTGAGATTGGGATTAGGGTAAGGGTTAGTGGGGTTAGTACATGTTAGGGCTAGTGAGATTGGGATTAGGGTAAGGGTTCGTGGGGTTTGGGGTTAAGGTTAGTTACTATAGGGAAGGTTTAGATCCCAGCACGTCGATGCTGAGTCAGTGACTAACCCTGGGTAAATCCTATAGCCCTGCCGCCCCCTTCACCCCGTGTCATGGGGCAGGAGTTATATGGCTGGGAATGACCGGACTAGCCCATGGTCTGCTGACAGGTCTCATCGGGGCCAGTGAGGACCCATCCAGGTAGATCATATCCTGCCCAATCCTATTGCATCCCCTCTGATAAGCGACACCACGTCACCCCAAACACTGCTCCAATACGGGGGCTCCACTGTGGGGCGCTATGTACCTGACCTATGACCCTGGTCCGCTAACACCTCGCATAGTACCAGCAGGCCGGACCCTTCATCCACACGGGGAGCCGGACCCAGTCCTTGAGACTGTTACAGTGTGTCAGTGCAGAAAAGCTGGGTGACAAACAATATGACCCACCTTGTTGGATACTCCGCTTTCCTGGAGTCCTGAGCAGCAGATAACTATACGGGAAGTTACTGCAATGTTTAATCAGAATCACTGCCTATAACAGCAGCATCACCCAACTTTGCCAGGAGCAGATATGACTAAGTAACCATTTGGAGACGTTGTTTTGTTTTTGGCCGTCCCTTGGCGAGGCGTCTGTCAGTGAATGACGTCCCCGCTGTTCTAGGAATAGCTGCGGCTCCGGCCGGTATGGCCGCTTCCAGTCTACACTGTAATTACTTCTCCAGTCCGTCTCGAACCCGCGTGACCTCCATATTTACTCGTCTCCACATTCCGCAGAATAATTAGCACGTTGTGGATTCGTCACTCCAATGTAAGAGCGACGACATTCACAAGGCAGCCGGGCCCAGGGACATGGCCGCCGGGGTCCGGGCAGAGCCCCCGACCTCATATAGAAGGGGATGGCCAATATGGCTGATCACAGAGAGCAGTAGCAGCGAGCCGTGCGCCATAATACAGACATATACCAATTGCAGAACGTTTTATATTGGGAGGGACCATTTTATTTTTTGTATTAATGGAGATTTCCAGATTAAGATTATTGATGACCTGTCACAAGAATAGATCATTGATATCCGATCAGTGAGAGTCCAATACCTGTGAGGAAGAAGCAGACAGCGCTGTCCTCCACGTAGTGGCCAGTCCAGGTGCTGCACCTCAGCTCCATTCATTTCTCGCTCCAGTTGGGTTGTGGGATCCCGACCGATCTGATATTGTTCTTTCGGGATAGCTCATCCATGTTTTTAGCCCAGTAAGCCCCTTTAATGAGGGGCCGCCTCCTGCTACGTATCAGAGTGACTTTAAGTCTTGGCTTTTTATGGGGCAGAATTAAAGGCATTTTCTTCTTTTCATTTTTCTACAGAACAAATTGGTCAGAACATTCTGGAAAACCTGAGCCAGGACCGAGAGAAGATCCAGCGGGCGAGAGACCGGGTGAGCGGCCATTACTGTCCTCCTCTGCTGTCGGCTAGTCATGTCTGTATAGATGGGATGATCCCGCTGACTCCTTGCATAGTATTCCCGGTGTCAGTGAGTAGTCAGGCCTGGTCTAGAGCTGAGGTCACATGGGCGCCCGATACACTGTAACAAGTCACATGTCCGGGGGCCGCTCTGAACGGGGCCCCTTCTCCTGTGGCCCTGCTCTCTGGTAAATCCACATGGTGCAGACTGATCAGTGTGAATGACGTCCAGAACAGCCAGACGGGTAGCGGGCGGCGCACTGCGCCATTTCTAAGTGACAGCTTTCTCTTTTGCTCCCTCCACAGCTACGAGAAACAGACACCAACCTGGGGAAGAGCTCCCGAATCCTGACCGGGATGTTACGAAGGTAAGAGAGGTAGGAGCAGGTTTTATTCCTTCATATATCGTAGCTCCTACCTTCATAACCAGGGAAAACTGTGATACATATATATGGTACCAACATATACCACAGCAATGTACACACATTGTAATCAATCCAGTCATCCCTGACCCCCACTCTAATCTCTATATCACACACAATGTATCACTCCCATCATCCCTGACCCCAGGAGCTGACAATCTAATCTCTATATCACACACAATGTATCACTCCCATCATCCCTGACCCCAGGAGCTGACAATCTAATCTCTATATCACACACAATGTGTCACCCCCATCATCCCTGACCCCAGGAACTGACAATCTAATCTCTATATCACACACAATGTATCACTCCCATCATCCCTGACTCCAGGAGCTGACAATCTAATCTCTATATCACACACACAATGTATCACTCCCATCATCCCTGACCCCAGGAGCTGACAATCTAATCTCTATATCACACAATGTATCACCCCCATCATCCCTGACCCCAGGAGCTGACAATCTAATCTCTATATCACACAATGTATCACCCCCATCATCCCTGACCCCAGGAGCTGACAATCTAATCTCTATATCACACACAATGTATCACTCCCATCATCCCTGACCCCAGGAGCTGACACTCTATACTGTCCTGTGAGGTCATTGATCCGTAACTTTGTAAAACCCTTTTAGATGCACTTTTTGTTTGTGGGTCCATGAAGGGGTTAAGCGTCGCCCCCTGCGGGCCCCTCCCCCCGCCTCTGTAGGGCCCCCAGGACGGGCTGATTAAGAATAATATGAAAGTGACACTATCTAAATGTGGAATCCAGGAGGGAGAGGCGCGGCAATTGAAACCGATGCTGCGGAGCGTGCAGACAATCAGGCGGGGAGCGCGGCCGTGTCCATCGCTTGCCATACGTCTCCGTACTGTCAGATCTCATTAAAGGAGCCTCTCGCTCCACGTCGGAAAATCATTCATCATTTTTAGGGGCAAAAACACCACAAACCGTTATTTAAATAATATCATATTAATGTTAAAGTTCACTTGTCACTTAGCGCCGGCGATTAATCAGACGTAACATTTACAGGGCGCGCTTCATCCGCCGCGTCCAGGGCTGCGAGCCGAGCGCCTGAAATAAGGATTTATGGCTTTATTTGTCCCTCTGCGTTCACCTGATCTTTCTGCTTGATGTCCCCCACCTTCCCTCCCGGAGACCCCCCGTACTGGAGCAGCCGCTCTTCATGGTGTCTGATAAGTGCACAATAACACACTCCGCTCCACCGCCTTCTGCGAGACCGCCACCGCCAGTATAGATACTATCCTTACTGCCATGATCAGCGCCGCTCAGTGGTTTACCACAAGACCAGTCTATACCGTACCCATGTCATAGTCATTATACACAACAGTGACAACAACTCTGCACCC
Organism: Leptodactylus fuscus; assembly: GCF_031893055.1. Classification (NCBI taxonomy): domain Eukaryota; kingdom Metazoa; phylum Chordata; class Amphibia; order Anura; family Leptodactylidae; genus Leptodactylus; species Leptodactylus fuscus. Next base: position 2,161,105 of record NC_134274.1, on the reverse strand, counting down.
AAAACATGGGATTTAGAGGTTCTCACAGACCCGCCCCTTTAAGGGAATCACGTTCTTACCGCTAAATCTGCGCCGATAACTATTCAGAAAGGTCAAACTGGTGAAGTATAAAGGGTTAATATTAAGTGTAAGAGCAATGACCGAGAGAGTGGTAAAGAGAAAACCGCCAAATACTGGAAACAATGTAACATGAAAGAATGTATCAAAACCGACAAATAACAACGAAATATTATTGTAATAAAAGATGTGTCTATATATAAAGATAAATACCGAATGTCAGGATATATACTAATAATATAATGTACAGGGAGCGGTTATAGCAATATATCTCTATGCTCCTCCATGATCCTGCACATAGGGGGCAGTATTATAGTAGTTATAGTCTTGTACATAGGAGTAGTATTATAGTAGTTATATTCTTGTACATAGGAGGTAGTATTATAGTAGTTATATTCTTGTATATAGGAGTAGTATTATAGTAGTTATATTCTTGTACATAGGAGCAGTATTATAGTAGTTATATTCTTGTACATAGGAGGTAGTATTATAGTAGTTATATTCTTGTATATAGGAGCAGTATTATAGTAGTTATATTCTTGTATATAGGAGTAGTATTATAGTAGTTATATTCTTGTATATAGGAGCAGTATTATAGTAGTTATATTCTTGTATATAGGAGCAGTATTATAGTAGTTATATTCTTGTACATAGGAGCAGTATTATAGTAGTTATATTCTTGTACATAGGGGCAGTATTATAGTAGTTATATTCTTGTATATAGGAGTAGTATTATAGTAGTTATATTCTTGTACATAGGAGCAGTATTATAGTAGTTATATTCTTGTACATAGGAGCAGTATTATAGTAGTTATATTCTTGTACATAGGAGCAGTATTATAGTAGTTATATTCTTGTACATAGGAGGTAGTATTATAGTAGTTATATTCTTGTACATAGGAGCAGTATTATAATAGTTATATTCTTGTACATAGGAGTAGTATTATAGTAGTTATATTCTTGTACATAGGAGTAGTATTATAGTAGTTATATTCTTGTACATAGGAGTAGTATTATAGTAGTTATATTCTTGTACATAGGATTAGTATTATAGTAGTTATATTCTTGTACATAGGATTAGTATTATAGTAGTTATATTCTTGTACATAGGAATAGTATTATAGTAGTTATATTCTTGTATATAGGAACAGTATTATAGTAGTTATATTCTTGTACATAGGAGTAGTATTATAGTAGTTATATTCTTGTACATAGGAGGTAGTATTATAGTAGTTATATTCTTGTACATAGGAGTAGTATTATAGTAGTTATATTCTTGTATATAGGAGTAGTATTATAGTAGTTATATTCTTTTACATAGTAGCAGTATTATAGTAGTTATATTCTTGTACATAGGAGGTAGTATTATAGTAGTTATATTCTTGTACATAGGAGTAGTATTATAGTAGTTATATTCTTGTATATAGGAGCAGTATTATAGTAGTTATATTCTTGTACATAGGAGCAGTATTATAGTAGTTATATTCTTGTACATTGGAGTAGTATTATAGTAGTTATATTCTTGTATATAGGAGCAGTATTATAGTAGTTATATTCTTGTACATAGGAGTAGTATTATAGTAGTTATATTCTTGTATATAGGAGCAGTATTATAGTAGTTATATTCTTGTACATAGGAGCAGTATTATAGTAGTTATATTCTTGTACATAGGAGTAGTATTATAGTAGTTATATTCTTGTACATAGGAGTAGTATTATAGTAGTTATATTCTTGTACATAGGAGTAGTATTATAGTAGTTATATCCTTGTACATAGGAGGTAGTATTATAGTAGTTATATTCTTGTACATGGGAGTAGTATTATAGTAGTTATATTCTTGTACATATGAGTAGTATTATAGTAGTTATATTCTTGTACATAGGAGGTAGTATTATAGTAGTTATATTCTTGTACATAGGAGTAGTATTATAGTAGTTATATTCTTGTACATAGGAGCAGTATTATAATAGTTATATTCTTGTACATAGGAGTAGTATTATAGTAGTTATATTCTTGTACATAGGAGTAGTATTATAGTAGTTATATTCTTGTACATAGGAGTAGTATTATAGTAGTTATATTCTTGTACATAGGATTAGTATTATAGTAGTTATATTCTTGTACATAGGAGTAGTATTATAGTAGTTATATTCTTGTATATAGGAACAGTATTATAGTAGTTATATTCTTGTATATAGGAGCAGTATTATAGTAGTTATATTCTTGTATATAGGAGCAGTATTATAGTAGTTATATTCTTGTACATAGGAGTAGTATTATAGTAGTTATATTCTTGTACATAGAAGGTAGTATTATAGTAGTTATATTCTTGTACATAGGAGGTAGTATTATAGTAGTTATATTCTTGTATATAGGCGTAGTATTATAGTAGTTATATTCTTGTACATAGGAGCAGTATTATAGTAGTTATATTCTTGTACATAGGAGTAGTATTATAGTAGTTATATTCTTGTACATAGGAGGTAGTATTATAGTAGTTATATTCTTGTATATAGTAGCAGTATCATAGTAGTTATATTCCTGTACATAGGAGGTAGTATTATAGTAGTTATATACTTGTACATAGGAGTAGTATTATAGCAGTTATATTCTTGTACATAGGAGCAGTATTATAGTAGTTATATTCTTTTACATAGGAGGTAGTATTATAGTAGTTATATTCTTGTACATAGGAGGTAGTATTATAGTAGTTAAATTCTTGTACATAGGAGTAGTATTATAGTAGTTATATTCTTGTACATTGGAGTAGTATTATAGTAGTTATATTCTTGTACATAGGAGGTAGTATTATAGTAGTTATATTCTTGTACATAGGAGTAGTATTATAGTAGTTATATTCCTTTACATTGAAGTAGTATTATAGTAGTTATATTCTTGTACATAGGAGGTAGTATTATAGTAGTTATATTCTTGTACATAGGAGCAGTATTATAGTAGTTATATTCTTGTACATAGGAGGTAGTATTATAGTAGTTATATTCTTGTACATAGGAGTAGTATTATAGTAGTTATATTCTTTTATATAGGAGCAGTATTATAGTAGTCATATTCTTGTATATAGGAGCAGTATTATAGTAGTTATATTCTTGTACATAGGAGGTAGTATTATAGTAGTTATATTCTTGTACATAGGAGTAGTATTATAGTAGTTATATTCTTGTACATAGGAGGTAGTATTATAGTAGTTATATTCTTGTACATAGGAGCATTATTATTGTAGTTATATTCTTGTACATAGGTGCAGTATTATAGTAGTTATATTCTTGTACATAGGAGGTAGTATTATAGTAGTTATATTCTTGTACATAGGAGTAGTATTATAGTAGTTATGTTCTTGTATATAGGAGTAGTATTATAGTAGTTATATTCTTGTACATAGGAGTAGTATTATAGTAGTTATATTCTTGTACATAGGAGGTAGTATTATAGTAGTTATATTCTTGTACATAGGAGCAGTATTATAGTAGTTATATTCTTGTACATAGGAGGTAGTATTATAGTAGTTATATTCTTGTACATAGGAGTAGTATTATAGTAGTTATATTCTTGTATATAGGAGCAGTATTATAGTAGTCATATTCTTGTATATAGGAGCAGTATTATAGTAGTTATATTCTTGTACATAGGAGTAGTATTATAGTAGTTATATTCTTGTACATTGGAGTAGTATTATAGTAGTTATATTCTTGTACATAGGAGGTAGTATTATAGTAGTTATATTCTTGTACATAGGAGCAGTATTATAGTAGTTATATTCTTGTACATAGGAGGTAGTATTATAGTAGTTATATTCTTGTACATAGGAGCAGTATTATAGTAGTTATATTCTTGTACATAGGAGCAGTATTATAGTAGTTATATTCTTGTACATAGGAGCAGTATTATAGTAGTTATATTCTTGTACATAGGAGTAGTATTATAGTAGTTATATTCTTGTACATAGGAGCAGTATTATAGTAGTTATATTCTTGTACATAGGAGGTAGTATTATAGTAGTTATATTCTTGTACATAGGAGGTAGTATTATAGTAGTTATATTCTTGTATATAGGAGCAGTATTATAGTAGTTATATTCTTGTACATAGGAGCAGTATTATAGTAGTTATAATCTTGTACATAGGAGTAGTATTATAGTAGTTATATTCTTTTACATAGGGGTAGTATTATAGTAGATATATTCTTGTACATAGGAGTAGTATTATAGTAGTTATATTCTTGTACATAGGGGGGCAGTATTATAGTAGTTATATTCTTGTACATAGGGGGCAGTATTATAGTAGATATATTCTTGTACATAGGAGTAGTATTATAGTAGTTATATTCTTGTACATAGGAGGTAGTATTATAGTAGTTATATTCTTTTACATAGGAGTAGTATTATAGTAGTTATATTCTTGTACATAGGAGTAGTATTATAGTAGTTATATTCTTGTACATAGTAGTATTATAGTAGTTATATTCTTGTACATAGGAGTAGTATTATAGTAGTTATATTCTTGTACATAGGAGTAGTATTATAGTAGTTATATTCTTGTACATAGGAGCAGTATTATAGTAGTTATAATCTTGTACATAGGAGTAGTATTATAGTAGTTATATTCCTGTACATAGGAGTAGTATTATAGTAGTTATATTCTTGTACATAGGAGTAGTATTATAGTAGTTATATTCTTTTACATAGGAGTAGTATTATAGTAGTTATATTCTTGTACATAGGAGTAGTATTATAGTAGTTATATTCTTGTACATAGTAGTATTATAGTAGTTATATTCTTGTACATAGGAGGTAGTATTATAGTAGTTATATTCTTGTACATAGGAGTAGTATTATAGTAGTTATATTCTTGTACATAGGAGCAGTATTATAGTAGTTATATTCTTGTACATAGGAGTAGTATTATAGTAGTTATATTCCTGTACATAGGAGTAGTATTATAGTAGTTATATTCTTGTACATAGGAGTAGTATTATAGTAGTTATATTCTTGTACATAGGAGTAGTATTATAGTAGTTATATTCTTGTACATAGGAGTAGTATTATAGTAGTTATATTCTTGTACATAGGAGCAGTATTATAGTAGTTATAATCTTGTACATAGGAGTAGTATTATAGTAGTTATATTCTTTTACATAGGGGTAGTATTATAGTAGATGTATTCTTGTACATAGGAGTAGTATTATAGTAGTTATATTCTTTTACATAGGGGGTAGTATTATAGTAGTTATATTCTTGTACATAGGAGTAGTATTATAGTAGTTATATTCTTGTACATAGGGGGCAGTATTATAGTAGTTATATTCTTGTACATAGGAGCAGTATTATAGTAGTTATATTCTTTTACATAGGGGTAGTATTATAGTAGTTATATCCTTGTACATAGGAGTAGTATTATAGTAGTTATATTCTTGTACATAGGAGTAGTATTATAGTAGTTATATTCTTGTACATAGGAGGTAGTATTATAGTAGATATATTCTTGTACATAGGAGTAGTATTATAGTAGTTATATTCTTGTACATAGGTTGTAGTATTATAGTAGTTATATTCTTGTATATAGGAGTAGTATTATGGTAGTTATATTCTTGTACATAGGAGGTAGTATTATAGTAGTTATATTCTTGTACATAGGAGTAGTATTATAGTAGTTATATTCTTGTACATAGGAGTAGTATTATAGTAGTTATATTCTTGTACATAGGAGGTAGTATTATAGTAGATATATTCTTGTACATAGGAGTAGTATTATAGTAGTTATATTCTTGTATATAGGAGTAGTATTATGGTAGTTATATTCTTGTACATAGAGTAGTATTATAGTAGTTATATTCTTGTACATAGGAGTAGTATTATAGTAGTTATATTCTTGTACATAGGAGTAGTATTATAGTAGTTATATTCTTGTACATAGGAGTAGTATTATAGTAGTTATATTCTTGTACATAGGAGGTAGTATTATAGTAGTTATATTCTTGTACATAGGAGGTAGTATTATAGTAGTTATATTCTTGTACATAGGAGGTAGTATTATAGTAGTTATATTCTTGTACATAGGAGCAGTATTACAGTAGTTATATTCTTGTACATAGGAGTAGTATTATAGTAGTTATATTCTTGTACATAGGAGGTAGTATTATAGTAGATATTTTCTTGTACATAGGAGTAGTATTATAGTAGTTATATTCTTGTACATAGGAGGCAGTATTATAGTAGATATATTCTTGTACATAGGAGTAGTATTATAGTAGTTATATTCTTGTACATAGGAGGGTAGTATTATAGTAGTTATATTCTTGTACATTGGAGTAGTATTATAGTAGTTATATTCTTGTACATAGGTAGTATTATAGTAGTTATATTCTTGTACATAGGAGGTAGTATTATAGTAGTTATATTCTTGTACATAGGAGTAGTATTATAGTAGTTATATTCTTGTACATAGGAGTAGTATTATAGTAGTTATATTCTTGTACATAGGAGTAGTATTATAGTAGTTATATTCTTGTACATAGGAGTAGTATTATAGTAGTTATATTCTTTGTACATAGGAGTAGTATTATAGTAGTTATATTCTTGTACATAGGAGGTAGTATTATAGTAGTTATATTCTTGTACATAGGAGGTAGTATTATAGTAGTTATATTCTTGTACATAGGAGGTAGTATTATAGTAGTTATATTCTTGTACATAGGAGCAGTATTATAATAGTTATATTCTTGTACATAGGCGTAGTATTATAGTAGTTATATTCTTGTACATAGGAGCAGTATTATAGTAGTTATATTCTTGTACATAGGAGTAGTATTATAGTAGTTATATTCTTGTACATAGGAGTAGTATTATAGTAGTTATATTCTTGTACATAGGAGTAGTATTATAGTAGTTATATTCTTGTACATAGGAGTAGTATTATAGTAGTTATATTCTTGTACATAGGAGGTAGTATTATAGTAGTTATATTCTTGTACATAGGAGGTAGTATTATAGTAGTTATATTCTTGTACATAGGAGGTAGTATTATAGTAGTTATATTCTTGTACATAGGAGTAGTATTATAGTAGTTATATTCTTGTACATAGGAGGTAGTATTATAGTAGATATTATTCTTGTACATAGGAGTAGTATTATAGTAGTTATATTCTTGTACATAGGAGGCAGTATTATAGTAGATATATTCTTGTACATAGGAGTAGTATTATAGTAGTTATATTCTTGTACATAGGAGGTAGTATTATAGTAGTTATATTCTTGTACATTGGAGTAGTATTATAGTAGTTATATTCTTGTACATAGGTAGTATTATAGTAGTTATATTCTTGTACATAGGAGGTAGTATTATAGTAGTTATATTCTTGTACATAGGAGTAGTATTATAGTAGTTATATTCTTGTACATAGGAGGTAGTATTATAGTAGTTATATTCTTGTACATAGGAGGTAGTATTATAGTAGTTATATTCTTGTACATAGGAGTAGTATTATAGTAGTTATATTCTTGTACATAGGAGGTAGTATTATAGTAGTTATATTCTTGTATATAGGCGTAGTATTATAGTAGTTATATTCTTGTACATAGGAGCAGTATTATAGTAGTTATATTCTTGTACATAGGAGTAGTATTATAGTAGTTATATTCTTGTACATAGGAGTAGTATTATAGTAGTTATATTCTTGTACATAGGAGTAGTATTATAGTAGTTATATTCTTGTACATAGGAGTAGTATTATAGTAGTTATATTCTTGTACATAGGAGGTAGTATTATAGTAGTTATATTCTTGTACATAGGAGGTAGTATTATAGTAGTTATATTCTTGTACATAGGAGCAGTATTATAGTAGTTATATTCTTGTACATAGGAGCAGTATTATAGTAGTTATATTCTTGTACATAGGAGTAGTATTATAGTAGTTATATTCTTGTACATAGGAGCAGTATTATAGTAGATATATTCTTGTACATAGGAGCAGTATTATAGTAGATATATTCTTGTACATAGGAGTAGTATTATAGTAGTTATATTCTTGTTCATAGGAGGTAGTATTATAGTATTTATATTCTTGTACATTGGAGTAGTATTATAGTAGTTATATTCTTGTACATAGGTAGTATTATAGTAGTTATATTCTTGTACATAGGAGGTAGTATTATAGTAGATATATTCTTGTACATAGGAGTAGTATTATAGTAGTTATATTCTTGTACATAGGAGGTAGTATTATAGTAGTTATATTCTTGTACATAGGAGGTAGTATTATAGTAGTTATATTGTACATAGGAGCAGTATTATAGTAGTTATATTCTTGTATATAGGAGTAGTATTATAGTAGTTATATTCTTGTACATAGGAGGTAGTATTATAGTAGTTATATTCTTGTACATAGGAGGTAGTATTATAGTAGTTATATTGTACATAGGAGCAGTATTATAGTAGTTATATTCTTGTATATAGGAGTAGTATTATAGTAGTTATATTCTTGTACATAGGAGGTAGTATTATAGTAGATATATTCTTGTACATAGGAGTAGTATTATAGTAGTTATATTCTTGTACATAGGAGGTAGTATTATAGTAGTTATATTCTTGTACATAGGAGGTAGTATTATAGTAGTTATATTCTTGTACATAGGAGCAGTATTATAGTAGATATATTCTTGTACATAGGAGTAGTATTATAGTAGTTATATTCTTGTTCATAGGAGGTAGTATTATAGTAGTTATATTCTTGTACATTGGAGTAGTATTATAGTAGTTATATTCTTGTACATAGGTAGTATTATAGTAGTTATATTCTTGTACATAGGAGGCAGTATTATAGTAGATATATTCTTGTACATAAGAGGTAGTATTATAGTAGTTATATTCTTGTATATAGGAGTAGTATTATAGTAGTTATATTCTTGTACATAGGAGGTAGTATTATAGTAGATATATTCTTGTACATAGGAGTAGTATTATAGTAGTTATATTTTTGTACATAGGAGGTAGTATTATAGTAGTTATATTCTTGTACATAGGAGGTAGTATTATAGTAGTTATATTCTTGTACATAGGAGCAGTATTATAGTAGATATATTCTTGTACGTAGGAGTAGTATTATAGTAGTTATATTCTTGTTCATAGGAGGTAGTATTATAGTAGTTATATTCTTGTACATTGGAGTAGTATTATAGTAGTTATATTCTTGTACATAGGTAGTATTATAGTAGTTATATTCTTGTACATAGGAGGTAGTATTATAGTAGTTATATTCTTGTACATAGGAGTAGTATTATAGTAGTTATATTCTTGTACATAGGAGCAGTATTATAGTAGTTATATTCTTGTACATAGGAGTAGTATTATAGTAGTTATATTCTTGTACATAGGAGTAGTATTACAGTAGTTATATTCTTGTACATAGGAGCAGTATTATAGTAGTTATATTCTTGTACATAGGGGTAGTATTATAGTAGTTATATTCTTGTACATAGGAGTAGTATTACAGTAGTTATATTCTTGTACATAGGAGTAGTATTACAGTAGTTATATTCTTGTACATTGGAGTAGTATTATAGTAGTTATATTCTTGTACATAGGTAGTATTATAGTAGTTATATTCTTGTACATAGGAGGTAGTATTATAGTAGTTATATTCTTGTACATAGGAGTAGTATTATAGTAGTTATATTCTTGTACATAGGAGCAGTATTATAGTAGTTATATTCTTGTACATAGGAGTAGTATTATAGTAGTTATATTCTTGTACATAGGAGTAGTATTACAGTAGTTATATTCTTGTACATAGGAGCAGTATTATAGTAGTTATATTCTTGTACATAGGGGTAGTATTATAGTAGTTATATTCTTGTACATAGGAGCAGTATTATAGTAGTTATATTCTTGTACATAGGAGGTAGTATTATAATAGTTATATTCTTGTACATAGGAGGTAGTATTAAGTTATATTCTTGTACATAGGGGGCAGTATTAGAGCAGTTATATTATTATGTAGTGACAGTGTTACACAGTTGTATTTATACCTATAGGGGGCAGTATTATTGTAGGTAGTTGTGTATTTTTTACAATATCTGACATATTTGGGTTATTCTGGGTAACCTGATTCTGGGTATTTTCTGGGGTTGTGTTTGCTTTGGTTCCGGTTCCTTTCTCTCCGGTGAATAGCCCTTCTCCTCTTAGTCCCCGTTGACCCTTCTTTCCGCGATCCTTAATAGTAGACTCAGGAGTCCATCAGATGTGAGCGTCTCCGTCTTGTCCTATTTTCCTCTTCGCTCGTCTGTTTATTTCCTTTTTTGTTTGTTGGTTTTTACAGAACCCTCGCGAATCTTTTCTTCTGACGTTTTTTTTCTGTGTAGACAAATCTGGATGTTTTTTTTTTTCTGCTCCTAAAAGCGTTTTAGGCCTTTTGGAAAGTGTTCATTTATGGAGTGCGGGAATGAAAACCAAGGTAACGGCGGCGGGCGCTGCGCCCTGGACCTCCACTCTTTATATCAATACAAATTACAGCAACACAAGAGCGGTACAAAAGGGTCTTTCATGGGGCAAGGTCATGCGGGGGGCAGCGCACTGCTCAGCATATAAGGGGTTACGGCGCGCCTCTGAAGGGGTTAATGACAAGAGCCCCCTCATCAGGGCTGATCTGTGTTGTGGTAATAGATACTTCACCGCACAACAGCCGAAATCTCAGCGGTTTAGGATTTCATGAAAACAAGATAATTAAGTCAGGCCACAACGAAGCGTCAGCCGGGGGTCCGGGCGCGCCAATGCTGCAGGAATCCAGGCCTAGGTGCATTGATGCGGACCCCGCGCCTCTCCCATGCCTCACAATAGACAAACATCTGGAATGGGGAAATGTATTGTCAGGCCGGCTCTCGGGGGAGGGGAGTTTACAGTCTCCTTTATTGCAGAAGGTTTTTGTAAGTTTGGGAAAGTTTAGAAAATGTTGGAATTAGAAGATTGCAAAATGAGGGCGACGCGGGCGACTGTATATAGATGTAATAGAGAGGACGGAATACATGCAAGAAATATAAATCATCATTTGATGAATCGGCGCTCGCCACGCTGGCCACGCCCACTTCTGCATCTTGCAATCGGTTTGCAGCTTTTTGATGCCGGATTTCCTTTCAATTCTGGATTTATTCTCCGCTGTCCAGCTTCGTGTTAGATCAGTACCTGAGAAAGTTGGGTAAATTATGTTATGCAGCACAGAATGTCTTAGTGGTACGACAATGTAGACAAGTTTATTGTATAGGATGCTTGGAAAGCTGGATGAGCGCTGGTATAAGCCGGCAGAATAGTGAGCACAGCTCTGGAGTATAATACAGGATAAGTAATGTAATGTATGTACACAGTGACTGCACCAGCAGAATAGTGAGCGCAGCTCTGGAGTATAATACAGGATAAGTAATGTAATGTATGTACACAGTGACTGCACCAGCAGAATAGTGAGCGCAGCTCTGGAGTATAATACAGGATAAGTAATGTAATGTATGTACACAGTGACTGTACCAGCAGAATAGTGAGCGCAGCTCTGGAGTATAATACAGGATAAGTAATATAATGTATGTACACAGTGACTGCACCAGCAGAATAGTGAGCGCAGCTCTGGAGTATAATACAGGATAAGTAATGTAATGTATGTACACAGTGACTGCACCAGCAGAATAGTGAGCGCAGCTCTGGAGTATAATACAGGATAAGTAATGTAATGTATGTACACAGTGACTGCACCAGCAGAATAGTGAGCGCAGCTCTGGAGTATAATACAGGATAAGTAATGTAATGTATGTACACAGTGACTGCACCAGCAGAATAGTGAGCGCAGCTCTGGAGTATAATACAGGAGAAGTAATGTAATGTATGTACACAGTGACTGTACCAGCAGAATAGTGAGCGCAGCTCTGGAGTATAATACAGGATAAGTAATGTAATGTATGTACACAGTGACTGCACCAGCAGAATAGTGAGCGCAGCTCTGGAGTATAATACAGGATAAGTAATGTAATGTATGTACACAGTGACTGCACCAGCAGAATAGTGAGCGCAGCTCTGGAGTATAATACAGGATAAGTAATGTAATGTATGTACACAGTGACTGTACCAGCAGAATAGTGAGCGCAGCTCTGGGGTATAATACAGGATAAGTAATGTAATGTATGTACACAGTGACTGCACCAGCAGAATAGTGAGCGCAGCTCTGGAGTATAATACAGGATAAGTAATGTAATGTATGTACACAGTGACTGCACCAGCAGAATAGTGAGCGCAGCTCTGGAGTATAATACAGGATAAGTAATGTAATGTATGTACACAGTGACTGCACCAGCAGAATAGTGAGCGCAGCTCTGCAGTATAATACAGGATAAGTAATGTAATGTATGTACACAGTGACTGTACCAGCAGAATAGTGAGCGCAGCTCTGGAGTATAATACAGGATAAGTAATGTAATGTATGTACACAATGACTGCACCAGCAGAATAGTGAGCACAGCTCTGGGGTATAATACAGGATAAGTAATGTAATGTATGTACACAGTGACTGTACCAGCAGAATAGTGAGCGCAGCTCTGGAGTATAATACAGGATAAGTAATGTAATGTGTGTATACTGTGACTGTACCAGCAGAATAGTGAGCGCAGCTCTGGAGTATAATACAGGATAATTAATGTAATGTATGTACACAGTGACTGTACCAGCAGAATAGTGAGCGCAGCTCTGGAGTATAATACAGGATAAGTAATGTAATGTATGTACACAGTGACTGTACCGGCAGAATAGTGAGCGCAGCTCTGGGGTATAATACAGGATAAGTAATGTAATGTATGTACACAGTGACTGTACCAGCAGAATAGTGAGCGCAGCTCTGGAGTATAATACAGGATAAGTAATGTAATGTATATACACAGTGACTGTACCAGCAGAATAGTGAGCGCAGCTCTGGAGTATAATACAGGATAAGTAATGTAATGTATGTACACAGTGACTGTACCGGCAGAATAGTGAGCGTAGCTCTGGGGTATAATACAGGATAAGTAATGTAATGTATGTACACAGTGACTGTACCGGCAGAATAGTGAGCGCAGCTCTGGAGTATAATACAGGATAAGTAATGTAATGTATATACACAGTGACTGTACCAGAAGAATAGTGAGCGCAGCTCTGGAGTATAATACAGGATAAGTAATGTAATGTATGTACACAGTGACTGCACCAGCAGAATAGTGAGCGCAGCTCTGGGGTATAATACAGGATAAGTAATGTAATGTATGTACACAGTGACTGCACCAGCAGAATAGTGAGCGCAGCTCTGGAGTATAATACAGGATAAGTAATGTAATGTATGTACACAGTGACTGCACCAGCAGAATAGTGAGCGCAGCTCTGGAGTATAATCTCAGTCACTTTATCTGCAGTTCACCTGTTTCCTTGTCCATTGATGTTCCTTGGGCACTTACTGTCGGGCATTTATGTGCCGCAGGATGGCACTGAGCGGCTGCGCTTCGGCCTGTGGTGCAGGTGGTCACTCCACGTCCTTGACACAAAGACCTGAAGTCACCAGCGCTCGGAGAGTCTTTAAAAGGACATTCAAAGAAACAAGGCCGGTCTTATCTTCACAGACAAGAAAGAGTGATGGGCACCCAGTACCAAGAGCCCAAGACAAAGGGGGCACAAAAAGAGCAAAGACGCCTTCTGAAGCCTCGGTGGGGGGCGGTCGCCGATCTCGTCTCCTCTGGTACAACGGCTCATACAGCTCTGTACTATCACAAATCCTGCTCTGTATGAATGAGGCGCTTATCAGATGGGCACACAGATGGCTCGTGATGCCAGGACACGTATTGTTTCATACATAGGGAGAAGAGTTGTAAGAGTGCAGCTCTGGAGGAACACGAGACCACACTGAGGTATACGGCTCGTCAGATACAGATCGTGCCCTAAGGCACCTGATACTCCTCAGGTCAGGAGCTGGAGATTTAGGGATTCCAATGGTCTAATGGCCTGAGTAGCGCTGCCCGGACACTACTACTAGTGACTGCACCCTACCTCTATAGAAGGGACACTACAGACCCCCCCCCCCCCCCCACCCCCCTACAGACAGGACCCCCTTCAGTTACACAGTGACCCCGGCTACTGCAGCCGTCCTCCCCGTACATGACTTCATTGTACAAATAAGCATGGATGCCCTAAGTGGTGTAATTGCCCCCAGGCCTGTCCACATGGTGATGATGAATTGGGGAGGGGAGGGGGGGTGTCAGGCTGATCCCCGCTCCGCAGGCCTGGCTTCCATTAATGCACTTATCGCCATCCTCTGGCCTCATCTCGTAAACTGTTTACCTAAGGTCTGCCCTGAGATTATTACAAGTCCCCTTTACCCCGGCACGCTTCGTGGGGTCAGTTTACCGGTGGATTTGCTGGGCCGGGGTCGCCCCCCTGGTGTTTGTGTTACTCTGCTTGTTAAAATAAAGCTGGTCTGGGTGCAGATTGGGAGTTGTAGTCTCCTGCCTGCTGTGCTCAGCGCTGATAACCTCTGCCGCCCCCCTGGTATTATCCGGGGTGGGGGTCTCCAGGTGCCCAGCACTCTCAGCTTTCACATGTTTATTATGTTCTGTGCAGATAATCACATTTTAGACTTTTCGGGATGTTTGCGCCCTCACAATGGCGTCTTGTGATTGTCTGGTGAAGGGTCGCTGCAGTGACACAGCCGTATACCGTATACTGCATACTGGCCACACGTGTGGAATATGCTGCGGATTCCAGTGATCCCTACTACTGAATCCCCAGCACAGCGCCGTCCCTTGCATAGAGGTCATGTTCGGTATTGCAGCTCAGCCCCATTCACAGTTCTCTGTTCTATCATTGTTAGGTTATTGATATTTAACCCCTAAGACCCCGTGACGCTCTCTATATAATGCCTGGAGCTGTTTATGAGGCTCTCCATGGATTTCTATCCGGTGACAGACTATGACATTATGTCCTGATAACATCCTACATTACGCACTTGTCCTAATGAACATGGGAGCCGCTCCCCCGAGCCACAAAACCGCTGATAATATTCTATAATAGGGAAACATTTTGCGGCGTAAAGGAAAATTCTTGTTTTCTTTCAGGCGGACCATTGTTTGGCGCGCGGAGATTTTCCGTCCGAGCATTGTTAATATTCTTATTTAAATGAAGGTATTAGCGTTGGAATTACCCATGAGCATCGGCTCCCGCCTTATCAGGTGGCTGGAGGAATGAGATTTCATTATGCGCGGGTCGCCCCATTGTCCCGCTGCCAAGTCCCCGGAGTCTTAATAGGATAATAATTGATATAAAAAGCTTGTAAAATGTAACAGAAGATCCCATCCGGATTCTAGCTTAAAGGGGCGGCCCCCAGTGGGAGGGAGGACCAACGTTTTATTACTTTGGTTATGAATCCTACCGTTTCCGGTATACAGCTCCTATGTGTGTCCTCTGCTACTGTGGGAACACGTGAGCCCGCGAACACACGGCCGGCCGTCATACTCCATTACATCAAGTCGACAACTGGCGGTAACATTATAGGATCAGACGACGTAAGGGTTGTTGTGTAGTCTGTTACCATAGAGACATAAATCGTTACATAATATAGGAATGTGTCCACTCTATAGCCAGTAGTTTGTTACAATGTATCAGTCCACGCAGTGTATCTCACAGGGTTCACTTGGAACAAACCCTCAGCTGTAAGAAAGATTAGGCCAACAGAATGAGACAGGATGTGACTGCTCAGCCCCCGAGAGGAGGGGACTATGACCCCCATGGTGTATGGTGGGGGGGGGGGGGGGTTGTCAGGTGGTCGGGCAGTGCAGACACCGCTCCATGTATTTCATTGGGTGATAGCTGATCTGCAGCTCTTGGCCATCTCTGGCACCCATTGAAATGAATGGCCCTGTGTCTGGCAGGGGGTCCCCCTTACACCCTGTGGCACCTTACAGCCTATACCCCTTACACCCCGTGGCACCTTACAGCCTATACCCCTTACACCCCATGGCACCTTACAGCCTATACCCCTTACACCCCCTGGCACCTTACAGCCTATACCCCTTACACCCCCTGGCACCTTACAGCCTATACCCCTTACACCCCCTGGCACCTTACAGCCTATACCCCTTACACCCCGTGGCACCTTACAGCCTATACCCCTTACACCCCGTGGCACCTTACAGCCTATACCCCTTACACCCAGTGGCACCTTACAGCCTATACCCCTTACACCCCGTGGCACCTTACAGCCTATACCCCTTACACCCCGTGGCACCTTACAGCCTATACCCCTTACACCCCGTGGCACCTTACAGCCTATACCCCTTACACCCCGTGGCACCTTACAGCCTATACCCCTTACACCCCGTGGCACCTTACAGCCTATACCCCTTACACCCCCTGGCACCTTACAGCCTATACCCCTTATACCCCCGTGGCACCTTACAGCCTATACCCCTTACACCCCCTGGCACCTTACAGCCTATACCCCTTACACCCATACCCCTTACACCCCGTGGCACCTTACAGCCTATACCCCTTACACCCCCGTGGTACCTTACAGCCTATACCCCTTACACCCCCTGGCACCTTACAGCCTATACCCCTTACACCCCGTGGCACCTTACAGCCTATACCCCTTACACCCCGTGGCACCTTACAGCCTATACCCCTTACACCCCGTGGCACCTTACAGCCTATACCCCTTACACCCCGTGGCACCTTACAGCCTATACCCCTTACACCCCCTGGCACCTTACAGCCTATACCCCTTACACCCCCTGGCACCTTACAGCCTATACCCCTTACACCCCCGTGGTACCTTACAGCCTATACCCCTTACACCCCGTGGCACCTTACAGCCTATACCCCTTACACCCCGTGGCACCTTACAGCCTATACCCCTTACACCCCGTGGCACCTTACAGCCTATACCCCTTACACCCCGTGGCACCTTACAGCCTATACCCCTTACACCCCGTGGCACCTTACAGCCTATACCCCTTACACCCCGTGGCACCTTACAGCCTATACCCCTTACACCCCCTGGCACCTTACAGCCTATACCCCTTACACCCCGTGGCACCTTACAGCCTATACCCCTTACACCCCCGTGGTACCTTACAGCCTATACCCCTTACACCCCCGTGGCACCTTACAGCCTATACCCCTTACACCCCCTGGCACCTTACAGCCTATACCCCTTACACCCCCGTGGTACCTTACAGCCTATACCCCTTACACCCCCTGGCACCTTACAGCCTATACCCCTTACACCCCCTGGCACCTTACAGCCTATACCCCTTACACCCCCTGGCACCTTACAGCCTATACCCCTTACACCCCCGTGGTACCTTACAGCCTATACCCCTTACACCCCCTGGCACCTTACAGCCTATACCCCTTACACCCCGTGGCACCTTACAGCCTATACCCCTTACACCCCCTGGCACCTTACAGCCTATACCCCTTACACCCCCTGGCACCTTACAGCCTATACCCCTTACACCCCCTGGCACCTTACAGCCTATACCCCTTACACCCCCGTGGTACCTTACAGCCTATACCCCTTACACCCCCTGGCACCTTACAGCCTATACCCCTTACACCCCCTGGCACCTTACAGCCTATACCCCTTACACCCCGTGGCACCTTACAGCCTATACCCCTTACACCCCCTGGCACCTTACAGCCTATACCCCTTACACCCCGTGGCACCTTACAGCCTATACCCCTTACACCCCGTGGCACCTTACAGCCTATACCCCTTACACCCCGTGGCACCTTACAGCCTATACCCCTTACACCCCCTGGCACCTTACAGCCTATACCCCTTACACCCCCGTGCTACCTTACAGCCTATACCCCTTACACCCCCTGGCACCTTACAGCCTATACCCCTTACACCCCCTGGCACCTTACAGCCTATACCCCTTACACCCCCGTGGTACCTTACAGCCTATACCCCTTACACCCCCTGGCACCTTACAGCCTATACCCCTTACACCCCCGTGGTACCTTACAGCCTATACCCCTTACACCCCCTGGCACCTTACAGCCTATACCCCTTACACCCCCTGGCACCTTACAGCCTATACCCCTTACACCCCCTGGCACCTTACAGCCTATACCCCTTACACCCCCGTGGTACCTTACAGCCTATACCCCTTACACCCCCTGGCACCTTACAGCCTATACCCCTTACACCCCCTGGCACCTTACAGCCTATACCCCTTACACCCCGTGGCACCTTACAGCCTATACCCCTTACACCCCGTGGCACCTTACAGCCTATACCCCTTACACCCCCGTGGTACCTTACAGCCTATACCCCTTACACCCCCTGGCACCTTACAGCCTATACCCCTTACACCCCGTGGCACCTTACAGCCTATACCCCTTACACCCCGTGGCACCTTACAGCCTATACCCCTTACACCCCCGTGGTACCTTACAGCCTATACCCCTTACACCCCCTGGCACCTTACAGCCTATACCCCTTACACACCCGTGGTACCTTACAGCCTATACCCCTTACACCCCCTGGCACCTTACAGCCTATACCCCTTACACCCCCTGGCACCTTACAGCCTATACCCCTTACACCCCCGTGGTACCTTACAGCCTATACCCCTTACACCCCCTGGCACCTTACAGCCTATACCCCTTACACCCCCTGGCACCTTACAGCCTATACCCCTTACACCCCGTGGCACCTTACAGCCTATACCCCTTACACCCCGTGGCACCTTACAGCCTATACCCCTTACACCCCCGTGGTACCTTACAGCCTATACCCCTTACACCCCCTGGCACCTTACAGCCTATACCCCTTACACCCCGTGGCACCTTACAGCCTATACCCCTTACACCCCGTGGCACCTTACAGCCTATACCCCTTACACCCCCGTGGTACCTTACAGCCTATACCCCTTACACCCCGTGGCACCTTACAGCCTATACCCCTTACACCCCGTGGCACCTTACAGCCTATACCCCTTACACCCCCGTGGTACCTTACAGCCTATACCCCTTACACCCCCTGGCACCTTACAGCCTATACCCCTTACACCCCCTGGCACCTTACAGCCTATACCCCTTACACCCCCTGGCACCTTACAGCCTATACCCCTTACACCCCGTGGCACCTTACAGCCTATACCCCTTACACCCCGTGGCACCTTACAGCCTATACCCCTTACACCCCGTGGCACCTTACAGCCTATACCCCTTACACCCCCGTGGTACCTTACAGCCTATACGTGAACTGCCGGCCTTATATTAGGTGTGGATGAATCTGCTCCATATGAGCCTCATCCTGGAACATTAGAGCAGAGGACGAGCCATATTATTCCTCTGCCTCTCGGGCTCCGATGGATAAATCATCCTCCGGACTGTGTGGAAACACCTGTTAGTGTCCTCGGGGGGATCTCGTAAAACTCTGAGTCTTGGCAGATTCCTCTACAAACATGCCTGACCTTCCTGCCTGCCTCCCCTCCTAGAAGTGTCTGTAATGTCCTCCTCTATGGCGTCCGCCAGGCCTAGTGATAGGGCAGAAAGCGCAACTCATCACCAATTCCCAGATCTCTGCTTGCTGTCAGTGAATGGCGCCATCCATTGTTTACAGTGATAGGTGCGGAGGTGCAGGGTCATACGTGATAGGTGCAGAGGTGCACGGTCATACGTGATAGGTGCGGAGGTGCACGGTCATACGTGATAGGTGCAGAGGTGCACTGTCATACGTGATAGGTGCGGAGGTGCACGGTCATACGTGATAGGTGCAGAGGTGCACGGTCATACGTGATAGGTGCAGAGGTGCACGGTCATACGTGATAGGTGCAGAGGTGCACGGTCATACGTGATAGGTGCGGAGGTGCACGGTCATACGTGATAGGTGCAGAGGTGCACTGTCATACGTGATAGGTGCGGAGGTGCACGGTCATACGTGATAGGTGCAGAGGTGCACGGTCATACGTGATAGGTGCAGAGTTGCACGGTCATATGTGATAGGTGCAGAGGTGCACGGTCATACGTGATAGGTGCAGAGGTACACGGTCATACGTGATAGGTGCAGAGGTGCACGGTCATATGTCATAGGTGCGGAGGTGCAGGGTCATACGTGATAGGTGCAGAGGTGCACGGTCATACGTGATAGGTGCAGAGGTGCACGGTCATACGTGATAGATGCAGAGGTGCACGGTCAAACGTGATAGGTGCGGAGGTGCATGGTCATACGTGATAGGTGCAGAGGTGCAGGGTCATACGTGATAGGTGCAGAGGTGCACGGTCATACGTGATAGGTGCAGAGGTGCACGGTTATATGTGATAGGTGCGGAGGTGCACGGTCATACGTGATAGGTGCGGAGGTGCACGGTCATATGTGATAGGTGCAGAGGTGCACGGTCATACGTGATAGGTGCGGAGGTGCAGGGTCATACGTGATAGGTGCAGAGGTGCACGGTCATACGTGATAGGTGCAGAGGTGCAGGGTCATAAGTGATAGGTGCAGAGGTGCACGGTCATACGTGATAGGTGCAGAGATGCACAGTCATATGTCATAGGTGCGAAGGTGCACGGTCATACGTGATAGGTGCAGAGGTGCAGGGTCATACGTGATAGGTGCAGAGGTGCACGGTCATACGTGATAGGTGCAGAGGTGCACGGTCATACGTGATAGGTGCAGAGGTGCACGGTCATACGTGATAGGTGCAGAGGTGCACGGTCAAACGTGATAGGTGCAGAGGTGCACGGTCATATGTGATAGGTGCAGAGGTGCACGGTCATACGTGATAGGTGCAGAGGTGCACGGTCATACGTGATAGATGCAGAGATGCACGGTCATACGTGATAGGTGCGGAGGTGCATGGTCATACGTGATAGGTGCAGAGGTGCAGGGTCATACGTGATAGGTGCAGAGGTGCACGGTCATACGTGATAGGTGCAGAGGTGCACGGTTATATGTGATAGGTGCGAAGGTGCACGGTCATACGTGATAGGTGCAGAGGTGCAGGGTCATACGTGATAGGTGCAGAGGTGCACGGTCATACGTGATAGGTGCAGAGGTGCACGGTCATACGTGATAGGTGCAGAGGTGCACGGTCATACGTGATAGGTGCAGAGGTGCACGGTCAAACGTGATAGGTGCAGAGGTGCACGGTCATATGTGATAGGTGCAGAGGTGCACGGTCATACGTGATAGGTGCAGAGGTGCACGGTCATACGTGATAGATGCAGAGGTGCACGGTCATACGTGATAGGTGCGGAGGTGCATGGTCATACGTGATAGGTGCAGAGGTGCAGGGTCATACGTGATAGGTGCAGAGGTGCACGGTCATACGTGATAGGTGCGGAGGTGCACGGTTATATGTGATAGGTGCGGAGGTGCACGGTCATACGTGATAGGTGCGGAGGTGCACGGTCATATGTGATAGGTGCAGAGGTGCACGGTCATACGTGATAGGTGCGGAGGTGCAGGGTCATACGTGATAGGTGCAGAGGTGCACGGTCATACGTGATAGGTGCAGAGGTGCAGGGTCATAAGTGATAGGTGCAGAGGTGCACGGTCATACGTGATAGGTGCAGAGATGCACAGTCATATGTCATAGGTGCGAAGGTGCACGGTCATACGTGATAGGTGCAGAGGTGCAGGGTCATACGTGATAGGTGCAGAGGTGCACGGTCATACGTGATAGGTGCAGAGGTGCAGGGTCATAAGTGATAGGTGCAGAGGTGCACGGTCATACGTGATAGGTGCAGAGATGCACAGTCATATGTCATAGGTGCGAAGGTGCACGGTCATACGTGATAGGTGCAGAGGTGCAGGGTCATACGTGATAGGTGCAGAGGTGCACGGTCATACGTGATAGGTGCAGAGGTGCACGGTCATACGTGATAGGTGCAGAGGTGCACGGTCATACGTGATAGGTGCAGAGGTGCACGGTCAAACGTGATAGGTGCAGAGGTGCACGGTCATATGTGATAGGTGCACAGGTGCACGGTCATACGTGATAGGTGCAGAGGTGCACGGTCATACGTGATAGATGCAGAGATGCACGGTCATACGTGATAGGTGCGGAGGTGCATGGTCATACGTGATAGGTGCAGAGGTGCAGGGTCATACGTGATAGGTGCAGAGGTGCACGGTCATACGTGATAGGTGCAGAGGTGCACGGTTATATGTGATAGGTGCGAAGGTGCACGGTCATACGTGATAGGTGCAGAGGTGCAGGGTCATACGTGATAGGTGCAGAGGTGCACGGTCATACGTGATAGGTGCAGAGGTGCACGGTCATACGTGATAGGTGCAGAGGTGCACGGTCATACGTGATAGGTGCAGAGGTGCACGGTCAAACGTGATAGGTGCAGAGGTGCACGGTCATATGTGATAGGTGCAGAGGTGCACGGTCATACGTGATAGGTGCAGAGGTGCACGGTCATACGTGATAGATGCAGAGGTGCACGGTCATACGTGATAGGTGCGGAGGTGCATGGTCATACGTGATAGGTGCAGAGGTGCAGGGTCATACGTGATAGGTGCAGAGGTGCACGGTCATACGTGATAGGTGCGGAGGTGCACGGTTATATGTGATAGGTGCGGAGGTGCACGGTCATACGTGATAGGTGCGGAGGTGCACGGTCATATGTGATAGGTGCAGAGGTGCACGGTCATACGTGATAGGTGCGGAGGTGCAGGGTCATACGTGATAGGTGCAGAGGTGCACGGTCATACGTGATAGGTGCAGAGGTGCAGGGTCATAAGTGATAGGTGCAGAGGTGCACGGTCATACGTGATAGGTGCAGAGATGCACAGTCATATGTCATAGGTGCGAAGGTGCACGGTCATACGTGATAGGTGCAGAGGTGCAGGGTCATACGTGATAGGTGCAGAGGTGCACGGTCATACGTGATAGGTGCAGAGGTGCACGGTCATACGTGATAGGTGCAGAGGTGCACGGTCATATGTCATAGGTGCGGAGGTGCAGGGTCATACGTGATAGGTGCAGAGGTGCACGGTCATACGTGATAGGTGCAGAGGTGCACGGTCATACGTGACAGCCCTCCAAGGAGCCCCATGAGGCTTATAAAATAAGGTTGACCTCCGAGACTCCCGAAACAGCAGGCAGATCTGAAGGGGGTGCAGGGGGAGCGTTTCCTCCTCGGCCCCTGAGGCTGAGGGGGGCCCAAAGTTTCCTCTACATCATAATAATTGGGGCCCAGGAGCTTCATCTTACGCCTGTGCCATCGGGGTAACTTTATATTGCTGAATTTCACACCCAAAAAGTCAGAGCAGTCAGCACATTTAGATGTGTAACAAAGTCCTGAAGTGGCGTGGCTATACCCATAGGGGTTGTGGCTTCACCCCAATTCCCCAGCAAGCATGTGCCAGACTCCTTACAAGACTCAGCTCTGACTCCTTGACTGTAATGAGCGTTGCTGCCCAATATTAGCAAACTGCAGCACCGTGCAATACCACACACAACCTGGGGACAGGTGTGGCGCTGTTCATCTGGTCGAGCTTGGCCTACAGATCAGCGGACACCTCGGTCAGCGGCACGCTCCGCGTACACGCCGGTGAAGAGGGGCCGGCGTCACATGACCTCATTGTTCCTATTTTGTTTTTGTGTTTTTCTCGTCTTTTTTTCGCTCTGGTTTTCTTAGAAATCGCGTTGTGGTTTCTCAGCGCAGACACAGCTCAGCTTTGTATCCCACACAGTCACCAGCGTAATGGTTGTTTGCTCGTTGTGGTCAGCTAATTGAAAAAAGCTGGCACCGAGGTATTACAGGTCTCGTGGGATTATTCCCGGATCAAGTGCGCCATTGTTGCCTCAGACAGCGAGTCCTCCGACACTGACTTCATTAGTAAACTGTAATGTGGTGGCAGGTTAGAGAAGACACGAACAAGGGGCCGCTTGTCTGCGTTATCTCAGCGCCGACTCCAAAGCGTAATCACTTGTCGTCAGGTGACGGGCGCTGCCGGCCCTGCTTGTGGGGATTCTAGCTCACTTTGGGCTTCTCGGGTCTCTTAGTGGGCTCTAGATCTTGTGTAATTCTTGCAACATTGTATCTTTCTAGTAGTGACCGTTTTGCTTCATTGGGTGTCTGACCACTGGGTGGCGCTGTTGTTACCAGTGAGTTTCTGATCGGTGCGATCATTTAGGGGCTCAGTGTATGACAACGGGGTGGAGTCTGTTTCCAAGGGCAACCCCAAAAATTTCAGACGCAGCTCTGGATGTGAGTGGAGACAACACGGCATAGCTCCGCCCATAGTGTGAGACGCCATCATGGCCGCTGTTTGGCGCCGTTATCATTCATAGAGATTTTTTGAGAATCTTTTTGTTCTCTGCCAGGTTTAACCCCTTGTGTGCTGTCCCCGGGCTGGGCCATCACTGTTACACACACAGCACTTGTGGACGGGGCAGTTCCTCATTTTCGGGCCCCGCTGTACATGTGATCGGCGCTCGGATAAGGATAGAATCTGCTTCGTCATGTGGGAGACAATGTAGAGGGAACTTTCTGTGGTTTGTGGAATCTTCCACTGACTCGGCAGATTTTTGGGCAGTCGTTTAATATGAGCAGTGAGGGGTTAATAGAGAACAACCAGAAGTGTCCTGGGGTGCATATAAAGGAGAGTAGCCCCCCTCCAGATGAAGGATCGTGCCCCCTTACCCCCATACCCATTAGATGTAAGGGGGACCAGCTGACCAGTATGTATGGGGGGGAGGGGGTCAGACATTTTGGATTCTCGCAGTGCCGATACTTTGTTTCAGTTCTATGTAAGACCTTGTCAGAGGAGTCTGGGGTTGGGGGAGTCTAGAGGAGACGCAGGGAGAGCAGAGGATGGAGGGGGGCAGAGGGGACACAGTAATACGGAAGGCGGACTTTGGGGTGCGGAGGAGTCTTAGTTAATGATCAATACAAAAAAAGCCAAGTGTGTTACTGATCACATGTCCGCGAGAACAGTCATCAGGGAGTGGTCAAGGGCTCTGTAGTCGTATGGCTAGTCCCGGCCTCGGGGCCCCTATATCTGGTTATATTACTAGTCCCGGCCTCCGGGCCCCTATATCTGGTCTTATATATAGTCCCAGCCTCGGGGCCCCTATATCTGGTTATATTACTAGTCCCAGCCTCGGGGCCCCTATATCTGGTCTTATATATAGTCCCAGCCTCGGGGCCCCTATATCTGGTTATATTACTAGTCCCAGCCTCGGGGCCCCTATATCTGGTTATATTACTAGTCCCAGCCTCGGGGCCCCTATATCTGGTTATATTACTAGTCCCAGCCTCGGGGCCCCTATATCTGGTCTTATATATAGTCCCAGCCTCGGGGCCCCTATATCTGGTTATATTACTAGTCCCAGCCTCGGGGCCCCTATATCTGGTTATATTACTAGTCCCAGCCTCGGGGCCCCTATATCTGGTTATATTACTAGTCCCAGCCTCGGGGCCCCTATATCTGGTTATATTACTAGTCCCAGCCTCGGGGCCCCTATATCTGGTTATATTACTAGTCCCAGCCTCGGGGCTCCTATATCTGGTTATATTACTAGTCCCAGCCTCGGGGCCCCTATATCTGGTTATATTACTAGTCCCAGCCTCGGGGCCCCTATATCTGGTTATATTACTAGTCCCAGCCTCGGGGCCCCTATATCTGGTTATATTACTAGTCCCAGCCTCGGGGCCCCTATATCTGGTTATATTACTAGTCCCAGACTCGGGGCCCCTATATCTGGTCTTATATATAGTCCCAGCTTCGGGGCCCCTATATCTTGGCCTTGGGTCACACTGAGGGTCAGAGAAGACATTTTCTCCCTTCCTGGTTCCCGCCTTCACACTAGAAAGTTCCCACAAACTCTTCACCAACTCAACAAATTTTTGATGTTGAGAAATGACCTGGATGTCCGGTGCGAGATGGCGAGGAAAGCGACGGCGAGCGAAAGTGATTACATGTAAAAATATCAGAGGAGCGAGGAGGAAAGAAGAAGCTGCCAATTCCCACGAGCCCAAAATCATCCAGTGAAAGGGGAAACTCAGAAGACACCGCCACAGTCACAGCGTCCCCTCCCCCGAGACTCTGCTGGGGGGGCACTTACTTACAGTCACAGCGACCCCTCCCCCGAGACTCTGCTGGGGGGGCACTTACTTACAGTCACAGCGACCCCACCCCCGAGACTCTGCTGGGGGGGCACTTACTTACAGTCACAGCGACCCCACCCCCGAGACTATGCTGGGGGGGCACTTACTTACAGCCACAGCGACCCCTCCCCTGAGACTCTGCTGAGGGGGCACTTATTTACTGTCACAGCGACCCCACCCCCGAGACTCTGCTGAGGGGGCACTTATTTACTGTCACACAGCGACCCCACCCCCGAGACTCTGCTGAGGGGGCACTTACTTACAGTCACAGCGACCCCACCCCCGAGACTCTGCTGAGGGGACACTTACTGTCACACAGCGACCCCTCCCCCGAGACTCTGCTGAGGGGGCACTTACTTACAGCCACAGCGACCCCTCCCCCGAGACTCTGCTGAGGGGGGCACTTACTTAAAGTCACAGCGACCCCACCCCCGAGACTCTGCTGAGGGGGCACTTACTTACTGTCACACAGTGACCCCACCCCCGAGACTCTGCTGAGGGGGCACTTACTTACTGTCACACAGTGACCCCACCCCCGAGACTCTGCAGGGGGGGCACTTACTTCTGCTCGCTTATTAATGATAGCTTAGAAACATGACATGTCTGTATACCAGTATATACGTGCTGTGTGTGTATACGGGGGTGCACTGGGCCGGGTCTCTCCCTAATATAATATAAGTATATAGTGTGTGATCTGTATCTGCTGTGCACTGATAGATGATATATATGTGGGATATAATGGCTCAGGGGTCTGTAGGGGGCAGTGCACTCTGCTATGTCTGATTTCGGTGCACTCGCCCCCTCGGCTCTAGGATTCGGCTCCAGGTGTTTTCACCCCGATAATCCCCATAAAATGTTCTCTCTGGAAGACGGAGATGAGAATCCCGGCCAAAAAGTGTATTAGGGGGGTGAAGCCGTGTAGCCCCCGCCCCGCAGAAACCCCAGGACGTTATGGGGGTGGGGGGGATGACTGGACACATGGAGGATGGCCATGAGGTGGGGGGGGGACATGGGGGATGATGTCATCGCATACCCAGGACATCATGGGGAGGGGGGGGGAGATGTAGAGGATGATGTCACAACCTGAGGACATCATGGGGAGGGGGGGAGATGTAGAGGATGATGTCACAACCTGAGGACATCATGGGGAGGGGGGGAGATGTAGAGGATGATGTCACAACCTGAGGACATCATGGGGAGGGGGGGGGAGATGTAGAGGATGATGTCACAACCTGAGGACATCATGGGGAGGGGGGGGGAGATGTAGAGGATGATGTCACAACCTGAGGACATCATGGGGAGGGGGGGGAGATGTAGAGGATGATGTCACAACCTGAGGACATCATGGGGAGGGGGGGAGATGTAGAGGATGATGTCACAACCTGAGGACATCATGGGGAGGGGGGGGGAGATGTAGAGGATGATGTCACAACCTGAGGACATCATGGGGAGGGGGGGGAGATGTAGAGGATGATGTCACAACCTGAGGACATCATGGGGAGGGGGGGAGATGTAGAGGATGATGTCACAACCTGAGGACATCATGGGGAGGGGGGGGGAGATGTAGAGGATGATGTCACAACCTGAGGACATCATGGGGAGGGGGGGAGATGTAGAGGATGATGTCACAACCTGAAGACATCATGGGGAGGGGGGGAGATGTAGAGGATGATGTCACAACCTGAGGACATCATGGGGAGGGGGAGAGATGTAGAGGATGATGTCACAACCTGAGGACATCATGGGGAGGGGCGGGGAGATGTAGAGGATGATGTCACAACCTGAGGACATCATGGGGAGGGGGGGGGGAGATGTAGAGGATGATGTCACAACCTGAGGACATCATGGGGAGGGGGGGAGATGTAGAGGATGATGTCACAACCTGAGGACATCATGGGGAGGGGGGGGAGATGTAGAGGATGATGTCACAACCTGAGGACATCATGGGGAGGGGGGGGCAGATGTAGAGGATGATGTCACAACCTGAGGACATCATGGGGAGGGGGGGCAGATGTAGAGGATGATGTCACAACTTGAGGACATCATGGGGAGGGGGGGGGAGATGTAGAGGATGATGTCACAACCTGAGGACATCATGGGGAGGGGGGGAGATGTAGAGGATGATGTCACAACCTGAGGACATCATGAGGGTCAGACATGGAGGATGATACAGCCCCCCCCCCCTTTCCCATATGACTGTATTGATCAGGCTTGTATCTCTGACTGCGCCCTCTATAGGTGATCAGATTGCTATAACCGCGTGCTATCGGTTTATTGGCGACTTGTTGCGGCGCCTGCTTACAGTCCTGCTGCCGCTCTTGTGGGCTCAGCTCTTGGGTTCGGTTTTGCTGACTCAGCTTGTGATGCCGCTTATATTTCCCTATCACTTCCTGCTCCCCCTTCTGCTTCCCCAATGTTAGGGCTGGGGCCGCACCTGACCGGAGCTTCACATGGGAAACCAAGAAGCTGAGAATGTGTCCTGTGGGGGAGGGGGCGGGGGCACACGTATCAGGAATATACCGTATACTAGAGGAGGGGAAGCAGAATACAAGAAGTATAAAGAGCACAGAGGAAGAAGAGTCACAAGTGTCAGCGGATTATATCACTACTACGTGTTACATGTCCTCTATATGATAGTATACGCTATATCCAGGTGATACATTGTATTATACATCAGTATACACTATATCCAGGTGATACATTGTATTATACATCAGTATACACTATATCCAGGTGATACATTGTATTATACATCAGTATACGCTATATCCAGGTGATACATTGTATTATACATCAGTATGCACTATATCCAGGTGATACATTGTATTATACATCAGTATACGCTATATCCAGGTGATACATTGTATTATACATCAGTATACGCTATATCCAGGTGATACATTGTATTATACATCAGTATACGCTATATCCAGGTGATACATTGTATTATACATCAGTATACGGTATATCCAGGTGATACATTGTATTACACATCAGTATACGGTATATCCAGGTGATACATTGTATTATACATCAGTATACGCTATATCCAGGTGATACATTGTATTATACATCAGTATACGCTATATCCAGGTGATACATTGTATTATACATCAGTATACGCTATATCCAGGCGATACATTGTATTACACATCAGAATACGCTATATCCAGGTGATACATTGTATTATACATCAGTATACGCTATATCCAGGTGATACATTGTATTATACATCAGTATACGCTATATCCAGGTGATACATTGTATTATACATCAGTATACGGTATATCCAGGTGATACATTGTATTACACATCAGTATACGGTATATCCAGGTGATACATTGTATTATACATCAGTATACGCTATATCCAGGTGATACATTGTATTATACATCAGTATACGCTATATCCAGGTGATACATTGTATTATACATCAGTATACGCTATATCCAGGTGATACATTGTATTATACATCAGTATACGCTATATCCAGGTGATACATTGTATTATACATCAGTATACGCTATATCCAGGTGATACATTGTATTATACATCAGTATACGCTATATCCAGGTGATACATTGTATTATACATCAGTATACGCTATATCCAGGTGATACATTGTATTATACATCAGTATACAGTATATCCAGGTGATACATTGTATTATACATCAGTATACGGTATATCCAGGTGATACATTGTATTATACATCAGTATGCACTATATCCAGGTGATACATTGTATTATACATCAGTATACGCTATATCCAGGTGATACATTGTATTATACATCAGTATACGCTATATCCAGGTGATACATTGTATTATACATCAGTATACGGTATATCCAGGTGATACATTGTATTACACATCAGTATACGCTATATCCAGGTGATACATTGTATTACACATCAGTATACGCTATATCCAGGTGATACATTGTATTATACATCAGTATACGCTATATCCAGGTGATACATTGTATTACACATCAGTATACGCTATATCCAGGTGATACATTGTATTACACATCAGTATACGCTATATCCAGGTGATACATTGTATTACACATCAGTATACGGTATATCCAGGTGATACATTGTATTATACATCAGTATACGGTATATCCAGGTGATACATTGTATTACACATCAGTATACGCTATATCCAGGTGATACATTGTATTACACATCAGTATACGCTATATCCAGGTGATACATTGTATTACACATCAGTATACGCTATATCCAGGTGATACATTGTATTACACATCAGTATACGGTATATCCAGGTGATACATTGTATTACACATCAGTATACGCTATATCCAGGTGATACATTGTATTACACATCAGTATACGGTATATCCAGGTGATACATTGTATTACACATCAGTATACGGTATATCCAGGTGATACATTGTATTACACATCAGTATACGCTATATCCAGGTGATACATTGTATTACACATCAGTATACGGTATATCCAGGTGATACATTGTATTACACATCAGTATACGCTATATCCAGGTGATACATTGTATTACACATCAGAATACGCTATATCCAGGTGATACATTGTATTACACATCAGTATACGCTATATCCAGGTGATACATTGTATTACACATCAGTATACGGTATATCCAGGTGATACATTGTATTACACATCAGTATACGCTATATCCAGGTGATACATTGTATTACACATCAGTATACGGTATATCCAGGTGATACATTGTATTACACATCAATATACGCTATATCCAGGTGATACATTGTATTATACATCAGTATACGCTATATCCAGGTGATACATTGTATTATACATCAGTATACGCTATATCCAGGTGATACATTGTATTATACATCAGTATACGCTATATCCAGGTGATACATTGTATTATACATCAGTATACGGTATATCCAGGTGATACATTGTATTACACATCAGTATACGCTATATCCAGGTGATACATTGTATTATACATCAGTATACGGTATATCCAGGTGATACATTGTATTACACATCAGTATACGCTATATCCAGATGATACATTGTATTATACATCAGTATACGGTATATCCAGGTGATACATTGTATTACACATCAGTATACGCTATATCCAGATGATACATTGTATTACACATCAGTATACGGTATATCCAGGTGATACATTGTATTACACATCAGTATACGCTATATCCAGGTGATACATTGTATTATACATCAGTATACGCTATATCCAGGTGATACATTGTATTATACATCAGTATACGCTATATCCAGGTGATACATTGTATTATACATCAGTATACGGTATATCCAGGTGATACATTGTATTACACATCAGTATACGCTATATCCAGGTGATACATTGTATTATACATCAGTATACGGTATATCCAGGTGATACATTGTATTATACATCAGTATACGGTATATCCAGGTGATACATTGTATTATACATCAGTATACGCTATATCCAGGTGATACATTGTATTATACATCAGTATACGGTATATCCAGGTGATACATTGTATTACACATCAGTATACGGTATATCCAGGTGATACATTGTATTATACATCAGTATACGGTATATCCAGGTGATACATTGTATTACACATCAGTATACGCTATATCCAGGTGATACATTGTATTATACATCAGTATACGGTATATCCAGGTGATACATTGTATTATACATCAGTATACGGTATATCCAGGTGATACATTGTATTATACATCAGTATACGCTATATCCAGGTGATACATTGTATTACACATCAGTATACGCTATATCCAGGTGATACATTGTATTACACATCAGTATACGGTATATCCAGGTGATACATTGTATTATACATCAGTATACGGTATATCCAGGTGATACATTGTATTACACATCAGTATACGCTATATCCAGGTGATACATTGTATTATACATCAGTATACGCTATATCCAGGTGATACATTGTATTATACATCAGTATACGCTATATCCAGGTGATACATTGTATTACACATCAGTATACGGTATATCCAGGTGATACATTGTATTATACATCAGTATACGCTATATCCAGGTGATACATTGTATTATACATCAGTATACGGTATATCCAGGTGATACATTGTATTACACATCAGTATACGCTATATCCAGGTGATACATTGTATTATACATCAGTATACGCTATATCCAGGTGATACATTGTATTACACATCAGTATACGGTATATCCAGGTGATACATTGTATTATACATCAGTATACGGTATATCCAGGTGATACATTGTATTATACATCAGTATACGCTATATCCAGGTGATACATTGTATTATACATCAGTATACGGTATATCCAGGTGATACATTGTATTATACATCAGTATACGCTATATCCAGGTGATACATTGTATTATACATCAGTATACGCTATATCCAGGTGATACATTGTATTACACATCAGTATACGGTATATCCAGGTGATACATTGTATTATACATCAGTATACGCTATATCCAGGTGATACATTGTATTATACATCAGTATACGCTATATCCAGGTGATACATTGTATTATACATCAGTATGCACTATATCCAGGTGATACATTGTATTACACATCAGTATACGCTATATCCAGGTGATACATTGTATTATACATCAGTATGCACTATATCCAGGTGATACATTGTATTACACATCAGTATACGCTATATCCAGGTGATACATTGTATTATACATCAGTATACGGTATATCCAGGTGATACATTGTATTATACATCAGTATACGCTATATCCAGGTGATACATTGTATTACACATCAGTATACGCTATATCCAGGTGATACATTGTATTATACATCAGTATACGCTATATCCAGATGATACATTGTATTATACATCAGTATACGGTATATCCAGGTGATACATTGTATTATACATCAGTATACGGTATATCCAGATTCCTGATTATGTCCTGAGCCTTGATGATGGGGGTTGTAGTTAATAGTTGTTATGTATTTGATGGCAAGTTCTGGAACCTTCTGTAAGGGGCGCTCTTCATTATAAGGGGGGCTCTTCATTATAAGGGGGGCTCTTCATTATATGGGGGGCTCTTCATTATACGGGGCGATCTTCATTATAAGGGGGCTCTTCATTATACGGGGCGCTCTTCATTATACGGGGCGCTCTTCATTATAAGGGGGGCTCTTCATTATAAGGGGGGCTCTTCATTATAAGGGGGGCTCTTCATTATAAGGGGGGCTCTTCATTATAAGGGGGGCTCTTCATTATATGGGGGGCTCTTCATTATATGGGGGGCTCTTCATTATATGGGGGGCTCTTCATTATATGGGGGGCTCTCCATTATATGGGGGGTTCTTCATTATAAGGGGGGGCTCTTCATTATATGGGGGGCTCTCCATTATATGGGGGGCTCTTCATTATAAGGGGGGGCTCTTCATTATAAGGGGGGCTCTCCATTATATGGGGGGCTCTCCATTATATGGGGGGCTCTCCATTATAAGGGGGGCTCTTCATTATAAGGGGGGCTCTTCATTATAAGGGGGGCTCTTCATTATAAGGGGCGCTCTTCATTATATGGGGGGCTCTCCATTATATGGGGGGCTCTCCATTATAAGGGGGGCTCTTCATTATAAGGGGCGCTCTTCATTATATGGGGGGCTCTTCATTATATGGGGGGCTCTTCATTATAAGGGGGGGCTCTCCATTATAAGGGGGGCTCTCCATTATAAGGGGCGCTCTTCATTATATGGGGGGCTCTTCATTATATGGGGGGCTCTTCATTATAAGGGGGGGCTCTTCATTATATGGGGGGCTCTTCCCTGACACGTGCACTGTAGACGCGCCGCACGCTGGAAGAAGAATGGGATTATGAGCCGCGGTTATTTCAGAAGCTCGACCCCCTTCCTCCTCCTCCTCATAAATCTCAACACCAAACTTTCCATATTTCAGTTCACTTAGCTAAAAATGGGAGTTTTACAAGCGCAGGAGCCACACGCAGCGCGGGCGCGACCAGAGAGAACGCAGGGAGCTTTATGGGGCCGCTGCTAGTTTATATCCGAGCGCAGTGTGAATTCTACCCCTATGGATTCATCCGGATAAATGGAGGCTGCGGGGTTTAATGATTTATGGACACCTGCGCCGACCCCCCTTTACTCGAGCCCATCCCCTATACCCGAGCCCATGGACTGGACGTTCAAGACCACGATGGTGTAGCCGGGCAATCCACATGTCCTTAAGAGATCCAAAATGATTGTATATTGGAAAGTTCTAGAAGTTTCTTTATTCTTTACCATTCCCCAGGTTGGCTGTCAGGGACCTTGAGATTTCCTATTGTCTGGGATCATACCATGTAGTCAGGAGGGGAGGGCTAGGAAAGAAAAGTGCACTGATATGTACCTGCACCCTCGGCCGGCCGCCACTACTGATGCTGATGTTGTGTCAGGACCTCTGAGAGCTGTGATTGGCTGCAGCAATGTCACCGTATACAAACAGAGCGAGGATGCAGGTACATGTGAATGCTTTGTGACTTTGTAGCCCCCTCCCCCACCTCCCTGCATTATATTTTAGGGTTCTGGTCAATCCCTTTCACTCAGCTGAGGGTTAGTTACTATTATATGAACCCTCCTGACTGCACTGATACATTGTAACAATCAGGGGGTGAGAGCTTTGTGCTCTTGGTGAGTTGATTATTTAGATTGGATACAATTGTAACAATTGCCTGTATATTGGATGTATACAGAGGGCAGTGTACGCCTGTACCTTACATGTATATACCCCATACAGTGGGAACACCCCCGAGGAATATTATGATATAACTGTCAGGATTTCCGGCCGGGCGCATCACTTGTAGTCTTCCTCTTCTAGGAACAATAGGGTTAATGTTTCTCCACCTGGAGCGCAGGAAAGTAGATAAGACGACAAGGTCATGGCAGGTAATGCAAGAAATCCCAGGACACAAGGAAGATTTATGGCGCATCAGGGCGCAGCCTCGCCCCTTCTCACCTACAAGATCAGCCTGTGGGGAAGATCCGGATCCGGAACCCTATTAAATCCAGAGCGTTGTCTGATCGTCAGAACATGAAGTTTAGGTTTCATTGCCCCGTATTCTGACTTCAGAGTGTCTAAAAGACATTGGCCACGCCCACACTGATAAACCACACCCACTTGTGTCAGCCCTCCCCCACGGAGCGGTAAATGACTACGATAAGTATCCTACTGATGGCTGATAACTGCGAGAGATAGAATATATAACATGTGTACAGGCGTGTCCCCTCCCCCATGTCACCACCATCGATCACCAGGATCAGGCAGTTAACCCTTTCTAAGTCAGCCCAGGATTAAAGAAACACCCCAACCATTGTATCTGATCCTGCAGGTCAACGTGAATGTGGCTAACCTGCAATACCACACACAACCTGTGGACAGGTGTGGCGCTGTTCTTGACAAAATCAGCCATGTGTTTATAATCCTAGACAGCAAACTTTTTTTTTTTTTCCCAGCAGCAGCAGCAGCAGCGCCCCCCTTATCTGCAGGCAGTGTCTGGTATTGCAGGTATTCTTTCTGTAGGGTGTAGGATGTGCTCTGGAGTGTTTGTGATGAGATGCGTGCGCTCCCCCTCCCCCTTACACAGGACTACACCTTAAACAACCCCATAAATCGCCCTCCTATCTAATGATGAATTGTTCCCCGAGGCGCCCCAGCTGCGCTTTATTGGGAGATCATGAACTGTTCGTACAAATTTCCGGCTCTCGGTTCGCCCTCCAGATGAGCGACGGGTCCTGTTACTGCGTAAAAGTGCGGTTCGGGGCCCCGTGACCCGTGTCACTGACACACATAAATAAGAGGTGCGACCTGAATGTGGGGACATTTACGCAGATTTGTCACAGCCCCCCCCCCCCTTTAACCCCCTCCCCCCCACACTCTCCCAGGCAGAGGGGAAGCCTGCCAAACCTCGCTCTGCAATTAACGGTCACACCCTCTCACTAATCCGATCTCGCCCGTAACTCACTTGGCGTCGCCCGCCGTTATTTAACCACATTGAAAAAATAAATAGAAAACATTTGTAGTTCTTTAACTCTCCGCGAGTCTGGGCCCAAGAGCTGACGCTCTAGATATCTGGATCCCTTGGTAACGTCATCTTCTATCTCATTGATGATTGTTAGCTCCTATGACATTCCCATAGATTGCCACCCAACTTTCCTATGGTCCAGAACAGCTCATCAGCCCAGCTGTGCCAGGATCCCTGGATTTCATGCTTTGTTCCCTGTTCCGTTCCTCTGTTATTCCTATGGGAAGCTAATGATTAAATAGACATCTGGGCGGTACCAGCAGGGGCGTGTCCCTGCACAGTCTGATAGGTCCAATCAGTGCTGACACTCTCAGAATGTGCAGGGGCGCCGCCTACTGGTAATGCCCAGATGTCAATTTGGGAATCAGTTTCCCATAGGACTAACAGAGGAACAGCACAATGTAAAGCTTATAGGAGGATCCAAGTATTCACTGACAGCTGGAAAAGCTGGATCCCAACCCTCATGTTAGCAAAGCTGTTATCACCCAGCTTTCCTAGCAGCCAGATACACCTGATTATATTTATCACATATGTTATCAAAGAGGAAGCTGGGAAAGCTGAGTAGGAATAAGATGTCGGCCATATTGGTTTGAAGATAGCCCTGCTGATTGTTTGGTGCAGATGTATCCAGTGTAGACAGACTGATACATTGTAACATGTACACCCCTGATACAGCTCGCAGCTGAGGGGTTGTTACAGTTGTATCCAGTGTAGACAGACAGCCAGGCCTCCAGACTGATACATTGTAACATGTACACCTCTGATACAGCTCGCAGCTGAGGGGTTGTTACACTTGTATCCAGTCTATAGTGACAGCCGGAGTCCAGACTGATACATTGTAACATGTATACCCCTGATACGTC
Source organism: Leptodactylus fuscus (assembly GCF_031893055.1). Classification (NCBI taxonomy): domain Eukaryota; kingdom Metazoa; phylum Chordata; class Amphibia; order Anura; family Leptodactylidae; genus Leptodactylus; species Leptodactylus fuscus. The sequence continues at coordinate 2,123,931 of NC_134274.1, read as the reverse complement.
TCACAGCTGAGGGTTTGTTACAGTTGTATCCAGTGTAGACAGACAGCCGGACTCCAGACTGATACATTGTAACATGTACACCTCTGATACAGCTCGCAGCTGAAGGGTTGTTACAGTTGTATCCAGTGTAGACAGACAGCCCGGACTCGAGTCTGATACATTGTAACATGTATACTCCTGATACGTCTCACAGCTGAGGGGTTGTTACAGTTGTATCCAGTGTAGACAGACAGCCTGGACTCGAGTCTGATACATTGTAACATGTATACTCCTGATACGTCTCACAGCTGAGGGGTTGTTACAGTTGTATCCAGTGTAGACAGACAGCCTGGACTCGAGTCTGATACATTGTAACATGTATACTCCTGATACGTCTCACAGCTGAGGGGTTGTTACAGTTGTATCCAGTCTACAGTGACAGCCAGGCCTCCAGACTGATACATTGTATCAAACTCTCCGGACAGGGCAGAGCTTTGTGGTGCTCAGTTTTCATCTGTAACTGTACCGACCCCTCAGCTGTGTGCAGTTCGGGGCCTGTATCTTGCCGAGGTCGGTGCATTGTTTCTCTACGTCTTGAGCTGACACTTGAATAACTTTTTGGAGTCTTCCCGTAGCGATTTCTTATTGAAATGTTGCATCATGAATCAGGGCGAAGCGCGGCAGCCGCGGTGTAAACCGGTAAAAACCGACAGCCAACAAAAAAAAATTGGATTTACGGAATTAGGGAAAAAAGTGTTGCGCAGCGGCGTCTCCTTCACTTCTCTCGCACTTCTTGCAGTGATTAAAAAAACCTTTATCCCACTGGAAGCGAAATCGCCGGCGGCAAAATCAGTTGTGAGTTATCGCGGCCAAGTTCAGAAATCTATAATGCGATGAATCACCCGCTGAACGGGAGACAGGGCTGCCGAGAGGAGCGGCGAGCTGTCAGGAGCGCGTACACACCATTAACCCTCACCTGCCTGCAGCAGCAGCACGGACACTGGGAGTCGTAGTAAGTGTCACTGTCCAGCATCTGCCTGCGGGAAAGCTGGGTGGCAAACATCACCACTTCCCAATAGCATCAATGTTACAGCCTCCTCATCCAGCTTTTTTTGGCTCCTGATGAACAATTCTATCCAATTTGTCCTGTTCTGTCTGGTCTATTCAGTTATTACCAGAAAGCTGGGTGGCGAACAATATGTCCGGCGTTACGGCCTCCACAGCAGCAATCACTCAGCTTTTCCAGACTTCTGACAGGTGGTCCTAGGTTGTTATGTATCGAGTCGTTCTCTTCAGAATCCTATTGATTCCACTCTCGCCATATATCTGCCTGCGGGAAAGCTGGGTGGCAACCAATGTGTCCAACACATTACATTGTATACAGAATCATCCCCTTCTTTCCAGCTGAGGGATTGGTACAGTTGTATCCAGTCTACAGTGACAGCCGGAGTCCAGACTGATACATTGTAACATGTACACCCCTGATATGTCTCACAGCTGAGGGGTTGTTACAGTTGTATCCAGTCTACAGTGACAGCCGGAGTCCAGACTGATACATTGTAACATGTACACCCCTGATATGTCTCACAGCTGAGGGGTTGTTACAGTTGTATCCAGTGTAGACAGACAGCCGGAGTCCAGACTGATACATTGTAACATGTACACCCCTGATATGTCTCACAGCTGAGGGGTTGTTACAGTTGTATCCAGTCTACAGTGACAGCCGGAGTCCAGACTGATACATTGTAACATGTATACCCCTGATATGTCTCACAGCTGAGGGGTTGTTACAGTTGTATCCAGTCTACAGTGACAGCCGGAGTCCAGACTGATACATTGTAACATGTACACCCCTGATACGTCTCACAGCTGAGGGGTTGTTACAGTTGTATCCAGTCTACAGTGACAGCCGGAGTCCAGACTGATACATTGTAACATGTATACCCCTGATATGTCTCACAGCTGAGGGGTTGTTACAGTTGTATCCAGTCTACAGTGACAGCCGGAGTCCAGACTGATACATTGTAACATGTACACCCCTGATACGTCTCACAGCTGAGGGGTTGTTACAGTTGTATCCAGTCTACAGTGACAGCCAGGCCTCCAGACTGATACATTGTAACATGTACACCCCTGATATGTCTCACAGCTGAGGGGTTGTTACAGTTGTATCCAGTCTACAGTGACAGCCGGAGTCCAGACTGATACATTGTAACATGTACACCCCTGATACGTCTCACAGCTGAGGGGTTGTTACAGTTGTATCCAGTGTAGACAGACAGCCGGAGTCCAGACTGATACATTGTAACATGTACACCCCTGATATGTCTCACAGCTGAGGGGTTGTTACAGTTGTATCCAGTCTACAGTGACAGCCAGGCCTCCAGACTGATACATTGTAACATGTACACCCCTGATACGTCTCACAGCTGAGGGGTTGTTACAGTTGTGTCCAGTCTACAGTGACAGCCAGGCCTCTAGACTGATACATTGTAACATGTACACCCCTGATACGTCTCACAGCTGAGGGGTTGTTACAGTTGTATCCAGTCTACAGTGACAGCCAGGCCTCCAGACTGATACATTGTAACATGTACACCCCTGATATGTCTCACAGCTGAGGGGTTGTTACAGTTGTATCCAGTCTACAGTGACAGCCAGGCCTCTAGACTGATACATTGTAACATGTACACCCCTGATATGTCTCACAGCTGAGGGGTTGTTACAGTTGTATCCAGTCTACAGTGACAGCCAGGCCTCTAGACTGATACATTGTAACATGTACACCCCTGATACGTCTCACAGCTGAGGGGTTGTTACAGTTGTATCCAGTCTACAGTGACAGCCAGGCCTCCAGACTGATACATTGTAACATGTACACCCCTGATATGTCTCACAGCTGAGGGGTTGTTACAGTTGTATCCAGTCTACAGTGACAGCCAGGCCTCCAGACTGATACATTGTAACATGTACACCCCTGATACGTCTCACAGCTGAGGGGTTGTTACAGTTGTATCCAGTCTACAGTGACAGCCAGGCCTCCAGACTGATACATTGTAACATGTACACCCCTGACTCAATTACATTGTATACAGAATCATCCCCTTCTTTCCAGTTCTTTCTACCATTTGTTAGATCTGTCTGTGGGAAAGTTGGGTGACCTGTGAATATGTCCAACATTACCATCTCCCCAGCAGGGATCACCCAGCTTTTCTAGGTTCCTGATGGGTGATTGTACTCTACTGTCAGGTCCTTTGTACTTTAATTCAGCTTTTATTACTTTGTCTATGGGAAAGCTGGGTGACTGCCAATATGCCTGACATTACTCCTCCTCAGCAGTGGTCACCCAGCTTTTCTGGACTCCTGACAGGAGATTCTATGGAGTTATATGCCCTCTTCTGTCAGGCACTATTCAGCCTTTGTTATATCTGTGTGCAGAAAAGCTGGGTGACCACCAGTATGTTAGACATCGCCTCCTTCACAGCCATAGCCACCCAGCTTTTCCTGGTGTCTGATAGGTGGATTTCAGTATTATATCAATTATTTCTGCTGTTCCGCTTTGCAGGACAGTGAACAAGACCTACACGGTGACCATGGAATCTTTCACAACCCGTGTCACCCAGCTTTCCCAGACTCCGGAGCAGCCATATTGGTCCATCCCCTGCCTTCTCAGACGCTTTTTCCCTATTTTTCAGCCTCAGGATTTTAGTCGGCGACCATTAGACAATGCTGCAGATTTTTTATTTGGCCCTCATAGCGCCGGACTGATAACGCGGATATAGCGCCCCCGTCCTCGGGGTCAGAGGTCAGGCAGGGCTTTAATTTTCAGGAAATGACTGTGTTGATGGAAATAATTCCCCTACAAATGGAATCCAGAGGCGTCTTATTGAGATCAGGCGTCCCGTCTTAGGAGCGTGTTTGTGGGGAGCGCGGGCTGCGCCGTTAAAGGGACGGGATTTCCATAAAAGCCCAGAAAAGCGTTTACTACCAAAGACGAGCGCGGCGGCGGCGCAGCCCCTTCCCAGGCACTAAATCATAATGAGAAATCCAGATCTGTAACCGAGAGCAACAGCTGCACCCGAAATGTGCTCCAGATGTGCGGCCGCTGACTACGACTACCCCCGAGTCACTGACACAGCCGGGCCCAAATATCACACGTCAGTCAGCGACTACGGAGACCGGAGACAGACACTGGGCAGATGGAGCAGAGCTGAGCCTGTCACTGGTATAATAATAGAATAGGCTGTTACATAGGACTGCAGGGGACATCTACTACATTACATAGGACTGCCGGTGACATCTACTACATTACATAGGACTGCCGGGGACATCTACTACATTACATAGGACTGCAGGGGACATCTACTACATTACATAGGACTGCCGGGGACATCTACTACATTACATAGGACTGCAGGGGACATCTACTACATTACATAGGACTGCCGGTGACATCGACTACATTACATAGGACTGCAGGTGACATCTACTACATTACATAGGACTGCCGGTGACATCTACTACATTACATAGGACTGCCGGTGACATCTACTACATTACATAGGACTGCCGGTGACATCTACTACATTACATAGGACTGCCGGTGACATCTACTACATTACATGGGACTGCCGGTGACATCTACTACATTACATGGGACTGCCGGTGACATCTACTACATTACATGGGACTGCCGGTGACATCTACTACATTACATAGGACTGCCGGTGACTTCTACTACTACCTGTACTCAGAGAGTTATCACTGTGTTATCTGTGGTGTTACATAGGACTGCCGGTGACATCTACTACATTACATAGGACTGCCGGTGACATCTACTAAATTACATAGGACTGCCGGTGACATCTACTACATTACATAGGACTGCCGGTGACATCTACTACATTACATAGGACTGCCGGTGACATCTACTACATTACATGGGACTGCCGGTGACATCTACTACATTACATGGGACTGCCGGTGACATCTACTACATTACATGGGACTGCCGGTGACATCTACTACATTACATAGGACTGCCGGTGACATCTACTACTACCTGTACTCAGAGAGTTATCACTGTGTTATCTGTGGTGTTACATAGGACTGCCGGTGACATCTACTACATTACATAGGACTGCCGGTGACATCTACTAAATTACATAGGACTGCCGGTGACATCTACTACATTACATAGGACTGCCGGTGACATCTACTACATTACATGGGACTGCCGGTGACATCTACTACTACCTGTACTCAGAGAGTTATCACTGTGTTATCTGTGGTGTTACATAGGACTGCCGGTGACATCTACTACATTACCTGTATATAGAGAGTTATCACTGTGTTATCTGTGGTGTTACATAGGACTGCCGGTGACATCTACTACATTACCTGTATATAGAGAGTTATCACTGTGTTATCTGTGCTGTTACATAGGACTGCCGGTGACATCTACTACATTACATAGGACTGCCGGTGACATCTACTAAATTACATAGGACTGCCGGTGACATCTACTACATTACATAGGACTGCCGGTGACATCTACTACATTACATGGGACTGCCGGTGACATCTACTACTACCTGTACTCAGAGAGTTATCACTGTGTTATCTGTGGTGTTACATAGGACTGCCGGTGACATCTACTACATTACCTGTATATAGAGAGTTATCACTGTGTTATCTGTGGTGTTACATAGGACTGCCGGTGACATCTACTACATTACCTGTATATAGAGAGTTATCACTGTGTTATGTGTGGTGTTACATAGGACTGCCGGTAACCCCTTCCTCTACAGTGCACTGAGTGATATTCTTGGGGTATCTATCTGGAGTGCTTAGATACAGTCTGCTGAGCTGTGTATCACACAGGAGAGGATTAGATACACAGCTCAGTATACAGTATCACACAGGATAGGATTAGATACACGGCTCAGTATACAGTATCACACAGGATAGGATTAGATACACAACTCAGTATACAGTATCACACGGGATAGGATTAGATACAGCTCAGTATACAGTATCACACAGGATAGGATTAGATACACAGCTCAGTATACAGTATCACACAGGATAGGATTAGATACACAGCTCAGTATACTGTATCACACAGGATAGGATTAGATACACCGCTCAGTATACAGTATCACACAGGATAGGATTAGATACACCGCTCAGTATACAGTATCACACAGGATAGGATTAGATACACAGCTCAGTATACAGTATCACACAGGATAGGATTAGATACACAGCTCAGTATACAGTATCACACAGGATAGGATTAGATACACAGCTCAGTATACAGTATCACACAGTATAGGATTAGATACACAGCTCAGTATACAGTATCACACAGGATAGGATTAGATACACCGCTCAGTATACAGTATCACACAGGATAGGATTAGATACACAGCTCAGCAGTCAGTATCACATATGAGATTAGATACACCGCTCAGCACTCCCGGGATTAGATACACTGTCTATCTGTCACCTCTGCAGTGATATTTGCCCCTGTTCTTCTCCATACTTGCCCTGGGGGTTATTTTTAGGGCTGTGGTCATCGCTCGCCCCGCGGCCGCCCCATACGGAGGAAGCGCGGCGATTAGTAATTAGAGATGATGTAAAGCTGTTATTTTAGTAAAGATTAAATGTCATTAGTGCGGCGGTTCTTGGCCCGGATTAGCGTCGGCCGCGACTTCTGGGGTCACCGTATATTTATTGCGGCTCGATTAAACTTTACGGCGTAGTCTTGGCCGCGGCCAGCATTCTCGGGGCTTTGGCTCGGTTTACACTGCGAGCTGGGGTCTTTCAGCTGTCGCTCTGCCCTAGCGGTGGTCCGAGGGGCTGCTGTGAAATGGGTTTTGGGCCGGCTGCCAGGACCTGGCTTTCCCCTAACACCCCGGCTCAGTTTACCAGGTGGGGGGGGGGGGTCCTCTCTAATACGTGTATACATACAGGATCAGTGTGGAGGGGGGTCCGAAGCGCCCCCCACCACATCTCACTGCGGATGATGGGAAAGTATTCCCCCACACAATCACACCAGGTTACACTGAGCCCCTCCTGGTGGCGCCCCCTGCCCTGAGGAACAGCTGGAGGATCGAGTTCTGGGGAGGAAACACTTTAATTGCTGAAGGAAACTATTATATAGGAAATCCTTCCCTGACAGCTGATTGCTGGCCCGGACCCCCGAGACCCTCCACCTGGAGCGGCCATCAGCTGGGGCCCTCACCCAGCTTTCCTGAAGCCCTGCAAAAGTCAATCTGCAGATACTCATCCCCTGCACCTATCTCTGGATGTATACATAAGGGATGTATGTCAGTCTTGAGTCTGGGAAAGCTGGGTTTTGAATACTCACATGTATGTCCTGATCTAGCTGACACCCAGCTTTCCAAGGATAGGACAGGCTAAGTACCTTGCTTGCTACGGTTGCTTTGTAACAGTCAATCACAGTCATTAGTTTAGGATAAACTCTGCTGATATACAGTATATACAGTGACCATGTGGAGACCGTCAGCAAGAAGCATTTAAAGGGATATTTCCATCTTGCCCTATTCATGTGAATGGAGCCAACCTGGTGCTCAACAGCGCCTCCTTACAGGATGGATAATACCGCCTTACTTCAGAGCTGCACCCCCTTCATTAGCTGAATCAGTGCAAGTCCCAGTGCTCGGAAGTCTCAAGCCAGGGTGCTTTCCATGAGTCCGCTTTAAGGATGACCTTTTATGACCTCCACCAATTGAAGCTCTTGGTAAATAGCCGCCTCTCCACTGAGTCTGGGCCAGTTGGATTTTTTTCTCTAGCCCCCGCCATTCCTGAGCAATCATTGCTGTTAGTTTTGGTGCCTGATATGTAACTAGACTCTCTCATGTTAAGTGGGTGTGACCCAGTGCTCCAATCAGAGAGCATCAGAGCTGTCAGTCACGCCCCCTGGCCTGACACCACCCTCTTAACATTAGGGAGTCTAGTTACATTTCAGGCACCAAAACTACCTGCTCTGGTTGCTCAGGAACACTGTGGGCTAGAGAAAAAATCCCAACTGTGCCGGAATCCGTAAAAAGAAGATCCTATAAAAGGATGGAAAGAACTCAAGTTGGTGGAGGTGGTGAAAGGTTCTCCTTAAAGGGATTGTCCTGCCCCACATTCACCTATTGACTGGATAGGGTTCACCGGGCCCAAAATTAGTTTTCGAAACCTGCCTAGGTCCAGGACGCCAAACAGACATCTTATAAGCGTTGGAGGATTGTAATACAAAGCCTATTGGAAAGTTATAGAAGTTTCTATTACACAGCTGGCGGCCCCTTTAAGAAGGTCAGGCATGAACCATAAGACAGTGCAGGACTCCGCAGCGTCTCGTTGCGATTGGCGGCCGCCCGGTCTCCCATGTTCAGGCCATCTCGCAGCCGTATAATTAGAAAATCCATCTGGTTTTGCCTGCAGACAGTGCGGCCTTATTACATTAGGCAATTGTCACTCCTCCCCTGAACACTTCATGTGGCCGGAGCAGATAACGTTAATGAGCGCACCGCGGCATTAGATGGCCGGCGCGCTCACTAACAATAATAAACATACTCCCAGATTACAAAAAAAAAAAACTTAATTTCGTCTGGAGCCAAACAGGTAATTTTCCCTTCAGCGTTTTTTTTTCCCCTGAGCTAATACAGGTTGTAGTCAATGTGTCTGCAACGTCTGACTTGGCGAACGCACCAGGGCATATTTTCTGCATACATAGACAGCGAGATGATCTGATTGGCCGGGCTCCAGAGCATGCTCACAAAGGACTCTTTCATTAAAGCCTTCTTGTTCCCAAAAAAATAAATTCTGCCCGTTCCCCTCACTGTATGGATAACACTTACACTGTACCCGCAGAACAGGGGTAACATCGTAGTAATATCATATACTCCAGAGCTGCACTCCGAAAGATACCTGCAAATATACGATATAACACAGGATAAGTAATGTAATGTATGTACACAGTGACCAGCAGAATAGTGAGCGCAGCTCTGGAGTATAATACAGGATAAGTAATGTAATGTATGTACACAGTGACCAGCAGAATAGTGAGCGCAGCTCTGGAGTATAATACAGGATAAGTAATGTAATGTATGTACACAGTGACTGTACCAGCAGAATAGTGAGCGCAGCTCTGGAGTATAATACAGGATAAGTAATGTAATGTATGTACACAGTGACTGCACCAGCAGAATAGTGAGCGCAGCTCTGGAGTATAATACAGGATAAGTAATGTAATGTATGTACACAGTGACTGCACCAGCAGAATAGTGAGCGCAGCTCTGGAGTATAATACAGGATAAGTAATGTAATGTATGTACACAGTGACTGCACCAGCAGAATAGTGAGTGCAGCTCTGGAGTATAATACAGGATAAGTAATGTAATGTATGTACACAGTGACTGCACCAGCAGAATAGTGAGCGCAGCTCTGGAGTATAATACAGGATAAGTAATGTAATGTATGTACACAGTGACTGTACCAGCAGAATAGTGAGCGCAGCTCTGGAGTATAATACAGGATAAGTAATGTAATGTATGTACACAGTGACTGTACCAGCAGAATAGTGAGCGCAGCTCTGGAGTATAATACAGGATAAGTAATGTAATGTATGTACACAGTGACTGCACCAGCAGAATAGTGAGCGCAGCTCTGGAGTATAATACAGGATAAGTAATGTATGTACACAGTGACTGTACCAGCAGAATAGTGAGCGCAGCTCTGGAGTATAATACAGGATAAGTAATGTAATGTATGTACACAGTGACTGTACCAGCAGAATAGTGAGTGCAGCTCTGGAGTATAATACAGGATAAGTAATGTAATGTATGTACACAGTGACTGCACCAGCAGAATAGTGAGCGCAGCTCTGGAGTATAATACAGGATAAGTAATGTAATGTATGTACACAGTGACTGCACCAGCAGAATAGTGAGCGCAGCTCTGGAGTATAATACAGGATAAGTAATGTAATGTATGTACACAGTGACTGTACCAGCAGAATAGTGAGCGCAGCTCTGGAGTATAATACAGGATAAGTAATGTAATGTATGTACACAGTGACTGCACCAGCAGAATAGTGAGCGCAGCTCTTGATTAATGTGCCTTTGTGTCTTCCCCAGCTTCTCCTCTGTCTCCTGTCACCTACAGCCATTATCTCTCAGCTTCCTGGCGTGTTTGCACACAGTTCTCACCCTGGGCTTGTTCGCTGTCTGGTCCCTGTAGCCGGTGATTGATCAGGGCTCGGGGTCACAGTATTTAGGGCTCGTCTTACTAAACCTTTAATTACTCTTGTTCTTTGCTAGCTGTTTGGGGATCAGTTAGTCGGTGTCTGGCAGGTCGCCAGTACAGGTTTCTTTATTTCCGTCTGCTTTTATAGCACCAACATATGCCGGAGCTCAGTACGGAGGATGTCACCATTTGTATGAGTCAGCAAAGTAACTAACCTGTAAGCCAAGTGTTAGACCAATCCGGGGTCATTTGTGTGACATCACAATGTATCGCACCTGTGGCGGGAGAATCTGTGCGGTGTGTGGCGCCACCTTCTTGGCTCAGGTACCTTGTAGGGATTACAATAGTTACTGCCAAGACTTCACCTCTGAGAGCGATGCAATGGTACAAGTTATAATAGTCATAGCAAGAAAGATTTTATTTTATATTGCGCCGACATATTATCCATTAATGTTCTTATAGATTTTATATTTTACTTTACCAGCCATTCACATTGGTTACTGTTTAGTTATTTCTTGTATTCTTGAGCCGGATTTATTAAGACCCATTCAGAATTTCTTCTGCAATAACATTCTTGTGTAATCTCCAATTGTGGAATATTGTGTCACCGGACCAGGAGGAGAATCTGCTGTACTGGGACTACTACAGGGACTGAGGAAGGGTCAGAGACTGAAGGTCCATCACATACATCGCTACCTGGTGATCTGCAGGCGGCCATAGAGATGATTATCAGGCGCATTAACCCGTCATCGGCCTCCTGATCAATGTACGAGGGGAGCGCGGCGGGGACAGCGGAATATACCACAGAGACCCTAAGGGAAGGGTCCCCCAGACCAAGAGGAGATGGGGCTGCTTGTCCTGAACCCCAAATGTCAGCCTGTCATTATCCTGTACCCCAAGTATCAGCCTGTCATTATCCTGTACCCCAAGTATCAGCCTGTCATTATCCTGTACCCCGAGTATCAGCCTGTCATTATCCTGTACCCCGAGTATCAGCCTGTCATTATCCTGTACCCCGAGTATCAGCCTGTCATTATCCTGTACCCCAAGTATCAGTCTGTCATTATCCTGTACCCCGAGTATCAGCCTGTCATTATCCTGTACCCCAAGTATCAGCCTGTCATTATCCTGTACCCCAAGTATCAGCCTGTCATTATCCTGTACCCCGAGTATCAGCCTGTCACTATCCTGTACCCCAAGTATCATCCTGTCATTATCCTGTACCCCAAGTATCAGCCTGTCATTATCCTGTACCCCAAGTATCAGCCTGTCACTATCCTGTACCCCAAGTATCAGCCTGTCACTATCCTGTACCCCAAGTATCAGCCTGTCATTATCCTGTACCCCGAGTATCAGCCTGTCATTATCCTGTACCCCAAGTATCAGCCTGTCATTATCCCGTACCCCGAGTATCAGCCTGTCATTATCCTGTACCCCGAGTATCAGCCTGTCATTATCCTGTACCCCAAGTATCAGCCTGTCATTATCCTGTACCCCAAGTATCAGCCTGTCATTATCCTGTACCCCGAGTATCAGCCTGTCATTATCCTGTACCCCGAGTATCAGCCTGTCATTATCCTGTACCCCAAGTATCAGCCTGTCATTATCCTGTACCCCCGAGTATCAGCCTGTCATTATCCTGTACCCCGAGTATCAGCCTGTCATTATCCTGTACCCCGAGTATCAGCCTGTCATTACCCTGTACCCCGAGTATCAGCCTGTCATTACCCTGTACCCCAAGTATCAGCCTGTCATTATCCTGTACCCCCGAGTATCAGCCTGTCATTATCCTGTACCCCCGAGTATCAGTCTGTCATTATCCTGTACCCCGAGTATCAGCCTGTCATTACCCTGTACCCCGAGTATCAGCCTGTCATTACCCTGTACCCCGAGTATCAGCCTGTCATTATCCTGTACCCCAAGTATCAGCCTGTCATTACCCTGTACCCCGAGTATCAGCCTGTCATTACCCTGTACCCCGAGTATCAGCCTGTCATTATCCTGTACCCCAAGTATCAGCCTGTCATTATCCTGTACCCCGAGTATCAGCCTGTCATTATCCTGTACCCCAAGTATCAGCCTGTCATTATCCTGTACCCCAAGTATCAGCCTGTCATTATCCTGTACCCCGAGTATCAGCCTGTCATTACCCTGTACCCCGAGTATCAGCCTGTCATTACCCTGTACCCCGAGTATCAGCCTGTCATTATCCTGTACCCCAAGTATCAGCCTGTCATTATCCTGTACCCCGAGTATCAGCCTGTCATTATCCTGTACCCCAAGTATCAGCCTGTCATTATCCTGTACCCCAAGTATCAGCCTGTCATTATCCTGTACCCCGAGTATCAGCCTGTCATTACCCTGTACCCCAAGTATCAGCCTGTCACTATCCTGTACCCCGAGTATCAGCCTGTCATTATCCTGTACCCCAAGTATCAGCCTGTCATTATCCTGTACCCCGAGTATCAGCCTGTCATTATCCTGTACCCCGAGTATCAGCCTGTCACTATCCTGTACCCCGAGTATCAGCCTGTCATTACCCTGTACCCCGAGTATCAGCCTGTCATTATCCTGTACCCCAAGTATCAGCCTGTCACTATCCTGTACCCCAAGTATCAGCCTGTCATTATCCTGTACCCCAAGTATCAGCCTGTCATTATCCTGTACCCCAAGTATCAGCCTGTCATTATCCTGTACCCCAAGTATCAGCCTGTCATTATCCTGTACCCCGAGTGTCAGCCTGTCACTATCCTGTACCCCAAGTATCAGCCTGTCATTATCCTGTACCCCAAGTATCAGCCTGTCATTACCCTGTACCCCGAGTATCAGCCTGTCATTATCCTGTACCCCCGAGTATCAGCCTGTCATTATCCTGTACCCCACATCTGATCGCTCCGCTGCTGCTATGTGGACAGTCATTCTGAGATGTTTATGATATTGCGGTTAATTCTCCGTCGCTGGCGGTTTATTGGCGATGTCAGTGTCAGTATTATCGGAGGTGTAAATGAGCGCTGTACAGATCTGCGCCGCTGCAGTAATGACCGGAGTGAAGGTGTGAATTGCTTCTTCTCTCTGCACTTCGTCCTTTAGCGGAGGTGACTTTGGCGCGCTCCTCGCCGCTCTTCCAGTTTTTTCTTAACGTTCTACGAGTCACTTTTGGTTGTTGTTTATCTAAGTTTTTGGTCACATTGTCTGACATACCTGGACGTCCATCACTTCTGTCACATTGTCCAGGTCCTCCATGTACTATATGGAGACAGATGGGCCTTATGTTACTCCAGGTCTTTGGGGTGGGGGGTTGGGGACAGCAGATGACCCCCAGCACTGACAGTGTCACTGACATGTGCAGGAAGATTAGTATGTGTGGGGATGAGGTGGCTGCAGGACCTGAGGGGGTCACGGGCAGATGCAGAGCACACGAGCAATGGCGGCAATATGGAGGATTCATCAGTGAGTGCAGAGCATGTGACCCGGTCCTGACATCCCCTTTAATGCTTGCTATACTGGCGGTCACCCTATAGCCTCAGCTCTTAAAGGGCCTTACCCTTTGTGTACAGGTTCCCTTTACATCTCTGCCTGCTCTGATTTTCTCGCCCTCTTTTTGTCGCCCTCATCCAGCCCCCCATTACGATGGCTTAGCCGTGACACGATGCCATGGAGCGTCATGGCCGTCATTCTTCTCTCAGCGCGTTTCCAATTGTCTTTCATGAGGAACAAGCGAATTCTCAGAATCCACTGATCTGCAACATTTCTCGTGTAAAGTGCTGGTGCGAAGCGTCTCCATGTGTAGACAGACTCCGGGTCCTCGCCGTCTCTGAACGGTCACAGCTGACACGACAGCAACGTCTCCGGCCGCACGGCGAGGAACTGAAAGAAGCCACAGCGTTTGCTGTGATGAGCCTGAGAAAAGGACACAGAGGGTTAAGTAAAGCCAGTGACTACAAACTTTCTGCTTTTGGGAAAGCTGGGTGGCTGCCATTTGGCCAACCATGGGTACGTTATTACCCAGTTTTACTAGTCTCTTGAGTGGCAAATTTGGTGGGGTTGAATGACTTATTATTGCTGGACTAGATGACTTGCAAGGCTCTAGGAAAGCTGGGTGTGGGAGGCATTTGAGGTCGGGTTAAGGCCTGGACCTGGGAATTTGTCCTTCTTGCATTGCACGTTATAAGGTCAGTGCATGACGTGCTATTAGAAGCAGGCGCCGCTTATCCGCTGACTCACTGCTAGGAAAGCCCCATTACTTCCCAGTACACCAGCATGACTCAGCAGTGGTGCTGTGAACCCCTGGTCATGCTCGCAGCTCAGAGTCCAGCTTTTCCAGGCGCTCATCGTCAGCTCGTTAATTACCCCGGCTGTCAGTCACCCCTCCGCTCCCATCGCACGTCTACCAGGGATTTTCCTGCAGCCACTTGGCCCCGCTCCAGCCAGAGCCCGGGATTTATTAGGCTGACGTGGTGCAAAGTCTATTGATTGCAGCCTCCAGGGTACGGAACGCAGCAACAAGTGAATAACGGCATTGTTGTGTGAGAGCGGCTCGCTGCAGATTGTTTTACAGCAGCCCGCGGGCTCCATACACCCGGCCATGGCCCTCACAGCCGGGGCCCCACATGCAGCCGTCAGCGACCACTGACGGAAACATCAGATTTATTATCATACTTGTTACATATAGTTTATATCTGATCCAACCTGGACACGATCGCCGCCAGATTACCAGAATCGGATTAAAGAAATTCTAACTTTATACTGAAATCCCTTAAAATCGATAATCCGGGACAGAGAGAAGCAATGAGGCTACAACTCTGATTGTAGGGGTCATGGGTTAGTGGGGTGTCCCATCCCTCCGGAGCGCCCCCTACCCTTACCCAGGAGTATTATCTGATAATCCGACACCTATAATGACAGGTTAAGGGAATTCTAGGGAAAGTGCTCATACATTATATGTCACGGCGGTGACGCTTTCCTGTCCTCAACACTTGGTATTGCCGTCACCCAGCTCATAGTGAGCCGAAAAATCCTGCTCTAACCCATTCTCACGTGTATACCCCTGATTTATATTGGGGTGTCCAGACACGGTAGAGGAAGGTCAGAAGAGCCCCCGAGTATCTGATGTGTATATGGGGTGTCCAGATGTTACCTGACTGCAGTATGGCTACCAGAGGGGTCCGGGGTTATACATTGGGGCTGAAGGGGGACGGAGAGGACTGTAAGGGGTTAATGGGTTCTGGAGCAGGACAGATATGTAGAGATGGGGCCTGGAGGGGACACTGGGATCTAATGGGGGACAGTAGACTCCAGCGAGAGACATTGAGGTCTGGAGTTTGGGGAGAACAGAGGGCTCTAGAAGGAAACAGAGGTGTCTAAAAGGGACAATGGATTCTGGAGCAAAGTTTTGGGGTCTGGAATAGGACGGAGAACAGTGAGATTTAAAGGGGGGCAGAGGTGTCTATTGGGGGTCAATGGAGTCTGGGGGAACAATGTGGACTGGAGGGGTCTAGGGGGGCAGATGAATCTCTAGTAAATCTCTGATCGATCGTCTCCTTCCTGTAATAATGAAGGATATGACACAATCTGATACTTCTCATCTAATCGCTGACTCTGCATTTTTCTTCTGTAACAATCAAAAGCTGAAATGATTTCAGAACTTACCAGAAAGAAATCGCCCAAAATCCGATTCCGTCCGGTAATAAGGAGAAGCCGCAGTGACCTCAGTAATACGGCAGGAAGTTCCCATTCCCGACACAACTTTTCACGATGAACTTGGACTCGCGTCATTTCCCTGATTCCGGTTGACCCATGACAGACGCCTGACAGCGAGCAGTGACATCGCTAAACCGCGTCCACATTGCGATAAGCGGCGCTTATGGAATTTCCTGATATGTGACCACGGACAAGGGCCGCGCTCGCGCTCCGCTCAGTCCTCTCGCCTCCTGTAAGAAGCGCTCGGCGGTCGCCTCCTCCGCATTAGAACAAATTAGACGTCATTAAGTGCAGCGAGTTGCTGTTTGTAAGTTACACTTCAAGACAAAACCGTATCGCCAAAAGCACGAGGAGGAAATTCAAAGATGTGAGATAAAGCCGGTTACGTCCCTTTAAGTGTTCTTTACGGCTAAATATCCGGGAGACGCCGCTCGCTCCTTTCTACTTCACTGGGAGGCAGATAAAGGCGAATTTCAAAGAATTTAGCAGCCTGCGTTATTACTACTCACTGGATTCCTGCTCAGAAGAAGCGCAAACGACTCGAATCCGCCAGAACCTAGAGAGGCGAAGAAAGGGGATTCCCAGGACACTTAAAGGGATCTCCTCTCTTATCTACAACATTGCTATACGCTAGTAAATATTTTGCTTCCTTCATCATCCCGTTTTGTACTCCAGTCCCTGCCAAAGCTGCATCAACATGACTACTGCTTTGCTTTCAGCAGTGCTTTGGGGGAGCCGACCATTACTACCATTGGGTTTAACGTTGGTTGCGGCATTTAGATTTGTGGATGCAGCTCTAGATGTAACTAAAGCAGGTTCTGATGTCTGGAGTTGTCCTCTGCCTGATCTCAAGCTTGCGTTTCAATTCCTCTCGATTTTTAAGATCTTGACTTTCTTGACCTGCCCTGATCCAAATTTATCTCGCAGCTGAGGGTTTGTTACAATGTATCAGTGTTGCTAATCCTTAGGAAACACATTTGCATACATCATTATCCATTGTCTAGACTGGATACAATTGTAGCAAATCCTCAGCACTGAAGGTTCCCCATTGGAGGCCACGGTTGTTAGATGTAAAGGTGGATAGCAATCCCGACTGGAGCCGGTGGCCATTTCGGCAATCACCCAGCTTACCCAGAGACAGATACAATCACTAAGAACCCCCTTGGTGTGTGTCCAGGACCAGACTTGCAGTTTATTAGGGTTGCAGTCGCAGCGTTTTACTGACAAGTACGGGAACTCAGGCAGTGTTAAGTTTTGCGCAGGCAGTGGAGGATTCTCCTGTTAGCGGGTCCTCGTCTCCCTGACCTCGCTGTTACGAGAGTTGTATGAATTTTTAGCGTTGACCCCTCGTGGTCCCAGGCTCTGAATCATTTATCGCCTTCTCTTCGCTTTGCCGAGAATTTGAAGATCACGTCAAAGAGTTTTTGGTTTTCCATTTACTCCAAATTAATGAAAACTCTGCCGAAAACTGACGCCCTGTGCGCCGAGCGATGAGAGCTCCGCCCGAAAACTGACGCCCTGTGCGCCAAGCGATGAGAGCTCCGCCCGAAAACTGTGCCCTGTGCGCCAAGTTATGAGAGCTCCGCCCGAAAACTGACGCCCTGTGCGCCGAGCGATGAGAACTCCGCCCGAAAACTGACGCCCTGTACGCCAAGCGATGAGAGCTCTGCCCGAAAACTGATGCCCTGTGCGCCGAGCGATGAGAGCTCCGCCCGAAAACTGATGCCCTGTGCGCCAAGCGATGAGAGCTCCGCCCGAAAACTGTGCCCTGTGCGCCAAGTTATGAGAGCTCCGCCCGAAAACTGACGCCCTGTGCGCCGAGCGATGAGAACTCCGCCCGAAAACTGACGCCCTGTGCGCCAAGCGATGAGAGCTCTGCCCGAAAACTGACGCCCTGTGCGATGAGAGCTCCTCCCGAAAACTGACGCCCTGTGGGCCGAGCAATGAGAGCTCCTCCCGAAAACTGACGCCCTTTGTGCCGAGCAATGAGAGCTCCGCCCGAAAACTGACGCCCTGTGCGCCGAGCGATGAGAGCTCTGCCCAAAAACTGACGCCCTGTGCGCCGAGCGATGAGAGCTCTGCCCAAAAACTGACGCCCTGTGCGACAAGCGATGAGAGCTCCGCCCAAAAACTGACGCCCTGTGCGCCGAGCGATGAGAGCTCCGCCCGAAAACCGCTGCCCTGTGCGCCGAGCGATGAGAGCTCCGCCCGAAAACTGACGCCCTGTGCGCCGAGCAATGAGAGCTCCGCCCGCGAACTGCCACCCTGTGCACCGAGCGATGAGAGCTCTGCCCGAAAACTGACACATTGTGTGCCGAGCGATGAGAGCTCTGCCTGAAAACTGATGCCCTGTGCACCGAGCGATGAGAGCTCCGCCCAAAAACTGACACCCTGTGCACCAAGCGATGAGAGCTCCGCCTGTGAACGAGAACTGCTGCCCCGTGCGCCAAACCATGAGCTCTCCGCTCAAGAACTTCCACCTTGTGTGCCGAGTAATGAGAGCTCTGCCCGAGAACTGCCACCCTGTGCCCATCATGGTGTTACAGTCTGGGGTGCACATTATACGGGTCACATGCTATTGGATCTACTCCAAGGCTGATCGATGAGCGCACCCTTCCCAAGTGCTGCTACCCTGTACCCATCATGCTGTTGCATGGGGTCAGTAGGGGGCGCACATTATACAGATGAAATACTATTGGATCTATTCCAGGGGTGCGTGCCACCTGCACCCAGAGATCCAGCAGAGTTGTGGTGTTGCAGCTGTTGCGATGCCTTAGTACACGTATTCGTCTCTTCATTGCGTTGGATTTTGATGTTACGTCCGACTGGAAATTTACAGCCATGATTATAATGAGGATAAATCCGTGACACAGTTTGGATAAGCCGGCCTACTTGCTGACTGTTTCCAAGAGTCAAATATCAACTGCACAGAGTAATAAAAGTGCTAAAGTAACACAGACCTGGTATAGCGGAGGCGACCAGAGGCAGCGCGGGAGAATATGTACGATGCGAACTCAATGTGATTTGTAAAATATCCGTAAATCCTCCAGTGAATACAGGCCGATAGCACGCTCAGCTCTGCTACATGTGTGTGCCGGAGGAGAGGTTGTCCAGTGTGTGCGCCTGTTCTCAGCATTGTTGGGTCTCTGCGGCCCCATCATGAACCTTTTCTATAAATAGTCATATGGCTGCTGTGGGTGAGGTCACATGACCGCGAAGCTGTACGTCTGTATAGCGCCATTGTCTGCCCGGCCCCAGCGCTCATGTTTCAGGGATGACATTGCTGAATGGGAGCCAGAGATGATTATTCAGCATGACCCGGGGGTGAGGAGCAGCAGTGACAGCGGCCTCCATACTGACAGTCACCGAGATGTCACCTGTACGGCTCCTGATGGAGAGGATCGGTCCTATCACATGGAGAGGCTTCATCCCATCACCCAGCTTTCCCTCTAGTATCATAATACCCAGCTTTCCATTCCATCTGCATTGCTTCTGGGCAGTGCTGGGATGTGGGATCAGACAGAATTATGATGACTCCTTCCTGCAGAGCATCGCTCCACAATATGTCACATAGTTCATGATTAACATCTCATTGTCTGTGTATGAGGATAAAGTGTCAGGGAGATCCCTGGAGGGGCAGGACGGCGGCGGCTCACACGAAGATAACGTCTCTGGTCACAAAGTGTGCGCTATAGAGGAAGGAATGAGACCTATACAGTGTGATGTCATCACCGAGCTTTATACAGTCTGATGTCATCACCGAGCTTTATACAGTGTGATGTCGTCACTGAGCCTTATACAGTGTGATGTCATCACCGAGCCTTATACAGTGTGATGTCATCACCGAGCCTTATACAGTGTGATGTCATCACTGAGCCTTATACAGTGTGATGTCATCACCGAGCCTTATACAGTGTGATGTCATCACTGAGCCTTATACAGTGTGATGTCATCACCGAGCTTTATACAGTGTGATGTCATCACCGTGCTTTATACAGTGTGTTGTCATCACCGAGCCTTATACAGTGTGGTCATCACCGAGCCTTATACAGTGTGGTCATCACCGAGCCTTATACAGTGTGATGTCATCACTGAGCCTTATACAGTGTGATGTCATCACTGAGCCTTATACAGTGTGATGTCATCACTGAGCCTTATACAGTGTGATGTCATCACTGAGCCTTATACAGTGTGATGTCATCACCGAGCCTTATACAGTCTGATGTCATCACCGAGCCTTATACAGTGTGGTGTCATCACTGAGCCTTATACAGTGTGATGTCATCACTGAGCCTTATACAGTGTGATGTCATCACTGAGCCTTATACAGTGTGATGTCATCACCGAGCCTTATACAGTCTGATGTCATCACCGAGCCTTATACAGTGTGGTGTCATCACTGAGCCTTATACAGTGTGATGTCATCACTGAGCCTTATACAGTGTGATGTCATCACTGAGCCTTATACAGTGTGATGTCATCACCGAGCTTTATACAGTGTGATGTCATCACTGAGCCTTATACAGTGTGATGTCATCACCGAGCTTTATACAGTGTGATGTCATCACCGAGCCTTATGCAGTGTGATGTCATCACCGAGCTTTATAAGGTGTGATGTCATTATTGCATATTTAGATTATGATGTCATAACTTGATCCATAAATTGTTTTAGCTTGGTGACATCATCAGCTATGCCGCCTCCCCCATTCACACAGTGTGGATACTTAGTTACAGATGTGAGCAGGCGTCGTCCGTCTCTGTGACTACCGCAGGGGCTGTACTAGTGATGACAGCTGTCAGGGGGTGTCACCCAGGGCATATACAGGAGACTGGTATCTAGCCATCTTCTGTCACTCCTGGGACTCTCCCTCCATTCATTACCTATGAAGTGATTTGCTGGGATGTCACTACTCATTGCTCCTCCCTGTCGGTTGCTCCTCAGCGCTCCCTTCCCCCAATTATTGAGCAGTTACTACATGGTAGGTGAGAGCAGAGCCCCCTGAATCCAGTAGGTGTCACTGCCCCGGCTCCAGCCCGTCACACCCTACACACCCACTAAGTAAATATGGCCGCCCTAAATCCTAACCTGCCTGGTTTGACGTAGACACGGGGTGGTGCCTAAACCTCTATGGAGGCTCCCCTGGTTCTGTGGCCCGTGTCCAGCACGTGTGGAGGAGCGAGCGGCTGAGCGTTCGTGGAGCGAGCGGCAGTTTCGGGAAGGACACCTTTGTATCTAATTAAAATGGAGCTATGTGAAGAAGAGGGAGCAAATTAAGGGAAAGCTCAGCGGACCCGGCTATCAAACGCTCATTGCCATAGGCAGGGAATGGGCGAAGCCGTTTTGAAAATTGAACCCCTGGGTTCAGCTTTCAAAGGCGCCACTGTTTGCATGCTAAGCAGAGTGACTCTGTGCACCGGGGGGACACAATCTCGTCGTCTCCATGAAACACAACCTTGAAAGGAGAAAGATAGCTGTGTTCACGATTAACCCCCGTAGCACCGCAGCCGTACACACAGCCCCACGCCGCACTAATGAGGCCGGTAATAATGAAGGGCACAAAAAAAAAATGGACGAGAAGCCTGCAAGTGGCAGCTGTTCGGAGAGAACATATCCAATGTGATAGCCAAGGGTCTCGCTCCGAGCAAGCAGCTCATAATCAACAGATGGAAATGTCCGCACAGAGTCATTAGTGACGGAAAGGACAATATGAATGCAAGGTACAGCACCCGGCCCGCCACCTCCTAAACCACCACCGCCCGGCCCACCTCATACTACATCGCCACCACCAAGCCTGCCAACTACTAAACTACCACCGCCCAGCCCGCCTCATACTACATCGCCACTGCCCGGCCCGCCTCATACTACATCGCCACCGCCCAGCCTGCCAACTAATAAACTGCCACCGCTCGGCCCGCCTCATACTACATCGCCACCGCCCAGCCTGCCAACTACTAAACTGCCACCGCTCGGCCCGCCTTATACTACATCGCCACCGCCCAGCCTGCCAACTACTAAACTTCCACCGCCTGGCCCGCCACTTAGTAAGCCGCCATCGCCTGGTTCGCCACCTAATAAACTATCATCGCCCGACCCGCGTCATACTACATCGCCACCGCCAAGCCTGCCAACTACTAAACTGCCACCGCCTGGCCCGCCACTTAGTAAGCCGCCATCGCCTGGTCCGCCACCTAATAAACTACCACCGCCCAGCCCACCTCCTACTAAATCACCACTGCCCGGCTTGCCAACTACTAAGATGCCTCCGCCTAGCCCGCCACCTAGTAAATCACCATCAACCAGCCTGCCAACTACTAAACCGCCACCGCCCGATCCAGAACAGCTGAAGGTTTGTGACAATGTCCTAGAGATGGCTTTGTAAGAGGCATGGACGATAGAATGGAGCCGTTAAAAGGAGATTCTCCCTGGTGTGGATCCAGTAGGTGGTGTTGGTTTCAATGCCGCCTCCTATGACTCTTAGTATTAGGCTCCACCCCCTGCCCATGCCGCCTCCTGTGACTCTTAGTATTAGGCTCCACCCCCTGTCCATGCCGTCTCCTGTGACTCTTAGTATTAGGCTCCACCCCCTGTCCATGCCGTCTCCTGTGACTCTTAGTATTAGGCTCCACCCCCTGTGCCCATGCCGCCTCCTGTGACTCTTAGTATTAGGCTCCACCCCCTGTCCATGCCGTCTCCTGTGACTCTTAGTATTAGGCTCCACCCCCTGTGCCCATGCCGCCTCCTGTGACTCTTAGTATTAGGCTCCACCCCCTGTCCATGCCGTCTCCTGTGACTCTTAGTATTAGGCTCCACCCCCTGTCCATGCCGCCTCCTGTGACTCTTAGTATTAGGCTCCACCCCCTGTCCATGCCGCCTCCTGTGACTCTTAGTATTAGGCTCCACCCCCTGTGCCCATGCCTCCTCCTGTAACTCTTAGTATTAGGCTCCACCCCCTGAGCCCATGCCGCCTCCTGTGACTCTTAGTATTAGGCTCCACCCCCTGTGCCCATGCCTCCTCCTGTAACTCTTAGTATTAGGCTCCACCCCCTGTGCCCATGCCTCCTCCTGTAACTCTTAGTATTAGGCTCCACCCCCTGAGCCCATGCCGCCTCCTGTGACTCTTAGTATTAGGCTCCACCCCCTGTGCCCATGCCGCCTCCTGTGACTCTTAGTATTAGGCTCCACCCCCTGTCCATGCCGCCTCCTGTGACTCTTAGTATTAGGCTCCACCCCCTGTGCCCATGCCTCCTCCTGTGAATCTTAGTATTAGGTTCTACCCCCTGTTTCATATTAGACTCAGGATTGTATTTAGGAGGGGCCACACGGTGGCTCAGTGGTTAGCACTGCAGCCTTGCAGCGCTGGAGTCCTGGTGTTCAAATCCCGCCAAGGGCAAAAAACCATCTGCAAGGAGTTTGTATGTTCTCCCCGTGTTTGCATGGATTTCCATCCCATATTCCAAAAAAAGACATACTGATAGGGAAAAATGTACATTGTGAGCTCTATGTGGGGCTCACAATCTACATAAAAAAAAAAAAAAGGATTGTATTTAGGAGAGCCAGAGGGCGGGGTTAACCGTGACAGGCTGGCAGGCATGATGTCATAACTAAGCTTTCTGCAGTATTATGCCATAATCTGAGATTGATAGATTATGATGTCATAACTTATATAATCTACAAGACGTTACTACTGGATGACTTCTCCAGATGTGCCCGCTGTTCCCATTCACACAGGGCAGATATTTAGTTACAGACGTCGGCACAGTCTGAGATTCACTTCCATGTAACAACCTTCATGTAGCTCAAGAAGAATCTTTAAGAAGACCATCGACCCAAGGAGAAGGATTGGAATAAGACGGGGAACAAATGGTACAAAACCAGGAGCCGCTGCAAACCTGAAACCTGTAGATGAATCCATTGGCTGGTGAATGTGGTGCGGTACCTGCCTACTAGCCCTCGGAGGGGGAGGGGGGCGGTCTGGTGCCGCCGGTTACTTCTCGGGTTATTTTATTTTCTTGTTTCTTGGACTGGTGTAACCAGATACTCCACAATGTTGAGCTCGGTCCTGGGGCCCCAGAAGGAGGCTGTGAATAAGTGAAGGCCATTGTGTGCCTCTAGAATAAGACGAGAGCAACCTCTGCTATTCAAGAAAGAGCCCGAACAAAAGGGACGTCAAGGAGGTCGGAGGGTGGAGGGAGCCGCGTCTAAGAAAGAAGGAAACCGAACAAAAGCTCAAGTCGTCTCCACTCATCAGGTTACTGGAGGGAACCGCGTAGAAGGTGCTGAGGACCTCCAGGGAAAAGGTGCACAAAACCCCGACTGTGAGGTGTCAGCCCAGCCGTGCGCCCTCTGCGCTCTCTGACAACTTTACTGCAGAAAACTATTAGAGGGTCACTATAAGACGTAAAGAGCAAAACAAAGGAAAAGTCTCTGAGTGACCGGATTCTCTCCAGCTCCAGAGGACGAACCTATATGTACTTACCTGGAAACTGTGTGATGACTAATATGGCCGTTATGTGTACCCCAAATGCCAGCGTGTCATTGTCCTGCACCCCGAGTGTCATCCTGTACCCCGAGTATCAGCCTGTCATTATCCTGTACCCCAAGTATCAGCCTGTCATTATCCTGTACCCCAAGTATCAGCCTGTCATTATCCTGTACCCCAAGTATCAGCCTGTCATTATCCTGTACCCCGAATATCAGCCTGTCATTATCCTGTACCCCAAGTATCAGCCTGTCATTATCCTGTACCCCAAGTATCAGCCTGTCATTATCCTGTACCCCGAGTATCAGCCTGTCATTATCCTGTACCCCAAGTATCAGCCTGTCATTACCCTGTACCCCAAGTATCAGCCTGTCATTATCCTGTACCCCAAGTATCAGCCTGTCATTATCCTGTACCCCGAGTATCAGCCTGTCATTATCCTGTACCCCGAGTATCAGCCTGTCATTACCCTGTACCCCAAGTATCAGCCTGTCATTATCCTGTACCCCGAGTATCAGCCTGTCATTATCCTGTACCCCAAGTATCAGCCTGTCATTATCCTGTACCCCGAGTATCAGCCTGTCATTACCCTGTACCCCGAGTATCAGCCTGTCATTATCCTGTACCCCAAGTATCAGCCTGTCATTATCCTGTACCCCGAGTATCAGCCTGTCATTATCCTGTACCCCAAGTATCAGCCTGTCATTATCCTGTACCCCGAGTATCAGCCTGTCATTACCCTGTACCCCGAGTATCAGCCTGTCATTATCCTGTACCCCAAGTATCAGCCTGTCATTATCCTGTACCCCGAGTATCAGCCTGTCATTATCCTGTACCCCAAGTATCAGCCTGTCATTACCCTGTACCCCAAGTATCAGCCTGTCATTATCCTGTACCCCGAGTATCAGCCTGTCATTATCCTGTACCCCAAGTGCGTACACATTCTCTGATATTTTGTGTAGATCACTTGGCCCCCCGTCTTCTTACAGAATGTATACATGTCACCCCAGTATAAAGCTTTGGCTGTGTCGTTGCGCTTGCTTAGCGTCGTTTGCGCAGTTTGCAGCGGATTTGGCTGCTGTCAGTAATTCCCTCATTGATGGTTTGCACTGATTGTGGTCATTGCTGACAAGATCTATGAGATTGTGAGGACAGACAAGGCGTGCCGCGATCTCCCTCCTTACAAGGTCTCGTCATCTCGGAGCCGTGATCCGGGGGGATAATTAGCGCTCATTAGGTCTCGTGTGACACATTGGAGCAGAACATTTGCAGTTATTAGGGGTTTGCTCTCTGGGATCGCACAAGTGTTAGGATCTGTGATAACTTCTTCTGGTGACTTCTCCTGATTCCTGGCCGTCTGCTTGCCATTCCTGCCAGAGTGTAAGAGGCGCTCCAGGGGATTATTATATATAGGGGAATTGTTGTTTATGTCTGCACAGCGTTGTAGCTCCCACTGTATACACTGCTGGGCGTGGGTGAATCTATGGGGTGATGGCCGCCTCTTCGCCAAAGCACCACAACATCCAGACGGGAGGGTCTCAGGTCCCACCTTGGTTCTCACCAGCACGTCCATGGTAGGTGACGGCACTCATCTGTTTCCATATCTCCCTATAGGTATAAAGAAGGCTAACCCCACCGCCACTCTCTACATCTCTTCCTGCACACACAGTCCTAGTGGTGGGGTCACACATAGTAAATAGTTCACGTTGACCACATCGGTGGCAGATCATCCTGATGGTACAGTCACTTATAGCCATAAGCATTCAGTAGTCAACAAGAACCATTGGGAAGATCCAGAAGGTTCACCAAAATTTCCAAAACAAAGGTCATCCGTCACCCTAGAAAAGGGCACCAAAATATACAACACTGCAAAAACCAAATACAAGTCGACACATCAGGGTCACAACATTTGAGATGTCCACGTCCTCAAGAACCCCTCTCAGTCCGTTCTCCTTCCACCCTCTCTTCGCCATCCTTTAAGCGCCCAGAAGCCCAGTAGATATTTCCTTGTAGATCGTGATGAGCATCCACCATTGTCTACTTGCACGTCTTTTCTCTTAACGCTCCGTCAGATGACTTTGAGCTATTTGCAGGGGTTTTTTTTTTTGCATTGCTCTTGCCCATCAATATCCATCATCCCTTTCTGCTTCCACGCACCTTGGAGCCCCTGGAAAGTGTGCGCTAAAGCCGAGATTTCAAGATTGCTAAAACATTCATGAACCCCCTCATTTGGTTTTGTAGAACGAGCCAGGATCTGACGCTCTTAGCTCGGGGTCTCCGAAAGTAAAAAAATCCACCTGGTCCCTCTCTGCTTTGTTAACTGACAACCTTGGGCCATTCTGCTGCTCATCCATGGTGTAGAAGAGGACGTAAGTGGCCAGTTACATGGAAGAGGTTTGGACCTCTCGGAAGCCTCTGCTTGGCCTAAGGCCACTCCAGCCTACATCAGGCTTCCACCGCTCGCCGCCATGTAGAAGCGCATTGGTTCCCTCAGTACAACACACGGGCTATTACAAGACGGACTTGTCAACTAATTTGCAGCTTCTCGATCACACAAACAGTTTTTGAAGGCATCACAACTCCACTTCTTTCTCTGTTCACCTTCCTGTCTCGGATATTCCCCCGACTTCTCCGACCCGTTTGGGCTAAGATTGATTTTATTTGTTCTATCGGCCTAGTAGAAAAAAAAAAATCGAGCAACAAACTGTTCTGGTTTTTATTTTATTTTTTTTATTATATATATAAAATGTATAAAAAAAACTCAAAGTAACAGCAGAAAAAAAAATCCTAAGAATGAAAAGAAAAGGGAAAATTAGCCCTTAGCAGTCAAAGCTGTGTGCCGAGATGTCTCCAGACTGGAAGGTTGAATTTATTGTATGAAACAAGGAGCGGGTAATGTGAAGGTGTTCGCACTCCCTCATTATCACTGGGAAAAGGGGAGTCGAAACGCGCGGTGAAAAAATTAAATTTTAATAATGCTAGTGATATTTCCTAAATCCTTCTTGACAGAAAGACTCTCATTATTTTTATCTGTCTCAGAGCCTGCTTTTTTAGTGGCTTGTCGCAAATGGCCTTCACCGCTCGGATTGTTTGCCATGTGCGGCGGAGCGCTCGCTAGACAGTGGCGTGATGGCTCGTGTTGGCGCCATGTTCCACTTACAACACAACGGATCACAGTCTTTGCCCCATTTTTTGTTGAGACAACCAAAGGATCTCCTAAGCCTTAGACTAGGCCTTCTTATACTACACCAGGTTTATCACAGTGCTTGCTGCTGGATGGTAACATTTTACACACTTTAGTTTTTACGGCCCATTACTTGGCTTACTGTGTGCTACACATTGAGGTTTCCATCCAATCAGATATGAGGCTTACAGTCACTTGGTATTGTTTACTGAGCTCTGATTGGTTGCATGGATGATGTCACCTTCTAGGGATCATTATTCTAACCTTTCGGATACTTGGATCTGCACCAGCAGAATAGTGAGCGCAGCTCTGCAGTATAATACAGGATAAGTAATGTAATGTATGTACACAGTGACTGTACCAACAGAATAGTGAGCGCAGCTCTGGAGTATAATACAGGATAAGTAATGTAATGTATGTACACAGTGACTGTACCAGCAGAATAGTGAGCACAGCTCTGGGGTATAATACAGGATAAGTAATGTAATGTATGTACACAGTGACTGCACCAGCAGAATAGTGAGCGCAGCTCTGGAATATAATACAGGATAAGTAATGTAATGTATGTACACAGTGACTGCACCAGCAGAATAGTGAGCGCAGCTCTGGAGTATAATACAGGATAAGTAATGTAATGTATGTACACAGTGACTGTACCTGCAGAATAGTGAGCGCAGCTCTGGAGTATAATACAGGATAAGTAATGTATGTACACAGTGACTGCACCAGCAGAATAGTGAGCGCAGCTCTGGAGTATAATACAGGATAAGTAATGTAATGTATGTACACAGTGACTGTACCAGCAGAATAGTGAGCGCAGCTCTGGAGTATAATACAGGATAAGTAATGTAATGTATGTACACAGTGACTGTACCAGCAGAATAGTGAGCGCAGCTCTGGAGTATAATACAGGATAAGTAATGTAATGTATGTACACAGTGACTGCACCAGCAGAATAGTGAGCGCAGCTCTGGAGTATAATACAGGATAAGTAATGTAATGTATGTACACAGTGACTGTACCAGCAGAATAGTGAGCACAGCTCTGGGGTATAATACAGGATAAGTAATGTAATGTATGTACACAGTGACTGCACCAGCAGAATAGTGAGCGCAGCTCTGGAGTATAATACAGGATAAGTAATGTAATGTATGTACACAGTGACTGCACCAGCAGAATAGTGAGCGCAGCTCTGGAGTATAATACAGGATAAGTAATGTATGTACACAGTGACTGCACCAGCAGAATAGTGAGCGCAGCTCTGGAGTATAATACAGGATAAGTAATGTAATGTATGTACACAGTGACTGTACCAGCAGAATAGTGAGCGCAGCTCTGGAGTATAATACAGGATAAGTAATGTAATGTATGTACACAGTGACTGTACCAGCAGAATAGTGAGCGCAGCTCTGGAGTATAATACAGGATAAGTAATGTAATGTATGTACACAGTGACTGCACCAGCAGAATAGTGAGCGCAGCTCTGGAGTATAATACAGGATAAGTAATGTAATGTATGTACACAGTGACTGTACCAGCAGAATAGTGAGCGCAGCTCTGGAGTATAGTAGAAGATGTTTATGTAGATTATATGTATTTGTCTCAGTCTGCAGACACAGATGATTTGTTCCTAATAATTGATGATGATCTCATCTGGCTGATATGTTCCTGTCAGTCCATCTTGTGTGGCAGAGTGCCAGGCGTATTTGGGGGGTACTTACCTTATGTGGCGGTGTGATGACTCTGCTGCTAATTGCTGGGACAGTTGTTTCTGCGGCATCACAATGTAACAGTGAGAAATGATTATTCATCTCTGGTCAATCATGTCAGGGAGACGGGCAGGATGTGAGTGTGAACCTGTGTCGGTGTCGCTCTCCCGCTCGCTAATGATTGCTGCGCCCAGTGACTTTTAAACACTTTTGGCATCTTTAATTTACAGACTGCAGAACAAATTCTCAAACTTTTCTTATTTGTAGGAAGTGATGTGAGAGCCGGCCGTGGTTCTGAGGAGTCAGGGGCAATCACATCTACTTGTCTGTCTCCTGCGCTGACACTTTAGAACATCCCATCAGCACAGAGCTGTACCCCCAACAGCTGCAGTCTATAGGGCTTATCCGTCACATGACTGTATACCTGACATGTGACATCACTGAACGTACAAGGAATGTGAAAGCTGACCAACTATAGGTGTTGTGAAGTAACAGCTGCACTTTGTTACAAATGTAGACACCAGAGTGTAACACTGAGCCCAAAGCCTTCATCCCAGAGGAGAGGAGCTCGGTCTGACACCCCAGAGGAGAGGAGCTCAGTCTGACACACCAGAGGAGAGGAGCTCGGTCTGACACACCAGAGGAGAGGAGCTCGGTCTGACACACCAAAGGAGAGGAGCTCGGTCTGACACCCCAGAGGAGAGGAGCTCAGTCTGACACACCAGAGGAGAGGAGCTCGGTCTGACACACCAGAGGAGAGGAGCTCGGTCTGACACACCAAAGGAGAGGAGCTCGGTCTGACACCCCAGAGGAGAGGATCTCGGTCTGACACACCAGAGGAGCGGAGCTCGGTCTGACACCCCAGAGGAGAGGAGCTCGGTCTGACACCCCAGTGGAGAGGAGCTCGGTCTGACACCCCAGAGGAGAGGAGCTCGGTCTGACACATCCCAGAGGAGAGGAGCTCGGTCTGACACCCCAGAGGAGAGGAGCTCGGTCTGACACCCCAGAGGAGAAGAGCTCGGTCTGACACCCCAGTGGAGAGGAGCTCGGTCTGACAACCCGGGTGACAATTGTTGTCTCTGGGCTTCCATTTAGCTCTGGTTTGAGGAGTTGTCAGACTTTCTAGACAGACCTTTATACTGCCACAGTGATCCATCAGATTCAGGCAGATATAAAAGTGCCGGCTCTGTGATTCCTGATATAAGACAAGTCTTCCTTCACTGATGCACTTGACCCCTTGGTTTCTCCGTGCTGACATCCTCGTCCATCACCGACCTCCCAGGATACGTTTGTAGTGAGCGACGGGGACCGGAGAAATTAGGTTCTACATGTCTGAGCGCCCCCATACTGAATAAATACTGGGGAAGCGGAACGTATGGCTGATAACTGTGAGCAATAGATTGACTGTAGGACAGGGGAATAAAATCTATACATGTGCAGACTCTATACATACGTACATAGACGTTTGGTGGATACAAACACTCTATGGGGAATTGACCCCCTTTAACCCCCTCCTCCCCTCCATGTCATGATAAGATCAGACTGTATTGTGTCCTGACCCTCCCAGAGGGCTCACTACTCCTAGGCCTGTCTCCGCATGATGGGAGTTATCCTGCAGTCGTAGTCGTCATCCTTTGCTGCCATTGCTGTTATTTTGTATCCACCTCCATTTTCCACAAGAGGTCAAAGAAGATTGGGGGGGTCATAAAACCATCCAAGCAAGGGTTAACAGCAGAAACAAAGCCGCACGCACTCCGCATCTCTGCCCCGCGATTCCTTTAATTGAAACGTACGTTCTTTAAAGCCACAGTATACAAAGTTAATAACATTCAGCATGCAAATGAACAAGTCTTTGCCCCGAGGCGTTCCAGTCCTGGCTGTTCCGATGGGCGTCTTCTTTCAAATGTATATTCTTTCTTAAATTATTTACCCTGTCAACATGCTCTGCATGCTGAAGGCGTCGGTGCAATGCCGATCCGGCCCTGACGGGTAGGAGGGGAGAGTCGGCGTTACTGCGAGGTGTCCTCTCCTGGCGTCTCCGTCCAGTTCTGTCGCTCACATGAACACCCACAGGCGGTGTCTGCCAGTGACAGGGCTGTTGGCTCTCGTACAGATGGGCACAATCAATGCCCGCTATTGTTCTGCCCCAGAGCGCGTCTCTATCAGCATTCCGCACTAGAAAGGGAGAAACCGTACAAATAATGTTTATTTAATGCGCCGTCTGCAAACAGCAGCACAATCTGCTCCGTCCCAGGGTGAGGGGCGAGCTCTGGGGCCCCGGCCATGATGAGGAGGGGGCTGAACGGATCGGTACGTTTGGATACCATTGTCATCTGCACGGGCAGACGGAAAAGTGCTGCAACTTTCTCGTCGACGTCATGCTTCACATCTTCAAGATCTCGGCTTGCTGTCAGTGAATGAGAATATTCCTGTTTACATTTACAGCCTGAAAATCTTTGAAGATGGCTCGCACATCTGAGGGTTTGTCACAATGTATCAGTGTAGGTATCAGTCTATTGTTTAGAATTGGAAATTTGAACTGAAAATCCCTTCACATCAAGTGACGGCATCCTCAGCGGAATGGCCGGCTGTCTGCTGCTGTACGTATGCAGAATTATTGCATTACTGCAGCTTGGTGACCATAGGAAGGGATGTACGACGACAGAATCGGGTCTTGTAGTCTGTAACCATGAAGACACAAAGGAGGTGTGAACAGAAAATGGAAAAAAAATTGGAAAATTTCACTCATTTTTTAATCTTACATGTACTGATAAAATAGAAATATTTGCAAAAGCCGCCACATTTGGTAAAATTACTGGATCATTTCCCTATGCCTCTGTTGCCTCTGATTTTCCTGAGCCTGTGGTGTGTGCACGTACCGTAATAATGGCTATAGGAATGGCGCTCAGGTTACACTATAGACTGTACCAGAGCTACCAGTATGGCCGTAGTACAAGCAAGGAGAGCGAAGGAGTCCAGGACGTGTCCTGTATTTGTCCATTTTGATGGAACCCCAGACCTGATGGAAATCAATGGACGTAAAATGGATTGAGGTCGGAGTTACTCCTGTTAAATATGGGTCGGAGAGTTGGGTCAAAAAAGAAAGACCAACGAAATTCATCCGTTAAATAGGAGCAAAACGGATGACGCTCAGCCATCCAAAACAGACGCCGATGTACCAGGATCTTTGTGTGGACACGTATGTAGGATGTGCGGAGCGATGAGCGCAGTAAAAATCCAACCCAACCAATCAATACTTCCACCGAGATCACTTGCCCGAGGCAGCCATAAACATAAGGCTGCCATCCAACCCGGCCATAATCCGCTATAGTCTTCTAAGATCTCCATGACAGCTCTGTTCCCACCTTGGCAAGTTAGTTGTCAGACTCTCCGCACTGACGCATCAAGGGACATAAAGTAATAAGGGGTTAATACACTGGTAAAGCCCAGTCATTGGTAGGAGCCCACTGGAGTGGGGGTGACCCCTTACATGAGGCGGAGTGGAGCTTTCCTTTAAGGACGCGTCCACCTTTTCCTGAAGGCTGCGCAGTAGCGGTGGTGGACTCCTTGAGACGAGCGCTTTGTTCCTAATCCCCGTTTAGAGGATTAATCTTCCTCCTTCATCATCCGGCAGCCGGCCCATCTCATTTACACATTCCTAGAAACACAACTTTGATTCAGATTTGCTCGGCTGCAGCGCTGGCTTTCAATTAGCCGGCCCAGGTGTCCGGACCTCGGCTGCATCTGTTCTCAGGGATTTTGGCTCAGGCCTCTCGCAGATCCCATCATCACTGGGGAACGGCCAGGCGGTCGCGCAGAATCCGTAGCGTTGAAGGAGCAACTTAAGGAGCGTCCGTTCCCTCCCAAGCAGTCGGAGAAACAAAGTTTTGTCCATGTTTTCTGCCTCGTAAGTGAAAACTGGAAATGCCTCGAGGCCTTCATCCTATAAGTCAGACCTGCTGTGCCGGAGCCGGAGGAGCCTGGATTAGACACGGCAGATATTGGTGATTCGTCCTCTTATGAATATTTCACCGCAGAGTTTCGATTTGCCTGGTTTTTGTGAAACGTTGAGCTGATAGTGAGCATACAAAACTGCACGGACCTGGCAAATCCTAAAATACGCAACGCTTCTCCACAGTCAATATGACCACCATCTAGGCTAGTTTTATGGGGCCCTGGCAATCACGTTATGTAGCCAAGCTCTAGATAGGTGATTAATACCTGACAAATGGGGGCTTCATGGCTGGCACACCACTGACTGTCAAAACAGGGGTCCACAGCCCCCTTCTATCCCAGTCAGAAGACTGTGGCCTAGACTGCTGACTATGATCTTGCTGCCAGAAAAAATAAGGGGAGACAAGACCCAGATGTGAGTGCAGAATTTGCACTAAAATCCTCATTAAATCCTAAATATGTAAGCCAAACCTATGTCACCCATATCACTACAGATCAGGCGTCACAGTGTGTCAGTACAACTTATTTCAGAGAGCTCTCCCTTACCCAACATAACACAGGTTAAGTGATGGGACCATATTAGTACCATGACTGTAAGTACCATCACTACTATCAGCATCACTACTATCACTTTTACCACGGTCACCAGCACTACCATCAGTTTTACCACAGTCACCAGCACTACCATCAGTTTTACCACAGTCACCAGCACTACCATCAGTTTTACCACAGTCACCAGCACTACCATCACTTATACCACAGTCACCAGCACTACCATCACTTATACCATGGTCACCAGCACTACCATCAGTTTTACCACAGTCCCCAGCACTACCATCAGTTTTACCACAGTCACCAGCACTAACATCACTTATACCACGGTCACCAGCACTACCATCAGTTTTACCACTATCACCAGCACTACCATCAGTTTTACCATAGTCCCCAGCACTACCATCAGTTTTACCACAGTCCCCAGCACTACCATCAGTTTTACCACTATCACCAGCACTACCATCAGTTTTACCACTATCACCAGCACTACCATCAGTTTTACCATGGTCACCAGCACTACCATCAGTTTTACCATAGTCCCCAGCACTACCATCAGTTTTACCACGGTCACCAGCACTACCATCAGTTTTACCACGGTCACCAGCACTACCATCACTTTTAGCACGGTCACCAGCACTACCATCAGTTTTACCACGGTCACCAGCACTACCATCACTTTTAGCACGGTCACCAGCACTACCATCAGTTTTACCACGGTCCCCAGCACTACCATCAGTTTTACCACGGTCACCAGCACTACCATCAGTTTTACCATGGTAACCAGCACTACTATCACCTTTAGTACAGTCACTTCTATTATCGGCACCTCCCTCTGCAAACAATCAAACTTCTAGGAGAGTTTCTAGATCCTTCATGTGACAACTTTCACTGTTACTACCATCATCCTCACCAGCCTTCTGTATCTGGGAAACTTTTCTTGACTTAGCCCTGCTCTCGTAGTATGAGAATAGCTAATGGTATTATCACGGGTATGCCTACACTGATACATTGCAGCAAGCCTTCAGCTGTGTGAACGGGACCAGTTATAGGCAGTATGGCCCAGATTTACTAATAGTTAGGCAGTGGAAACTGAAGCTCCTCCATCTATCACAGATGCTGGAGGATGGTCTTGGTGTACGAGGACCTCGTATTTTTACACGACCTCGTCTACGTTTGCTCCACCTTTTCGTTGACTTACTTTGAGCCACAATTTCTTGGCACTATTTTGGCGCACGGTGACACATTTTTTCTGAGAATCCACACCCACATCTCTAGCACGTCAGAAAATGTAAGCCCAAAGATGCACCAGACTGCTCCAAAGACGTGCGAGCTATGCGCCAGGTCTAGTCAGCACCACAATAGTAAATCTGGCTCGGTCTCCATTTACTGAAGCTACGAATGACGAGGAAGTGAAACACAAAGTTTATCAGAGAGTTGCAGAACTTTTTGTTCTTCAGCCACTTGTTGACCATCAGACCTCTCAGCAGGCGCCAGTTTTTGGTGTGAATGATGGGGCTTAGGACATGTGTATGACTCGATGATGCAATCCTATAAACTGTATCTTATACCCCGGACACCAATTATGACTTGACCCTTTTTGATTCTATTATGTTGTTTTTTTCTACGTTACACGAGTAATGGAGACACTTGTTTTTGTGTTTTCTATACGAGCAGTTACACACTGACCGACGAGCCGCATCGTAGGAGGAGATTTCATCTGAAAGTCGTGTTTTATCTCGTTTTATCTGCCTGCGCACCCCGCTTGTGTCTGTGTCCTCCTCTGATCAGTCGATACTTTCCGCTGCTGCACCAGTAGTTCAGTCTGATTTCCGAGCGAGCGAGTTTACATGTAGCAAACATACTTCCCACTGTCTGTCACACGGAAGTCAATTTCTCGTCAGGTCTTACCCTTGTGATTTGCCTCGAATGCCTTTAATATATTTTTTTTTCATGTCAATTATTGCCTGTGCCTCAATGCTCGGCGCCCGTTCTCCGCCACAGAAATACACGACAGGAATCCTTAACATCGCTAAATTAATTGGGCATTGTGGAAGAAGGGACAATCGAGTCGAGGCTTCTTGTAGAAGGAGAGAAGATTGTCAACGTGTCACTTTTTATCTGAGAAGAAGCGAGTTGGGTTCTTTTTTTTTTCTCCTATTGTTTCAGAATTTGAGCTTAAAACTAACAAGCTTTGTCTTTCTTGTGTTTTATAGGATCATCCAGAATCGGGTCTTACTTGTTGTCCTGGGGATCATCATCGTCTTCACCATCATCTTGGCCATTTACTTCTCGTTTCGTGGGCACTGAACCTGTTCACTCTCCACCCTACAGCGGGCGGCAGAGCGGTGGAACCATTAAGACCAAGCGTTCCCATGTATCTAAATCTACGGATCAGTGGTCCTCACAACTGCTGCTCAACTTCCCAAACTCTCTTCTGAGTCCACCAAGGACCTTCCACCACCTCTGTGGGAAACCTCTCATGATTCTTCAAACTTTCCTTTGCAAGATGAAGACGCAGTAACACAAAGTCAACTTTTTAGATGTCGAGTTGTATATTTTTGGGGGGTGATTTTGGACTGAATGTTTTTTCCTTGTCTGGTGGAATTCCATTATTCCTTAGCTTATGGGTCTCGTGGATAAGACCGTGGCCAGTTGTTCGCAACTTTATCTTACTCAGTTCTATCTTGTTAATGATAATAATCTCCTTCAACCATAGTTGGGTTATTGGAATGAAATCTGTCGATTGGGTGGTTTATATGATTTTGTAAGGGTCAAGTAGAGGAGACCTCATCCTTACCACACATATATATGATGACCCTCACGGTGACTGTATGGTTTCCACATTCTAGAAACTCCATGACAGAGATTATACCACATCAAAATGGGTGTCAGGCTCCATCTACTTGTGATTTGTCCCACCAAGACTGGGAGAGATTCCAACAATAGTTGAAGGTGGTGCATGATGGGATATGACCACATATCCATTCTACTATAGTCAAGTCTGACCCGTCCATGGGGGTCATCAAGACTGGAGATTTGCATGAAGACAGTTTCGCTCTTAAGTGTTTGGCCTTGTCTTGTCCATGTTCTCTTCTGAGCTTCCACCATGACCTCCAGTAACTCGTGAGGGTGACCACAGAATTTAGACACTTTGTATTATCGTGTGTTGTCCTTTGAGTTGTGCAGTTTCCTTCCCGTCACTGATTGATGTTTGATCCTGGTAAAAAATTAATTATTGATTTATTTCAATCAAAATTTCCCTTAAAACTTCTTCCTCTCTTTAGTGAATGAGTCCTCCTACTGCAAGAATACCCCAACGAAAGCCAAGATTTGCCCGCTCAACCCAATTCCCAAGTTTTTCAGCCTCATGAGTAATATAGATCAAGAAATTCCTATAGCATCACGACCAGACGAACAAACAGCTCCATCTAAACGTTAGGGAACAGAGTGGTGACATCAGGGGAAGCTTCTCCAGTCACACTATGATGTCATTGATCCTTGATGGATCCCATTGGGTATCCACTGGTTTTTCTACAGTCCCACCAGTCCGCTTGTAGAACATATAGAAAATACAGCGTTATCAAGCAGACATCCGGTTAGATCAAAGATTTTGAGAACCTTTAGAAATTCTAGGAGGTTCTGGAATAAGATGGAACATCAAATTCCGGCAATGAGACTCCCAAGGTCTTCAGATGTCTTAGCTACTTGGCGGTTTATCACAGATCTATTGAACAGCGGTCCTCGCAACTGCAGCCCAACCTCTGAACCTTCCACCACCTTTGTCGGAAACCTCTTATGATCCTTCAAACCTTCCTTTGCAAGATGTAGACACCATAACAACAGTGTTTCCACCCATTCCCTTGCTTGGTTGTCTTATCTCTAAGGTGCCCACTGTTTCGGCAGGGCAAACAGCTAATTCTCCTGACAAAAGCAAAGCCAGCACCTCCCTCCCTGAGATTTTGGTAGTTGGCCCTCCTGCCCTACTCCACTTCAAGAAATGTACTGTTTGCTGGCTAAATCTGCCTAGATGGTCGTCTTATAGCCATAGTTGACTTATAGTTTGCATGGCACTTCCCGCAAACCAAGACATGTGATGACCCCGACTAGAGTCACTCAAGTCAACCCTTACACCAGCAGATCAGAATATATTGGAGATGTAAGTGTAACGGAGGCGAGGTGGGCGTCTGTATTGGGTCATTGGTATAGATGGGCATGATATTGGTTGTTCCTTGTATTAGTACATATAGAGCTGCAAACTAAACCCGGGGACTCCGAGATGTGATGGAGGTCATGGAGATCAATCTGTGATGTCATCACTCCTCTAGGGAGGTCCATCAGCAGCACAAACAATGACATAGTATAGTCAGCGGATTATGGAGCGGTGGTGCAATATCTTGTATGTCTGGGGTCTCAACCACTGGAAATGTTGTTTTCTTTTTTGGATTGTTCTCCTTATTTCCATGGCGTGCACTGCATCTTAAGTAACTCCAAGCCGTTACTCCAAGCCATTCACTTCCTGACCTCATTAACGATCTGCATTGCTCCCTGTAATTTATTGTAGCCAAGACGGGCCCTGAAGTCTGGTAAGCGGCCACCGTCTTGTGTATGTCGTAGTGTGCAGATATGTGGGTATTATTTTCTTTTAATATGAATAATGTATAAAACATGTAATGCAATAAAGTATATTAATAAAAGAAGAGAAGAAGTGACGCGTCCCTGCACTAGAAGTTCTTATCAGGATAACAGGTCAGTCTACAAGGTAAAGTGTGGCTAACCCTTCCTTTACTGTCTGTCATTGTGGTCAAGAGATGTCAAGTGTTACGTATATTCTACATCCTGTAATATACTCCAGAGCTGCACTCATTATTCTCCTGGTGCAGTCACTGTGTACATACATTACATTACTTATCCTGTAATATACTCCAGAGCTGCACTCATTATTCTGCTGGTACAGTCACTGTGTACATACATTACATTACTTATCCTGTATTATACTCCAGAGCTGCACTCATTATTCTGCTGGTGTATGTATGTACACAGTGACTGTACCAGGAGAACAGTGAGTGCAGCTCTGGAGTATAATACAGGATAAGTAATGTAATGTATGTACACAGTGACTGTACCAGCAGAATAGTGAGCGCAGCTCTGGGGTATAATACAGGATAAGTAATGTAATGTATGTACACAGTGACTGTACCAGCAGAATAGTGAGCGCAGCTCTGGGGTATAATACAGGATAAGTAATGTAATGTATGTACACAGTGACTGTACCAGCAGAATAGTGAGCGCAGCTCTGGAGTATAATACAGGATAAGTAATGTAATGTATGTACACAATGACCAGCAGAATAGTGAGCGCAGCTCTGGAGTATAATACAGGATAAGTAATGTAATGTATGTACACAGTGACTGCACCAGCAGAATAGTGAGTGCAGCTCTGGAGTATAATACAGGATAAGTAATGTAATGTATGTACACAGTGACTGCACCAGCAGAATAGTGAGCGCAGCTCTGGAGTATAATACAGGATAAGTAATGTAATGTATGTACACAGTGACTGTACCAGCAGAATAATGAGCGCAGCTCTGGAGTATAATACAGGATAAGTAATGTAATGTATGTACACAGTGACTGCACCAGCAGAATAGTGAGCGCAGCTCTGGAGTATAATACAGGATAAGTAATGTATGTACACAGTGACTGCACCAGCAGAATAGTGAGTGCAGCTCTGGGGTATAATACAAGATAAGTAATGTAATGTATGTACACAGTGACTGTACCAGCAGAATAGTGAGCGCAGCTCTGGAGTATAATACAGGATAAGTAATGTAATGTATGTACACAGTGACTGCACCAGCAGAATAGTGAGCGCAGCTCTGGAGTATAATACAGGATAAGTAATGTAATGTATGTACACAGTGACTGCACCAGCAGAATAGTGAGCGCAGCTCTGGAGTATAATACAGGATAAGTAATGTAATGTATGTACACAGTGACTGTACCAGCAGAATAGTGAGCGCAGCTCTGGAGTATAATACAGGATAAGTAATGTAATGTATGTACACAGTGACTGTACCAGCAGAATAGTGAGCGCAGCTCTGGAGTATAATACAGGATAAGTAATGTAATGTATGTACACAGTGACTGCACCAGCAGAATAGTGAGCGCAGCTCTGGAGTATAATACAGGATAAGTAATGTAATGTATGTACACAGTGACTGCAACAGCAGAATAGTGAGCGCAGCTCTGGAGTATAATACAGGATAAGTAATGTAATGTATGTACACAGTGACTGCACCAGCAGAATAGTGAGCGCAGCTCTGGAGTATAATACAGGATAAGTAATGTAATGTATGTACACAGTGACTGCACCAGCAGAATAGTGAGCGCAGCTCTGGAGTATAATACAGGATAAGTAATGTAATGTATGTACACAGTGACTGTACCAGCAGAATAGTGAGCGCAGCTCTGGAGTATAATACAGGATAAGTAATGTAATGTATGTACACAGTGACTGTACCAGCAGAATAGTGAGCGTAGCTCTGGAGTATAATACAGGATAAGTAATGTAATGTATGTACACAGTGACTGCACCAGCAGAATAGTGAGCGCAGCTCTGGAGTATAATACAGGATAAGTAATGTAATGTATGTACACAGTGACTGTACCAGCAGAATAATGAGCGCAGCTCTGGAGTATAATACAGGATAAGTAATGTAATGTATGTACACAGTGACTGCACCAGCAGAATAGTGAGCGCAGCTCTGGAGTATAATACAGGATAAGTAATGTAATGTATGTACACAGTGACTGCACCAGCAGAATAGTGAGCGCAGCTCTGGAGTATAATACAGGATAAGTAATGTATGTACACAGTGACTGTACCAGCAGAATAGTGAGCGCAGCTCTGGAGTATAATACAGGATAAGTAATGTAATGTATGTACACAGTGACTGCACCAGCAGAATAGTGAGCGCAGCTCTGGAGTATAATACAGGATAAGTAATGTAATGTATGTACACAGTGACTGCAACAGCAGAATAGTGAGCGCAGCTCTGGAGTATAATACAGGATAAGTAATGTAATGTATGTACACAGTGACTGCACCAGCAGAATAGTGAGCGCAGCTCTGGAGTATAATACAGGATAAGTAATGTAATGTATGTACACAGTGACTGCACCAGCAGAATAGTGAGCGCAGCTCTGGAGTATAATACAGGATAAGTAATGTAATGTATGTACACAGTGACTGTACCAGCAGAATAGTGAGCGCAGCTCTGGAGTATAATACAGGATAAGTAATGTAATGTATGTACACAGTGACTGTACCAGCAGAATAGTGAGCGCAGCTCTGGAGTATAATATGGGACGTAACTCAGGATCATTAAAGGTAGGTGATGGATCTCAGGTCTAAAACCTGTAACTCTGGATTCCCAATGTGCTTGAATCTTCTGTCACAGTACTGGTAAAGAATAATGCTGAAAGTCTCCTGTATTGGGGTCTCTCCACAGTGACTGGTTACCAGTAACACAGGGACACATGGACCTTTTTGGATTATCACCTTACAGCTTTTTGATTTCTTTAGTGCCAATACTTTTCTAATATAGCCTTCGAGAACCAAACAATGTCTCCGCCAGATGTTCTTAGTGGCAGTAAGTGATAAGAAGAATTTTCTCTCATTAGTTGGTTCCACCTTTGTATTTATCCCATTGTCTGTCCTCCCTTCTGAATCTTCTTCTACATCTTACAAAGTAACAGTGAGTCTGAAAAAAGTTGGACACTGGACACTAAGGACTAAGACACGTGTGTCTAGACTGAGAATACTGGACAACAAGGACCAGGCAAGAATGTCTACATTGAGGACACAGAATACCAATGACTGAACCAATATGTCTACATTCAGTACACCAAACACTCAGGACTGGTCAAAGGTGTCTACACTGAAGACAGTGAACCCTAAGGACCAGGCTAGTGTGTCAACACAAAGCACCTGGCAAATTGCGTCTACAACAAGAACATTGGACACCAAGGATCAGGCAACTGTACAGTACCTACACTGAGGACACTCAACACCAAAGAACAGGCAAGAGTGTCTACATTGAGGACACCGGACACTAATGGCTAGGTAACTATGTTTACTTTGGCCACAATGGACTGTGCAAATGTGAGGACATCAAGATATGAAGGACTGGGCAAATGTGTCTTCATTGAGGACATCAAGACATGAAGGACTGGGCAAATGTGTCTATACCGAGGACACCAAAGATGAAGTAAATGTGTCTACACTGAGGAAACAATGCACCAGGCAAATGTGTCCACAATAAGAACATTGGACACCAAGGACCAGGCAACTGTGCCTATACTGACGACACTCAACACCAAAGGACCAGGCAAGAGTGACACTGAAGACACCAGACACAAGGAACCAGGTGAGTGTGTTGAGGACACCAAGTGTGTCTAGGTTGAGGATACTGAATACCCAAGACTGGGCAAGTGTGTCTACATTGACTGTACTGGACACCCAAGAATGGGCAATTCTGCCCAACTTAACTGGATTTTCCAATCTCACCCACTAGTGAGCCCTCACCTCATGGTAGGTAGTGGCCCCCTGAGACCACCATCACTGCAGAGCCTTCACTGTCTTCTCCTCCTCAGCATTGCCCTGGTCACTTGTCCTGCTCCATCCTAGATGGAGTTGGCATTTACTCTTAGTCTCTGAGAGATTGGACCCAAGTGACATCATGCGTTAGTGATAACCCATCACTTTATATGTATGATCGCATGCTTAGGTATTCTCGTTAGAAATTATTTAGTAATATCTGTGTCTGACAACCAAAATGGCTGCCCTGAGGGATTGTCCTAGTGCTTTACCAGATATAGCAACGCAAGGACAGTGGAAATTTTTGTTATTTTTTGCTTCTTTTTTCCACTTCCGCTTCATCCTCGTTCTTCCCTTCTACTGGTTCCCACGTTAATCCCCTCTCTACCCCATCACCCCTCCCCCAGTATTTCCTTCCTCCTCTCAATGTCCACTGCCTCCTCTCGGAAGATACGGGGAGGTGGATCTCGTACCATCGGCACCTATTGCCACCAGGCAGCGCACACTGGTGTGAGGATCCTCGCTCCGGTCGGATTCCTTGTGCGATGATAAAATAATCGCGGATACGGTTACTAATCTGGAATCAAACGGGGCTTAATTGCACCAAGTAAATTTTTAAAGCTCTTCTAAATGGTGGATTGATTGAGGGGACGTCAGAGCACAAAGCGGCCGAGTCTGACGTCCGTTCTCATCTCCGGGACGGGAAACCATTTGCTATTCTGTTTAAGGCGCGTCAGGATTGTCTTCTTCTAGAACCAGCTTGGTGGGGGGGCTCCCTTTGCCGCCGCTTCAGAGCGTAGGGCATCAAAGGCTTAAATTAATGGCGAACAAAATAGCGCGGCTCTGACTATCCCATACGGGGCGCGTCCGTCGAGGGTTATCATTAAGTAAAGAAATAAAGAGAGAGCCCGGCTGGAAAAAAAAAAAAAAAGGGGGTGGGGGCCGAAAAAAAAAAATGGTGTAAGCCACGGGAGAACGGGAGCGGCCGTCCCTCATCACAGAGCGACCTGAATGATTGGGAAACTCATCATTACCAAACAGCATCATGAAATTGTATCCCAGGTTCATAAAATAAGAAGAAGGGGGGGGGGGGGGTTGCGCTGCCGCTGTTGCCGCCACCGCCGCACCGTGTGTCTGTCTCTGTCTTTCGTGTTCTTCTTCTTTTTTTTCTTTTTTTTTTCTGCGGTTCTTTTCTTTAAACCTGTCAGATCATTTCAGTATTTCCAATCCGAGGAAAACAGCCTGCCTGCTGCTTTATTTGAAGTTGTAATAGTGTCAAGAAGTCAGGACTGACTGACAGGCTTCAGTCCCAGAGGGGCTCATTAAATCATAAAAAAACTTGACAAGGAAGTAATTGCGCATCACTGGTAACTTGGCGCCTGTTTAGACGGTTTTATTTCCTTTCATTATTAGTCCGCACCATTATGTTCATTAACAAATTGCATTAAACAAGCGTTAAGGACTAATGATTTGTTTATCGCCGTTTTTTTTTTTTCCCCCCCCTCTTTTTTTTTTTTTTTTCCCGTACCCTTCTAGCATTATTTAAACATTAGCTGCGTCATGTGCTACTACCCCGGCAGCCGCCGAATAACTTCCATTCTGGGCTGTGCGAGCAGCGATGGAATATGAAATAGATTATTCATTACCCGGCTCTTTGCCACTGATTTGGTTTCATGTTGCGTCTTCCGCAGAGAAAGATGAAAACTTGTCAAAAAATAGATTATATCTTATTCTAAGGGGCAACAATAGCGGGTGGTACCAAGACGCTTTAATATTTCATTACGGCTGATGTTAACCCCCTTTAAATGGCTGAGCCGGATCCGGGAGATAACGCTGGAAAATAATTGGAATCCATCAGATGGCGAGCGCCGACGACCACGCTTTGACTCTTTTGCTGCCAATTGGAGACGATAATTATTTTTGTTTTGTTTGTTTTTTGGACGGGTTTCTACAGAATTTGGAGGTGCAGGATTGGTAGCGAATGTCACATGACTATCGGAGGGGTTCTTTTCCCGTTTTACTACTTTTCTTTGGACAATCCTCCCCTCTTGTTATGCCCTTGACAATAAGTTGATGACAAGGCGCCCCCAGCGAGCTGCTGTATTTTATAGGGAAATGTCACAGTAGGGTTTTGATTTTCCTGCACTGCCTCTACAGGGGAAGTGATGCATTACACCCACATATTAAGTTGACTTTGGTCTATCCGTAGGATTGGCTTTGGCAACCCCACTGGAACACAGTACACAACAATTCAGATATCGTGCAGTATCCATGCTACGCTATTGCAGCTCATCTCTCAGAATACCGAGTGATCGG
This sequence comes from Leptodactylus fuscus, assembly GCF_031893055.1. Taxonomy (NCBI): domain Eukaryota; kingdom Metazoa; phylum Chordata; class Amphibia; order Anura; family Leptodactylidae; genus Leptodactylus; species Leptodactylus fuscus. The sequence continues at coordinate 2,079,196 of NC_134274.1, read as the reverse complement.
TGGGGGTGCCGGGTGTCCTCATCATCCTGATATTAATGACTTATCCTAAAGATAGACCGTTAATTTCAACTCTTAAGACACCTCTTTACCATGAAAGGGTTGCCTATATAACGCAGGATAGGAGAGGTCGTCGAGAGCAAGAGACTCTCTACATAACTGCTATCCGTCCTGAAAAGGATACCGACTGATCGGTGGGGGTGCCGGGTGTCCTCATCATCCTGATATTAATGACTTATCCTACAGATAGACCGTTAATGTCAACTCTTAGGCACCTCTTTACCATCAAAGGTTGCCTATGTAATGCAGGACAGGAGAGGTCGTCGAGAGCAAGAGACACTCTACGTAACTATCAGCTATCTATCCTGATAAGGTGACCTCTATGTTTGGGACCTCCACCCAGTTCTCAGCCGAGAATTGTCCCTTACTTCAGGTACCTGCGCCTCCTCACTTCTGAGTAACTTTAGTATCTCAGATATCTGTCCCATTGGTTCTCCAGCCATTGTCCACTTGTGTCCAGGTTAAACATCCAGCATTCTGCACTAGATTTTTGGAACGTCATTTATCATTGTGATGAAGAATGGAAAAGAAAAGTATAAGAAATGGCCACTAGTGCAATAAGATTGGGCAATGGGAATTGTCATATTCAAGAAAGCCTTGTATCAAGATGAAACATTTAGAGACAATTTCTCGAAAATTGCAAACCAAATGACGTCCATTTTGGTTTTCTCATCTGAGTATTGACCAATATTGTGGGGGCCAAACCAATTCCAACTCCACAGACCGGCTCCAACCAAACTCCCGAATCAACCCCGACATCCACGGTCAGTCCAGAAGTTTTCTAATGTATTAATATCCCAGTAATTGACTTCCTAGGAAGGTAAATAAGTAACAAGCTCCGGATCTAACGGATTGTACAATCTGGATCATATGATTAGAAATAATCATTTGATTTTGCAGCCGGAGTCGGCCATTTTTTCCAACTTCAACTCCAGACAAAATTGGTCCCGACTCCTATTCCACAACCTTGGTGTTGACCCCGGAGGTAAGTTGTGCATTTTCTTACATATGATGGGGAGTTTATCAATAAGATCATTAGGCGCAAAAGTTTATGATTTCGCTAAAACAGCAGAAAATTCATCACTATGGCTCGGAGGACAGATATAATACTGGTGTATATACCGATTAGTGCTGTATACCAGAAGTATGGTTGCAGACTGTACCGCCCCTCTTGGCCCCACCCCTTACATGTGACACGTCCAGATTAAATAAGAATAAAAAATGTCAAAAACAATATATTTGCCACAAACTTTGGTGCATTTTGGTTAGTAGATGGATTCAGGGCTGGGTTTGAACCTGTACGTTCATTACGTCCTTAGTGGCCCCTCCTCCTGTGAGGTCCACATATTACCCCAATAATGGGATTGGAGAGGCTGAAATAATACAAATCGTTACCAAAGGGAATGTGGTCATATAAGACGAAGCCTGCGGGACAAGAAGTATTGAATTGTTACATAAACCCTACAGAGTCACTATAGAGTCATAATGAATTCTGGCCAATAAGGTGAAATGGAAGGAAAAGAAGTCCATAGTCCTTTTAGGGCCACACTCCTGATGGGCACAATAAGTTCTTATTAATTTTTGTTTCTTTTTTCCATCTAAAGCTGAAGAGTCTTGTACCCTTATCACTCCATCTATTACAAGCAGGCTTGATCCATTGTTCATGTAGGAGCCACCTCTGTTCTTCCAGCATCTCTAGGCTCCGCCCCTGAGGAACAAGTGAAATAGTTTTATCTTCTTCCGACAATCTGTCTACAGTTATGAAGTGTATTGGTCTTACAATAGTGAGGTATGGAAAGCATAAGGCAAGAAGATAGATGCATGGAAGGTAAGTTGGGGGGAAACCTGGCCAGTTCTCTATGTCTATAGTTAACTATGGTCTATAATCCGCTTGTATATACGCCAGTTGGCATTTCTTTTGGGCTGTTCTTTGTCAAACACAAGCTGTAACTGTTGACCCAAAATTATTCCAAAAAGTGCCACAAGGAGAAAAATAGTTGCAAACGGCAACACCATATGTGAATTTCTATTCTAAGGCATTCGACCGCACTGGGTACAATAGGGACCTGTATAGATTTTTATTTTTACTTATGTTCCTGGCCATACCTCACTGAAAAATTGTTCTGGCGGCAGTTTTGCAAACCTTTTGCAAAAAGTTGTGCAATGTTTGATCTTTGGCTACCTCTCCAAGTAGACTTGGCAGTGTTCAGAGCCACAACCCATTGGGAATTTACTTGGTGGTGACAAATCTTTACAAGAATCCTTGCTGGTGACTCCATACTACATCTTTTACTTTGACTTGACCATCACATGAATTTCGTTGTACTGGTGTGTGGTGGCTGAATCATTGTATCCTGATGGACATGATGAGAATCACCTCATTGCAGAAGAAGAAGAAGAGACTTCTGGGTCATCGACATCTACGGTAAGTTTTGTTCCAATCGGCTTTTAATGAAAATAGCGATGGCAAATATCAAATGTTTATCAGTTCCAGAAAACCACCCAGGTCATGGGGGAAATCAGGGATTGGTCTACTAGATTTTTTTGTCTTCACCTATACATAATACTCCGCACAAGGAATTTCCTCATCCAAGATTCATCCAAGATACTTGGAAAGAGAAGGACTAACTATTGGCCAAGGAGTTTCAACTAGTAACCATCAAGTGTCAATGGCCAACTTCACTCAACACGGACCAAACCTGTAGAGTGGAGCTGTCCTGTAAATAACTGGAAATGATGCACGAGCCATTGTGAGACTGAATGGCAATGAGCGGCAGAGGAGGCACAGTGCCTCATTGTCCCGGTGTCTCATTGTTTACCCAGGGGTTAACTGAAAGAGACGATTTATAGACACATAGCTCTTTGTTTCCTGGATTCGCGAAAGAACAAAATATTTGAGCTGGTCCTGAGTCTTCCTGTAACTTCATACCTGGATATTCAAGTTCTCCCGTCATCGTGAACCTGCCCAGGTCGTCTTACAAAACATAACATGACATCTCTGTGGTAATCTTGATCTTTGTCCACCCAGAAGGCTCAATATTGAATACAAATAGCTGAATACCTGCTGGAGGAATCCTGGCCTCCTTGTAAGTATGCGTAGCTGCCCTTGAAGGAGCACATTGGCTGTTGGTGACCATAGGATGAGGTAGTGAATGGATGATAGGAAAAACATGATGGTGGCCAAAGGATGATTGTGGTCTTAGGATGAGGACAGTCAGGGGGATGGGATTTCTCCAAAGAAAATGATGGACAAAACATAGTGATGGCTGAAGAATAGTGGTTTTAGGGTTTTACGATGAGGACAGTCATGGAATAATAGTTGTCATAAAATAATGGTGACCAAAGGATGATGATGGTCAGAGTGTGATAGGGCCAAAGGGTTATTTTTGGTTTTAGGATGTTGGTAGAAACATGGTGATGACCGAAGGATTATTGTGGTCGTAGAATGATGATAGGGGGCGTAGGATAATGGTTGTGAAAGGTGGTGGTGCTAGGATGATGGAGGTCATAGGATGATGGCAGGATGATGGTGGTCATAGCATAGTTGTGGCCATAGGAGGGTGGTAGACTGGTTGTGGCCATAGAATTATGGTGGATATACGATAGTTGTGGCCATAGGAGGGTGGTAGACTGGTTGTGGCCATAGAATGATGGTGGATATAAGATAGTTGTGGCCATAGGAGGGTGGTAGACTGGTTGTGGCCATAGAATGATGGTGGATATAAGATAGTTGTGGCCATAGGAGGGTGGTAGACTGGTTGTGGCCATAGAATGATGGTGGTCATAGCATAATTGTGGCCATAGCAGGGTGGTAGACTGGTTGTGGCCATAGAATGATGGTGGATATAAGATAGTTGTGGCCATAGGAGGGTGGTAGACTGATGGCGTCCATAAGCTAATGGTGGCCATTAGATAATCGTGGCCAGAGGATAATGGTGGCAATCCCATATTCTTTAAGTAGGAGAATTGTGGATGGTCATTCACTCCATTAACTAAAATCCACTTCTTGGTTATTCCGCTTGCACATATTATCACATAGCAGATAGTTGAGTCCTGTGTCATTGGTGCAACTTTTTTCTACCCCAAGATTTTGTTTTTCACGTTTCCTTGGAAAGGAACAGATGTAAAAGTTGGTCGAGTCTTCTACATACACAACTTAACTTGGGAATGTTTTTGAAATCCCATCAGTAATGGCCAAAAACTTGCAGCATGTTATGTGACTTGTAATTCTATGGACTGTGAGCACCCCATGAGCCAATGTGACATCTTGGGTTGTGGGCGAAACTACTAATGGAGCAAAAATGTACCGTATAGTGCGCCGGTCTATATATTCCCACCAGTATGAACGATGAACGAGGCCGGGACAAATAAAAATGACACTACGTAAATCTCTTCCCCCTTCATCTCCAGCCTGTGTGACCCAAATGACGCGGCTTATCGAGTCTTATCATCGTGACATTCGTGTTCTCACAAGGCAGGTATTTATCTCAGCGCTACACGCGGCGCCGAGATTAATTAATAGATCCGCCTTTTGTTTCACATTAATGTTCCTCTCCGTGATTCTAATCTCTCTCCGTTCATAATTCCCCAAATATTCTACTGGCCGATAAAAATGAAAGAAGAAAAAATATTTTAGAAAATGGACAAACTGAACGCAAAACAACATAAGAGACGTAGCGATAGATACAACGGAAAGGTAACAACACAGCAGATGATTTCAAAAGGTTACAAAGATACCGAAATCATTAGGAGCGACGTTCCCGTATATGTGCGGGGGGCTGGGGGGGCAACTTCTGCGTAGAAGGTCTCATCATAGCGTGGACCAGCACACACATGAAGGAGACAAGACGAGACACACGGCAGAGGATTACTCACTCTTAGAGAAATCCATTGTAATAACCAGAGTGACCCCAATCACATTGTAGCGCCCCCTGCAGGTCACACACATCAGGACGGAGAGCTGCACCATTCATGGCCAGGTAGAAGGCGGGAGAGACAAATACTCTGCAACACAGAGCGCTGCCAACTATGTATCAATTAATTGTAAAAACTTTACCGAGTCCCCACAGGAGCCGAAACGCAGAGTGCGAAATCAATGTCTAAGCCAGAATTATACAAGGAGCGCTCGACGCTGTGTATTACCTTTATTCACATCAGGCTACACACACCATTCACTACAGTATACGGACATACGCTGAGAAGAGATAGATAGATAGATAGGAGATAGATAGATAGATAGATAGATAGGAGATTGATAGATAGATAGATAGATAGATAGATAGATAGATAGATAGATAGATAGATAGATAGATAGATAGGAGATAGATAGATAGATAGGAGATAGATAGATAGATAGATAGGAGATTGATAGATAGATAGATAGATAGATAGATAGATAGATAGATAGATAGATAGATAGGAGATAGATAGATAGGAGATAGATAGATAGATAGATAGATAGATAGATAGATAGATAGATAGATAGATAGATAGATAGATAGGAGATAGATAGATAGGAGATAGATATATAGATAGGAGATAGATAGATAGATAGATAGATAGATAGATAGATAGATAGGAGATTGATAGATAGATAGATAGATAGATAGATAGGAGATAGATAGATAGGAGATAGATAGATAGGAGATAGATAGATAGATAGATAGATAGATAGATAGATAGATAGATAGATAGATAGGAGATTGATAGATAGATAGATAGATAGATAGATAGGAGATAGATAGATAGGAGATAGATAGATAGATAGATAGATAGATAGATAGGAGATAGATATATAGATAGGAGATAGATAGATAGAAAGATAGATAGATAGATAGATAGGAGATAGATAGATAGATAGATAGGAGATAGATAGATAGATAAGATAGATATGAGATATATATATATAGATAGGAGATAGATAGCAGATAGATAGTAATGTAATGAGGAACATTCAACAAAACATAAAACATGTTATTTGTCAAATTCCTTTTAGTCCTTATATGACAAGTGGGTGGAGCATAGATGGGCAGGGGTGTGGTTTTCAGGACCCAGCACCTGTAGGATTATTAGTGCCCTTATACTGGCTCGGTTATACTGTAGATTTCCCTTTCTGGTGTTTGGTCTTCCTGATTCTTCTGCCGCCGGTCCTGGAGCGCTGTCAGGGGGTGCGGTGTATATTGTATTGGTGCGTTCCAGGGGTTGGTACAACTTTCTGATCTTTTCATTTTTTCGGTTGACCAAAGTACAATCTTTTATAATTTTTTGTGATAATTTTCAGTCCACTGATGGCTGGGTGTGGTAATGTGACCCTCCAGTGGCGGCCATGTTGCCAGTGCGGGGCTAAATGATAAAGAGGCTGTGACGAAAACATCCAGTGTTTGCCTACGGAGTCCAATACTGGTCCTCAAGGGGTTAATACATAACATGGTGGTAAACAACTTGTGGCTGGTGCACCCTGGTCTGACGCCCCTTCATAAAGGGTTAATACATTGTCTATAAGGACGAGGGGCCGTATACTTAGCGCTCGGGGCCTCATCATGGCGTCCGTGGCTCCTCCTCATCGTCTGACAACCTGTATTGACTGTCTGGCAGCTATTTAAGGACAGTCGTCGTCCGCCCTCACGTGGGGCTCTTAATGCTCCACATCAAAGCTTCACAAGGTTGTTCCTCCTGTCGGAGCGCACAGAACAATGAGCCTCCATCCTCCGAGCGTGGAGCATTCGCCTCTCTAAAACGCCGGCTCGCTAAACGTCAGACTTTTGTTCGGATTTCAAGGATTGTGATCGCGGTGTGAATAGACGCAGGTTATTGATTTCCCGGCCCTGACTGGAGGAAACCTATTTTCTCATTTATTTTTAACGACAGTTCATGAGGCTTTGCAGCCTCTCGAATATGAAGACCCCCCCCCCCCCTCCGACCTGGGAATCTGCCGTCCTGCTCTAGATCACAGCGAGCAACGCCCTGAAGGCGCCCCAAATCACGGGCAGTCACTGCTGGGCACAGGAGCTGACACTCTATAGTGCGATCTACCATTCTGGAGAGGATCATCAAATCTAGTGTTCACCTGATTGTTATGGGGCCTTGTAGTTCATAATGCTCAGTCAGGGGCCTCGACAGGGGGATGTGGAGCCACATACAGATTCAGGAAAATAGTGATGCTCACCGAAGCTTCTAGGGTTCAGGAACTAGATACAATGACAAGTGCAGTGGTAACAATAGTGTTACATAGTAGTTACAGCCCCAGTCAGGGCCGCCATCAGGAATTTTGGGGCCCCATACAGCCTAAGTGTCTGGGCCCCCCCGCCGCCATTTTAAAACTACTTTATTTTGCGACATACCAATTCTGTATTACATTTCCCTTTATTTAGCAGCTTTACAAGGCTTAATCAGACTCTATTTTCAGGTAAAATCTGCTACGTGTGACAGCGCCTATAGAGAGCCAACACCATCTATAAGAGCCCTCCTAATAAATCCTCAGGGCTTTTTCACATTGCGTTTTTGGCCTCCCTTGCCGGGATACGTTGGTAACCAGTCAGAATCAGCTGTCAACTTATCCCTGCAAAAAAAGGGGGCCTGCAGTTCTCCGTGCAGGGATAAGTGGGGAGCTGATTGTGACTGGTTACCAACGTATCCCGGCAAGGGAGGTGAAAAACGCAATGTGAACACTCCTTTAAAGTAAAAGTCCCACCCCCAAACAGGCTGCTATGCTAGTAGTATAGCAGCCTACATCATTATTAATACAAAGCACACATAGCTTTGGAGGTCTTGTGTGCTTTGTAGTTCTCCAGCTAAAAACTTATATATTATATATTATTGCCCCAGTTCCCTCTCTGCAGTGCTGCACACCCGATGCCCCAACAATCCCCCTTCCCCCACGTCCACCTTCTAACATCTTTCCATTGCCCCCTGTACCCATACCTCCCAACTTTTGAAGAACCACAAGAGGGACAAAATGTGCGGCGCGTTTTGCGCGCCGCGGCAAATTTAGCCCCACCCACTGTTATGTTGACTCCACCCATTCTCATTAATTTTTCATGTGCCCGCACACAGTATAATCCTCCTACAGTCACCCGTACATTATATGTCCCCCCTCTATCTCTCCCCCAGCTTCATATACACCCTTCATCTGCCCCCAGTTTCATGTCTCCCACCCAATCTCTGCCCCCAGATTCATGTCCGCCCATCCATTTCTGCCCCCAGTTTCATGTCCCCCCTCCATCTCTACCTCCAGATTCATGTCCCCTCCATCTCTGCCCCCATATTCATGTCCCCCATCTCTGCTCCCATATTCATGTCCCTCCATCTCTGCTCCCATATTCATGTCCCTCCATCTCTGCCCCCAGATTCATGTCCCTCCATCTCTGCCCCCATATTCATGTCCCTCCATCTCTGCCCCCATTGTCATGCCGTCCTCTCCATCTCTGCCCCCAGTGTCATGCCGTCCTCTCTCTGCCCCTGTTTCGCATTCCACATTACACTGACTGACTTACCTTCTCCTTCGTTCCCTCGCAGCTCTCTGCGCGCCTCTCTCACTGCCAGTGGCGCACAGTTATAGACGCGATGTGACCACATCACGTCTACAAACCAGTAGCGGAGGCGGCGAAGCGAGGAGCTGACACAGGTCAGCTCCTCGCTTCAGCCGCATATGTGACACATGTCAGCTCCTCGCTTCGCCGCCGGCTACTGGCTTGTAGACGCGATGGCTGAAGCGAGGAGCTGACATGTGTCAGCTCCTCGCTTCGCTGCTGCCGCCGGCTACTGTAGAAGCGATGTGATCACATCGCGTCTACAAGCCAGTAGCGGAGGCGGCGAAGCGAGGAGCTGACACATGTCAGCTCCTCGCTTCAGCCGCATATGTGTCAGCCAGAGAGGCACGCAGCGCCGAAGCGAGGAGCTGACCTGTGTCAGCTCCTTGCTTCAGCCGCGTATGTCTTCAACTCAGATCTGTGTCCTCTGGATGCAGATCTGAGTTGAAATAGGACATACACAATAACTGCTACGGGCGCCAGGGGGCCGGCACACGGTAGCGGGCCAAAACCGGGCCCCCCCCATTTTTCAATTTGTCCGGGCCCCTGACGCCAGTACCAGTAGTACTGCCCTATCGGCGACCCTGGCCCCAGTGCCTCCATATCAGTGGTAACAGTAGTGTTACATAGTAGTTACAGCCCCAGTGCCCCCATATCAGTGGTAACAATAATGTTACATAGTAGTTACAGCCCCAGTGCCTCCATATCAGTGGTAACAATAGTGTTACATAGTAGTTACAGCCCCAGTGCCCCATATCAGTGGTAACAATAGTGTTACATAGTAGTTACAGCCCCAGTGCCCCATATCAGTGGTAACAATAGTGTTACATAGTAGTTACAGCTCCAGTGCCTCCATATCAGTGGTAACAATAGTGTTACATAGTAGCTACAGCCCCAGTGCCCCCATATCAGTGGTAACAATAGTGTTACATAATAGTTACAGCCCCAGTGCCCCCATATCAGTGGTAACAATAGTGTTACATAGTAGTTACAGCCCCAGTGCCTCCATATCAGTGGTAACAATAGTGTTACATAGTAGTTACAGCTCCAGTGCCCCCATATCAGTGGTAACAATAGTGTTACATAGTAGTTACAGCCCCAGTGCCCCCATATCAGTGGTAACAATAGTGTTACATAGTAGTTACAGCTCCAGTGCCCCATATCAGTGGTAACAATAGTGTTACATAGTAGTTACAGCCCCAGTGCCCCATATCAGTGGTAACAATAGTGTTACATAGTAGTTACAGCCCCAGTGCCCTATATCAGTGGTAACAATAGTGTTACATAGTAGTTACAGCTCCAGTGCCTCCATATCAGTGGTAACAATAGTGTTACATAGTAGTTACAGCCCCAGTGCCCCCATATCAGTGGTAACAATAGTGTTACATAGTAGTTACAGCCCCAGTGCCCCCATATCAGTGGTAACAATAGTGTTACATAGTAGTTACAGCCCCAGTGCCCCCATATCAGTGGTAACAATAATGTTACATAGTAGTTACAGCCCCAGTGCCTCCATATCAGTGGTAACAATAGTGTTACATAGTAGTTACAGCCCCAGTGCCCCATATCAGTGGTAACAATAGTGTTACATAGTAGTTACAGCCCCAGTGCCCCATATCAGTGGTAACAATAGTGTTACATAGTAGTTACAGCTCCAGTGCCTCCATATCAGTGGTAACAATAGTGTTACATAGTAGCTACAGCCCCAGTGCCCCCATATCAGTGGTAACAATAGTGTTACATAATAGTTACAGCCCCAGTGCCCCCATATCAGTGGTAACAATAGTGTTACATAGTAGTTACAGCCCCAGTGCCTCCATATCAGTGGTAACAATAGTGTTACATAGTAGTTACAGCTCCAGTGCCCCCATATCAGTGGTAACAATAGTGTTACATAGTAGTTACAGCCCCAGTGCCCCCATATCAGTGGTAACAATAGTGTTACATAGTAGTTACAGCTCCAGTGCCCCATATCAGTGGTAACAATAGTGTTACATAGTAGTTACAGCCCCAGTGCCCCATATCAGTGGTAACAATAGTGTTACATAGTAGTTACAGCCCCAGTGCCCTATATCAGTGGTAACAATAGTGTTACATAGTAGTTACAGCTCCAGTGCCTCCATATCAGTGGTAACAATAGTGTTACATAGTAGTTACAGCCCCAGTGCCCCCATATCAGTGGTAACAATAGTGTTACATAGTAGTTACAGCCCCAGTGCCCCCATATCAGTGGTAACAATAGTGTTACATAGTAGTTACAGCCCCAGTGCCTCCATATCAGTGGTAACAATAGTGTTACATAGTAGTTACAGCCCCAGTGCCCCATATCAGTGGTAACAATAGTGTTACATAGTAGTTACAGCTCCAGTGCCTCCATATCAGTGGTAACAATAGTGTTACATAGTAGTTACAGCCCCAGTGCCTCCATATCAGTGGTAACAATAGTGTTACATAGTAGTTACAGCCCCAGTGCCCCCATATCAGTGGTAACAATAGTGTTACATAGTAGTTACAGCTCCAGTGCCTCCATATCAGTGGTAACAATAGTGTTACATAGTAGTTACAGCCCCAGTGCCTCCATATCAGTGGTAACAATAGTGTTACATAGTAGTTACAGCCCCAGTGCCCCATATCAGTGGTAACAATAGTGTTACATAGTAGTTACAGCCCCAGTGCCCCCATATCAGTGGTAACAATAGTGTTACATAGTAGTTACAGCCCCAGTGCCCCCATATCAGTGGTAACAATAGTGTTACATAGTAGTTACAGCTCCAGTGCCTCCATATCAGTGGTAACAATAGTGTTACATAGTAGTTACAGCTCCAGTGCCTCCATATCAGTGGTAACAATAGTGTTACATAGTAGTTACAGCCCCAGTGCCCCCATATCAGTGGTAACAATAGTGTTACATAGTAGTTACAGCCCCAGTGCCCCCATATCAGTGGTAACAATAGTGTTACATAGTAGTTACAGCTCCAGTGCCCCCATATCAGTGGTAACAATAGTGTTACATAGTAGTTACAGCCCCAGTGCCTCCATATCAGTGGTAACAATAGTGTTACATAGTAGTTACAGCCCCAGTGCCCCCATATCAGTGGTAACAATAGTGTTACATAGTAGTTACAGCCCCAGTGCCCCCATATCAGTGGTAACAATAGTGTTACATAGTAGTTACAGCCCCAGTGCCCCCATATCAGTGGTAACAATAGTGTTACATAGTAGTTACAGCCCCAGTGCCTCCATATCAGTGGTAACAATAGTGTTACATAGTAGTTACAGCCCCAGTGCCTCCATATCAGTGATAACAAGTGTTACATAGTAGTTACAGCCCCAGTGCCCCCATATCAGTGGTAACAATAGTGTTACATAGTAGTTACAGCCCCAGTGCCCCCATATCAGTGGTAACAATAGTGTTACATAGTAGTTACAGCCCCAGTGCCCCCATATCAGTGGTAACAATAGTGTTACATAGTAGTTACAGCCCCAGTGCCCCATATCAGTGGTAACAATAGTGTTACATAGTAGTTACAGCCCCAGTGCCCCCATATCAGTGGTAACAATAGTGTTACATAGTAGTTACAGCCCCAGTGCCCCCATATCAGTGGTAACAATAGTGTTACATAGTAGTTACAGCTCCAGTGCCTCCATATCAGTGGTAACAATAGTGTTACATAGTAGTTACAGCCCCAGTGCCTCCATATCAGTGGTAACAATAGTGTTACATAGTAGTTACAGCCCCAGTGCCTCCATATCAGTGGTAACAATAGTGTTACATAGTAGTTACAGCCCCAGTGCCTCCATATCAGTGGTAACAATAGTGTTACATAGTAGTTACAGCCCCAGTGCCTCCATATCAGTGATAACAAGTGTTACATAGTAGTTACAGCCCCAGTGCCCCCATATCAGTGGTAACAATAGTGTTACATAGTAGTTACAGCCCCAGTGCCCCCATATCAGTGGTAACAATAGTGTTACATAGTAGTTACAGCTCCAGTGCCTCCATATCAGTGGTAACAATAGTGTTACATAGTAGTTACAGCCCCAGTGCCCCATATCAGTGGTAACAATAGTGTTACATAGTAGTTACAGCCCCAGTGCCCCCATATCAGTGGTAACAATAGTGTTACATAGTAGTTACAGCCCCAGTGCCCCCATATCAGTGGTAACAATAGTGTTACATAGTAGTTACAGCCCCAGTGCCCCCATATCAGTGGTAACAATAGTGTTACATAGTAGTTACAGCCCCAGTGCCTCCATATCAGTGGTAACAATAATGTTACATAGTAGTTACAGCCCCAGTGCCCCCATATCAGTGGTAACAATAGTGTTACATAGTCGTTACAGCCCCAGTGCCCTATAATAGTACGAGGCCCGCACAGATCAGGGCCCCCGCTATTACCTCTATGACCCTCCATAGGGAGAAGGGTTGTTAGCAGAGGTTTTGTACCATTCAGATTGTAGGAAAGCTGTGTGACAACTTCACAGAGCACCTGTATTGGTTATCACCCAGCTTTCTCAAGGACAGATAGGGGTGAGCAGCTGAATAGTATTTGGGGGGTGTCCCTTCCGTTTCAGTCTCTCTGCCTGATCTGCAGTATCTCCGCGTCTCTCCGCTGCACCAGTAATGGGGGCGATTCTCCTTTAAACGGCGTTCAGCGAGTAATTGGGGAAGTTTCTCGCCTCTGTTCCCGCACTTCTACATATTTTCCTCGATGACCCACATTTACAGCCCTTAATGCATAATCAATCAGCGCAAACTTTATTTCATGTTTTACAAAATTCTTTTAATGGTTTGGATCTTGTCTGGATTGTGTTCCCCGTCGTCGCCGCTGCGGCAGGCCGAGAATTCCCTCCAGGGTAGAGAGACGAGCGCCGGGAGATTCAGGGTGACAGCCATTAACTAGACTGTCACATCCCTGCTATAGAAGGAACTGAACAAGTGGATGAAGTGGAGAATCTGCTCAAACTTCACTCCCATCACTGTACGGACGTGGTGCTTGACGTGGACCAACATGGCCGCACTCACTGCCATATTGGCTTTACACACCATGCAGTCTGCATGACACATGTGCCGATACTGCGCTCATTCCAATCAAGGATTGTGTCTGATCATAGAAGTGCCTAGTAATGATGAAAATGTGACGGCTTTCAGCACCTGCCTGGCACCAGCGCACTCCTAACCACCCAGGTCCTAGTGCCTCCATTATATCTTCATAGCACCTGTGATGACACAATGGGCCCCAGTTACAGGAGCCAATGATGTGGCCAGAGTGAAGCTGAAGGTCCTCTCGCTGGTGGAGTCTTATAGTAGTCGAGGGGTTTATTTTGGTGTGTACCAGTATGAAACGACTCAACCAGGTGACCAGGATGTTCCTCAATGGGTTGCAGCTTTGGGCTTTGCTAGAGGACTGTTCTCACCATGCAGCAGCTTCAGCTAGAACCAAATGATCAACCCTATGGACACATAACCCCTTCTCCAGGGCGAGAGGAGGACAGGACACCCCTATAGAGACCACATAAGGGACGATGGGGCCTACACCAAATCATGAGCACCAGCCAAGTACTCGGTCCACCCTGCACTCCGAGAACTTCAGCCCTCTCCATGTCCAAATCTCTCGGGATGAACCCCAAACTTATCGGAGGAAAAGCATTGTGTTACTGTATAAGGTGTGAACTATGGCCCTGTCCGTATTATGTCCTGTCCACACCAGCAATGTTTGATGAAAACCCCTTGACCTGTCACATCTATTTTGGAGGTTCTTTATCCATGTATAACCCAAATCCAGGAAAGGGTTGACCTCCCGATGTCCCACAAGAGTGGGGAGGAGCATCTGCCGGGGGCTGTTGAGATTCTGGGGCTTATCACAAGAGGGCTTAAAACTGCTTCCACCGCTGGCCTATAAAAATGCTCTCAGAGGCTTCTTTTGGGTAGTGTACGTTTTTGGGGAGAGATTATTGACCACATCTGTATGACACACAAATTGATATTGTGCACACACGTGTGATGTCTGTCATGGCAGAGGGGACACTACTGGTGTGATGATGTGGGGGGCCATCCCATAACCTTCTCTGTAATATTCTCATCTCTATAAATCACCAGGACAATGACACATAATTAGTATGGAAATTTTTAATTACTTTAGCTATTGTTTTGTATTTTGCACTTTGGTCCTCAAGAGACCCAAACCAAGAGGGTGCCCCTTTAAATAAGAAGCGTAGCCCGTTTCTGGCGGTGTCGTGTCCCCTTTAAGATGCGGCTCCTACATTCCCGGTGAGCTCACGTTTCTTTTACCCTAACTCTTCTTTAACCTTTGTGTTTGTCAAGAGCAGCGCTCCTCCAGACAGACTCTTGTCAAAAGCTTTATCCATGCAAGTGGAGGACCCAGCTAATTGCTCGCCAAACAAAGAGCGGCGTCTCCATTGTAACGTAAGGCCTGTCACGGCGGCGAGGTACCCAGAGACCCGGGGAAGATGGATGTAAACGGTCCTGGCACTACACCGAGATGAGAGACAGGCACATCAAATAAAAAAACACACATCAAATCCACATACAACTTCCTAAAAGGTTTCAATAATTTTCAAATTGCAGATGATTGCCGCACCGCGAGCGCAACGCTTTGATCTGCAGGAAAAATTGGAGCTTCCTCAAGTTTTAAAAGCATTGTGAGAACAAGCGCAGGAGATTGATCTGACTCCCCTCTCCTGGAGGTGCGGCCCCGTCCTCCCAGATAGCACAGGAAACGTCGCAAGATCGCTGAATACCAGCTGGTGCCAAGGGGAGAGAATGCCGAAAAGAAGGGAGACGCTTTACTGTAATAACTGGGGAAGTCACCCGAAATATGGAAGAGAAACACAGGCAGTAGAAGGTCAATGTCAGGAGGAGGCTACAAAAGCCAGCACAATAATGTTATCTACAGGGACGGTGGATCTAAGCCTAGCAAGTGTAATACTGACTGCTGAGCTGTGTATCTAATCCTATCCTGTGTGATACTGTATACTGAGCTGTATCTAATCCTATCCTGTGTGATACTGTATACTGAGCTGTATCTAATCCTATCCTGTGTGATACTGTATACTGAGCTGTATCTAATCCTATCCTGTGTGATACTGTATACTGAGCTGTGTATCTAATCCTATCCTGTGTGATACTGTATACTGAGCTGTGTATCTAATCCTATCCTGTGTGATACTGTATACTGAGCTGTATCTAATCCTATCCTGTGTGATACTGTATACTGAGCTGTATCTAATCCTATCCTGTGTGATACTGTCTCGAGGCCCGGGTTATACTTACCCCCATCTCACCAGGGCTCTGGTACTAGTGAAAGGTTTTGCTTTTTTTGTTTTTTTGCACTGGCCTGAACATACAGAGACTTCGAGTTGTCTGCGGGATTGCTGAAGGACCTGCACCGATCTGGTCCATCCTCATATCAGGTCCTCAAGTTGGGGGGCAGGGCATGAAGGATACACAGAGGAGCAGCAGAAGGAGGTGATAGAGAGTCAATGTTCCCTGTCTGTGTGTGAGGGTCTGGTGTTACCCCGGGGGGCCAGGAGTCTGGAATTATTACTGAGAATATTGAGGGCTTTACTTTAGGGTCTGGGGTCTGTATTTTGAATTTTAATTGGGTTTTGGTTGACGTCTGTGTTAAAAGTGTGGAGGGGCCAAGGAGTGCCCCCAGATCTGCATCTTCCTATGTCTTTGATCCACGTACTTTGTGTAAATTTCGAGGGATTGTTCAGGTTTTTGGGCATTATTTTCTGGGTCTTTGCCCTCGACGCTCTTGTGCACCCATCTTGTTCGATGCCGAGCGGTTTCCGGTTCGGAGTCAGAATTGTATGTTTATATCTTTTGCACAAAGGAAATATTTTTAAAAATTTTGGAAGCAAAAGAGAAGTTTGTGGAAGTTGTCAGAGATTTGCTGTGAAGTTTTGTCCCTTTGCTGCAGATTGGAGGGCTCTTGTGGGTGCGCACAATGACGCCGCGCACATTACTGACCTCCCCCGCAATTAGGGTCTGCACCGCACCATCTGTCTGGGCTCTAATTAGAGACTGATCATCCGAGGAATCATCAGTCTGGGGCGGCTGCCACCTGGCACCTGGCGCTCTGCTCAGAGATGGCGCACGGGGAAAGGTTACTGAAAATATCGGCCCATCAGTATTAGTCCTACGATGCAAATGGAAATGTCAGGGCCAAAGCGGCTACAGGTGCCGACACCCCCAACCCAACATAGTCATGTCTGACACCTGCTGGACTGCACCTCACCTGGAGGGCTGGTCAGTGGTCACTTGTATTGCTGTCATACGACATAGGAACCTGAACCTCATCCTTAAAGGGGAGCCTGAACCTCATCCTTAAAGAAGACCCTGAACTTCATCCTTAAAGGGGAGCCTAAAACTCATTCTTAAGGGGGAGCCTTAACCTCATCCTTGAAGAATAACCTGAACCTAATCCTTTAAGGAGTTTTCTGGGACTTTTTATTATTGATGACCTTTCCTTAGGTTAGGTCATCAACTGGACATCCGTGGGGTTCCAATACCTGCGACCCCTGTGGATCAGCAGTGGTTCTTCCTGAGCCCTTTTATTTCGTAGATGATGTGACATCACGTTCATCAGTCCCATGGCCCAGTCTCATCTCTCGGACTAGGTAGGCTCTGCTGTGCGTTTCTGGGTCACACAGGGTAACCCTTACCCTTGAGGACACCATGTGGTTGTGGGTAGCTCCTGTCCTGACTCACACCTCTAAATAGAAGCTTGTGTGACATTTCCTTCCCATCCTCTGGGTGAGGGTAGAATGGTGTGAACCAGTAGGGGTATGTGGATATTTTTGGTGTAATGGTAATGCCATTGTGTTCAGTTGCCTGGTTATCTACCAATCATCAAGGAGCCCAACTCTACAATAAGGGGCCCATGTGGAGAAGGGCTTAAGCTCAGGTTATCCCCATTCCCTCTCCTTATGACTTGCATAAACCTTCCTAGATCCGTCTTTCCATCTTGAACCCAAACTAACCTTGGCATGACCCAATAGTAATGCCTCTATTCTCCTATAAGGCCTGGTATAGGGACAAGGAATAGACAAGCCTCCGACATTGGTTGGGTTTAGACTAAGGGCCCCTTTTTTTAACTTAACATTGGGGTTCTATCTCGTCTATGTGAGGTCTAGTGACGAATAATCTGTCAGGAAAGACATGGGGCTGCGATTCATAACTTCTCTTTGAACCAATGCTTGGTCGGTTGTCAGTTGTCGCCCTCCTCATCGCACATCTGATACCTGATCAGTAGCCGGAGGCCCGGGATAATGGAGTCCATTGCCCGATGCTCCTCAGCTATAAGTGATTACACGTTTCTCATCTCTGTAAGTAAAGAGGGTCTGACAGCTACAGCGAAGGGTGAGGCCTAGTGACTGATAATCTGTCAGGAGCGACATGGGGCTGCGATTCACAACTTCTCCCATCTGTTTCCAAGCCCCGAGTCTCTGCATGCACAATGCCCGCATTACCATATCCAGGCCCGATACAAGGCAGACACTTCGCTCCCCGCGCGTTTCATGAATCCTCAGATACAAAATATTCTCTATAATGAGCTTTCTGCCTGTAATGTTTCTTCTGCTTTTCTAAGCTTTCCGCTCATTACCCTAAAACCTGCAAAATCCTCCAAAATAATTTATTACCCCCTCCTCCCTGTATGACATGTACGTATCTCATCTGTATCCGCAATGATCCCGCCGGAACAGGTAACTCTAGAACACGCTATAACTCTTCATATTGTCTTATGACCGATGTTACCAGGGCGGCTGACAAATACCAGGGACAGGCGACGTTCTCCGGGATCACACGCTGATCGATCAGGATTGACTCACTGTACTGATTGTTTTGTGACAAATTAGATTTTCATTTTCCTGGCATGTTTAAAATAAGGAATTTGGATTAAAGGGCTTTTCCTATCTCAGAGTCTCAGCACACTGCCTGAAGTGTCTGCTTCTCAGTTCCTGTATTTGTCTCCTCCTCCTCCCTCCTGCTGAACAGGACACAGAACACTTATGCATATCAGATAATATACAGATGCTTGTACACAATGGTCTCTGTGTTATCTGTGTGTTTACATAGAGAGATAACAGACCTGGCTTTATCAGCAAGATGCAGATTAGCTGATTGTCCTGGCAGGAAGAGCAGTGTAATATAGTATGTAAAAATAAATTCATAACAGTCGTGAAGCCATGTCATTTACCGGGATAAAAAGTTGCTGATGTGTTAATCGAGGTTACAAACTATCTATGTGCCAAATTTCATCCAAATCTGATCAGCCATTTTTGCGTGATTGAGTAACAAACAGACAAACTTTCACATTTATAATATTAGTAGGATTAGTAGGATAGGATAGATAGGAAGGATAGGATAAATAATAGTGATATAGAGCGCCTAAATAAAAGCTCTATATAGTAGATACATAATAGTGATATAGAAAACCCAAATACCACCCCTAGTTTTCCATGTCCATTCCATTCTCTAGATCACTAATAGTTTGGATGCGATGTATGGTTGTTATTTGGATACTTTATAATATTTTTATTTGGATACTATATAGAGCTATTATTCAGGTTTAGTCTATTACTATAATTTGGATACTATGTAGGACAATTATATGGATACTCTATATCACTATTATTTATCTACTATATAGGATTGTTATTTGGGCGCTCTATATCTATCATTTAACTACTACTAGCAGAAGGACCTGGCTTCATATGTGTATATATTTTTTTTTTGTTGTGTAGTGGCTGCATAAGAATAAGTAGGTTGCTATGAAACTTGGTGTAAAGCTGTGCGTATGTGAAGATTGAAGAACCTGTGAGTTTTCATTGGTCCATAAGCATCATGTGATCATGTGTATCTCAGTTTGGATATCAGTGAAAAGCCTGCTATTGTTTGTTATGGAAACCTGGAGTAAAACTGTGTGTATGTGACCTTGTGTAACAGTGTCATCCACAGTGCCCTGCCCCTTTAAAACTGACCTACAGCAGTGAAGGAAAATGGCTTGGTGGTTATGGAAACCTTGAGTAAAGCTGTGTGCAAGTGGCTATTGGCTGATAAGGGACATGTGACCATGTGTATGGCAGTTGGAATATGAATGAAAGACTTGCAGGCTTCTTTTGGCCAATGTGGGTTGTTTTTTGGGAATACTGTATCTCAGGAACAGTACGTCCTAGAGAGCTAAGACCTGGTCTAAAACCTTCCCGGATACCTGAAGTATCTGTGTGCCAAATTTGGTGAAGATCAGTGCAGTCGTTTGGTCGCACATAAAGAACAGACAGAAACTCATTTTTATATATATATATAAGAGAGAAGAGATATAGGGCAGTTATTCGGGCTCTCTATATCACTATTATTTATCTACTATATAGGGCTGTTATTTTGATGCTCTATATCACTATTATTTATTATTTACTAGTAGCCATGATATTACCCTGTAGTAGCCCTAACGTAGCCTTGTAGTAGCCCTGATATTACCCTTTACTCACTCTGATATTACCCTGTAGTCGCCCTGATATTACCCTGTAGTAGCCCTGATGTGGCCTTGTAGTCGCCCTGATATTACCCTGTAGTATCCCTGATATTACCCTGTAGTATCCCTGACGTGGCCTTGTAGTAGCCCTGATATCACCCTGTATTCGCCCTGATATTACCCTGTAGTAGCCCTGACGTGGCCTTGTATTCGCCCTGATATTACCCTGTAGTATCCCTGGCGTGGCCTTGTAGTCGCCCTGATATTACCCTGTAGTAGCCCTGACGTGGCCTTGTAGTCGCGCTGATATTACCATGTAGTATCCCTGGCGTGGCCTTGTAGTCGCCCTGATATTACCCTGTACTCGCCCTGATATTACCCTGTAGTATCCCTGACGTGGCCTTTTAGTCGCCCTGATATTACCCTGTACTCGCCCTGATATTACCCTGTAGTAGCCCTGATGTGGCCTTGTAGTCGCCCTGATATTACCCTGTAGTATCCCTGATATTACCCTGTAGTATCCCTGACGTGGCCTTGTAGTAGCCCTGATATCACCCTGTATTCGCCCTGATATTACCCTGTAGTAGCCCTGACGTGGCCTTGTATTCGCCCTGATATTACCCTGTAGTATCCCTGGCGTGGCCTTGTAGTCGCCCTGATATTACCCTGTAGTAGCCCTGACGTGGCCTTGTAGTCGCGCTGATATTACCATGTAGTATCCCTGGCGTGGCCTTGTAGTCGCCCTGATATTACCCTGTACTCGCCCTGATATTACCCTGTAGTATCCCTGACGTGGCCTTTTAGTCGCCCTGATATTACCCTGTACTCGCCCTGATATTACCCTGTAGTATCCCTGACGTGGCCTTTTAGTCGCCCTGATATTACCCTGTACTCGCCCTGATATTACCCTGTAGTATCCCTGACGTGGCCTTGTAGTCGCCCTGATAGTACCCTGTAGTCGCCCTGATATTACCCTGTAGTAGCCCTGGCGTGGCCTTGTAGTCGCCCTGATATTACCCTGTAGTAGCCCTGACGTGGCCTTGTAGTCGCGCTGATATTACCATGTAGTATCCCTGGCGTGGCCTTGTAGTCGCCCTGATATTACCCTGTACTCGCCCTGATATTACCCTGTAGTATCCCTGACGTGGCCTTTTAGTCGCCCTGATATTACCCTGTACTCGCCCTGATATTACCCTGTAGTATCCCTGACGTGGCCTTGTAGTCGCCCTGATAGTACCCTGTAGTCGCCCTGATATTACCCTGTAGTAGCCCTGGCGTGGCTTTGTAGTCGCCCTGATATTACCCTGTACTCGCCCTGATATTACCCTGTAGTATCCCTGACGTGGCCTTTTAGTCGCCCTGATATTACCCTGTACTCGCCCTGATATTACCCTGTAGTATCCCTGACGTGGCCTTTTAGTCGCCCTGATATTACCCTGTACTCGCCCTGATATTACCCTGTAGTATCCCTGACGTGGCCTTGTAGTCGCCCTGATATTACCCTGTAGTAGCCCTGGCGTGGCCTTGTATCAGTCCTGTTGCAGCTCTGCTATACATTTACATTCTTACAGGTTTATAAATCTCCCTCCACTTCAGCCATTGCTTCTTATAAAAGTTTTGGGGGAAAGTTTGGTGATGAAAATGTTAAATCACCCAGTTTTCCACGAGTCCTGACCAACATGGCTACTTTCCCATACTGTCATGTTTCTAAGAAGGCGGCATCCCCTCTTGGTAGCCATATTGCTTGTTACCCAGCTTTCCCATAGACACCTATCACATCTGGGCCGACCAGCTGACTTTAGGGCTCCTATTAATGTGAATTTCTCTTTTTCCGGAGCTTCTTCTCCGTCTCTTTTCTCCACTCTCATTACAGTCGCCCCTCTGCACTTGTTTGGCACAGAAGTCAGCTCTGTGAGCGAGGGCAGAACATCTTGCAGATTTCTCCTGGACACAGAAGTTGCTACAAGGCTTTATGTTCTCATTACTGGTATACGCGGACGCCTCCGTCTACGGCGCCAATTATCACCCATTACAATGCAATCATCCTATTCATCGCCTTCCTAATGACCCGACTGCCAGGCAGCGGCAAGGAAGGGGTCAATGTCATTTTGCAACAAACTTTCTGGAAGTCTCACCTTGAAGTTCCGTCATTTTTGCTGATTCCTGGCAGACATAAATGATCCCCACAGATTATCAGGTTAGCCTAATTACTGCCACCAGTCTCCCGGGTCCCTGAAGACTGAATTAGACACAAACAGACATTACTGTCCTTGATGTGACGGCGAAAAAAAACAAAAAGCCAAGCGATCCAAACTAACTGCATTATTAAATGTGTTGTGAACATCATTATCGACGAGGGCGAGGAATCTCCGGCTCTTTATCTCCATGGAGTGCGGTTCTAGCGAGCGGCTCGGGGTCCAGGTTCTGGCTGACGATTGCTCATCGTGCTATTTAAATCCCCCCTATTGCCCCTATACTGCCTCCAGCGCGCTCCCGGCCCCTGCTCGCCCCCCCTCCTTATTCCTTGCTTGCTCCTTGCAGCAGATCTGCTCAGGCCTCCTTCTCCCGTCTCCATCCTTCTGACTGCCGGGGTCATAACCTTGGTAGTTTAAGGGCCAAGCGAGCTGGAGCTAAAAGTGTTAGCGCGGCGTCCAAACAAGTCATAGCCGGCCAATTAAATATAATAATCCGGATTGTTACAAGATTTGCGCGTTGGCGCTTTCCTCAGCGGTCTATTTAAATCACAGCCAAGTCCTGACCTATTAAAATGAATACGATGAATTAAAAGACGCTCCATTTAATAAACACAGCGAGCGGTTCGCCTCAATGAGGGCTGAAATATTTATTAGCGGCAGCAGAAACCCCCGGCTTTTGATTTCCTTTCAAAGACCTGAGATTGGATTCTTGCAATTTTTTTTTTTTTTTATTGGAGACTCAACAATAACATTTACAGGGGTCACTTATTTTTTGCTTCTTTTTTTTTTCTGCCTGAAATCTTGAGCTTGGAATGGGCAATTTTTTTAGTTTTTTTTTTACGAGGAAATGACATTTTTCACCGTGTGCTGCAGCCGCACTGGTAGCAACAAGATCAAAGCGTCAGACAGAGACTCGAGAGGGTTCAAACCGGGGGAATATATAAATGTACATGAACTCCAAGCCCGAGCTCCACCAGCCGCGCTGCCAGGAATGTCTAATTGTGCCTTCACCTCGCAACCCAACATGTGTCGCTCTGATTAAGACAATGGAAGCAGGAGACAAGAACCCCCATCGTCCCCGGCACCGGGTCTAACCTGAGATGTGCAGATCTGATCACAGGACGACAATAACAGGACCTCTGGCTGTAATGGCCGCTCACTCCGCGCCTGGACAGGTCACATCTCCTGTACCCGCTGCCCCATTCACATCCAATATGGGGCAACCCCTTCTTATCACCCCTGCACCCAACATGTGTAGACCAAGAACCCGGACACACTCTGTTCTGTGCTGGGGAAGAGAGAGCAGGACCCCAATCCACATCCTCAATGGCTACAATATTGGGATGTCTTTACAGCCACCTCTATCCACCATGATGATGAGTCAGAGCCAAGAACATTAGAATCTAGAATAGCGGCCTCCAACCTGCACCGAACTATCAGCGGACTATAAGGGAGGGCTGGGAGTTGTAGTTCTGCAACAAATATAGAGTCACAGTATATAAGGTTTAGACGTCTGTGACCCTACAGGGAGGGAGGACGAAGGATGGCGGAGCCAGCAAGACTCACAACTGCCCCAAGACTGATTTACATAAGTCTACTTGAAAGTCTGATCACTTCTGGCCGCTAGTGGGGGTCTTATATAATGGAGACCATGAACCCTCATAAGGCACTAGACTCCAATGTCACCGGCAGTCCTATGTAAGACCACAGATAACACAGTGATAACTCTCTATATACAGGTAATGTAGTAGATGTCACCGGCAGTCCTATGTAACACTACAGATAACACAGTGATAACTCTCTATATACAGGTAATGTAGTAGATGTCACCGGCAGTCCTATGTAACACCACAGATAACACAGTGATAACTCTCTATATACAGGTAATGTAGTAGATGTCACCGGCAGTCCCATGTAATACCACAGATAACACAGTGATAACTCTCTATATACAGGTAATGTAGTAGATGTCACCGGCAGTCCTATGTAACACTACAGATAACACAGTGATAACTCTCTATATACAGGTAATGTAGTAGATGTCACCGGCAGTCCTATGTAACACCACAGATAACACAGTGATAACTCTCTATATACAGGTAATGTAGTAGATGTCACCGGCAGTCCTATGTAACACCACAGATAACACAGTGATAACTCTCTATATACAGGTAATGCAGTAGATGTCACCGGCAGTCCTATGTAAGACCACAGATAACACAGTGATAACTCTCTATATACAGGTAATGTAGTAGATGTCACCGGCAGTCCTATGTAAGACCACAGATAACACAGTGATAACTCTCTATATACAGGTAATGTAGTAGATGTCACCGGCAGTCCTATGTAACACCACAGATAACACAGTGATAACTCTCTATATACAGGTAATGTAGTAGATGTCACCGGCAGTCCTATGTAACACCACAGATAACACAGTGATAACTCTCTATATACAGGTAATGTAGTAGATGTCACCGGCAGTCCTATGTAAGACCACGGATAACACAGTGATAACTCTCTATATACAGGTAATGTAGTAGATGTCACCGGCAGTCCTATGTAACACCACGGATAACACAGTGATAACTCTCTATATACAGGTAATGTAGTAGATGTCACCGGCAGTCCTATGTAACACCACAGATAACACAGTGATAACTCTATATATACAGGTAATGTAGTAGACGTCACCGGCAGTCCTATGTAACACCACAGATAACACAGTGATAACTCTCTGTGTACAGATAATGTAGTAGATGTCACCGGCAGTCCTATGTAACACCACAGATAACACAGTGATAACTCTCTATATACAGGTAATGTAGTAGATGTCACCGGCAGTCCTATGTAACACTACAGATAACACAGTGATAACTCTCTATATACAGGTAATGTAGTAGATGTCACCGGCAGTCCTATGTAACACTACAGATAACACAGTGATAACTCTCTATATACAGGTAATGTAGTAGATGTCACCGGCAGTCCTATGTAACACTACAGATAACACAGTGATAACTCTCTATATACAGGTAATGTAGTAGATGTCACCGGCAGTCCTATGTAACACTACAGATAACACAGTGATAACTCTCTATATACAGGTAATGTAGTAGATGTCACCGGCAGTCCTATGTAACACCACAGATAACACAGTGATAACTCTCTATATACAGGTAATGTAGTAGATGTCACCGGCAGTCCTATGTAACACCACAGATAACACAGTGATAACTCTCTATATACAGGTAATGTAGTAGATGTCACCGGCAGTCCTATGTAACACCACAGATAACACAGTGATAACTCTCTATATACAGGTAATGTAGTAGATGTCACCGGCAGTCCTATGTAACACCACAGATAACACAGTGATAACTCTCTATATACAGGTAATGTAGTAGATGTCACCGGCAGTCCTATGTAACAGCACAGATAACACAGTGATAACTCTGAGTACAGGTAATGTAGTAGATGTCACCGGCAGTCCTATGTAACAGCACAGATAACACAGTGATAACTCTCTATATACAGGTAATGTAGTAGGTGTCACCGGCAGTCCTATGTAACACCACAGATAACACAGTGATAACTCTCTATATACAGGTAATGTAGTAGATGTCACCGGCAGTCCTATGTAACACCACAGATAACACAGTGATAACTCTCTATATACAGGTAATGTAGTAGATGTCACCGGCAGTCCTATGTAACACCACAGATAACACAGTGATAACTCTCTATATACAGGTAATGTAGTAGATGTCACCGGCAGTCCTATGTAACAGCACAGATAACACAGTGATAACTCTCTATATACAGGTAATGTAGTAGATGTCACCGGCAGTCCTATGTAACACCACGGATAACACAGTGATAACTCTCTATATACAGGTAATGTAGTAGATGTCACCGGCAGTCCTATGTAACACCACAGATAACACAGTGATAACTCTATATATACAGGTAATGTAGTAGACGTCACCGGCAGTCCTATGTAACACCACAGATAACACAGTGATAACTCTCTGTGTACAGATAATGTAGTAGATGTCACCGGCAGTCCTATGTAACACCACAGATAACACAGTGATAACTCTCTATATACAGGTAATGTAGTAGATGTCACCGGCAGTCCTATGTAACACTACAGATAACACAGTGATAACTCTCTATATACAGGTAATGTAGTAGATGTCACCGGCAGTCCTATGTAACACTACAGATAACACAGTGATAACTCTCTATATACAGGTAATGTAGTAGATGTCACCGGCAGTCCTATGTAACACTACAGATAACACAGTGATAACTCTCTATATACAGGTAATGTAGTAGATGTCACCGGCAGTCCTATGTAACACCACAGATAACACAGTGATAACTCTCTATATACAGGTAATGTAGTAGATGTCACCGGCAGTCCTATGTAACACCACAGATAACACAGTGATAACTCTCTATATACAGGTAATGTAGTAGATGTCACCGGCAGTCCTATGTAACACCACAGATAACACAGTGATAACTCTCTATATACAGGTAATGTAGTAGATGTCACCGGCAGTCCTATGTAACACCACAGATAACACAGTGATAACTCTCTATATACAGGTAATGTAGTAGATGTCACCGGCAGTCCTATGTAACAGCACAGATAACACAGTGATAACTCTGAGTACAGGTAATGTAGTAGATGTCACCGGCAGTCCTATGTAACAGCACAGATAACACAGTGATAACTCTCTATATACAGGTAATGTAGTAGGTGTCACCGGCAGTCCTATGTAACACCACAGATAACACAGTGATAACTCTCTATATACAGGTAATGTAGTAGATGTCACCGGCAGTCCTATGTAACACCACAGATAACACAGTGATAACTCTCTATATACAGGTAATGTAGTAGATGTCACCGGCAGTCCTATGTAACACCACAGATAACACAGTGATAACTCTCTATATACAGGTAATGTAGTAGATGTCACCGGCAGTCCTATGTAACACCACAGATAACACAGTGATAACTCTCTATATACAGGTAATGTAGTAGATGTCACCGGCAGTCCTATGTAACACCACAGATAACACAGTGATAACTCTCTATATACAGGTAATGTAGTAGATGTCACCGGCAGTCCTATGTAACAGCACAGATAACACAGTGATAACTCTCTATATACAGGTAATGTAGTAGATGTCACCGGCAGTCCTATGTAACACCACAGATAACACAGTGATAACTCTCTATATACAGGTAATGTAGTAGATGTCACCGGCAGTCCTATGTAACACCATAGATAACACAGTGATAACTCTCTATATACAGGTAATGTAGTAGATGTCACCGGCAGTCCTATGTAACACCACAGATAACACAGTGATAACTCTCTATATACAGGTAATGTAGTAGATGTCACCGGCAGTCCTATGTAACACCACAGATAACACAGTAATAACTCTCTATATACAGGTAATGTAGTAGATGTCACCGGCAGTCCTATGTAACACCACAGATAACACAGTGATAACTCTCTATATACAGGTAATGTAGTAGATGTCACCGGCAGTCCTATGTAACACCACAGATAACACAGTGATAACTCTCTGAGTACAGGTAATGTAGTAGATGTCACCGGCAGTCCTATGTAACACCACAGATAACACAGTGATAACTCTCTATATACAGGTAATGTAGTAGATGTCACCGGCAGTCCCATGTAAAACCACAGATAACACAGCGATAACTCTCTATATACAGGTAATGTAGTAGATGTCACCGGCAGTCCTATGTAACACCACAGATAACACAGCGATAACTCTCTATATACAGGTAATGTAGTAGATGTCACCGGCAGTCCTATGTAACACCACAGATAACACAGTGATAACTCTCTATATACAGGTAATGTAGTAGATGTCACCTGCAGTCCTATGTAACACCACAGATAACACAGTGATAACTCTCTATATACAGGTAATGTAGTAGATGTCACCGGCAGTCCTATGTAAATATCAGTAATTCTCTAAGATGAGTCTTGTATCTTTCTGCTCTTCTTGCTGACTGTTTGTGATGCAGATGATGGGGGTGGTTGTCTCTGCTCCGCTGCTGGGTGTATGATGGGTTATTTATGGGCTGCGCTGACAGAACGTTCTCTACTAGAAGAATCTTCTAAGTTGTGTTCCCTTTTTGCCGCAGGGTAATTGCAGGCAGCGCTCGCAGGTGTGGGCGGCCTCAGCCCTTATACTTAATTATGGCGGCAGCAAAATATCCAGAAGTCTGCGTGCAGCGTCAGTCGTGAAAATGGCGGCAACGTCCGAACAATCTGTGACACGTCCAAGTATCCGAATTCTGAGATATGTCAGGTATCACATGTGATGGGCTCAGATACACTCAGTCAGCAGAAGTTATCAGAAGAATTATCTATCTCCTATCTATCTATCTATCTATCTATCTATCTATCTATCTCCTATCTATCTATCTATCTATCTATCTCCTATCTATCTATCTATCTATCTATCTATCTATCTATCTATCTATCTATCTCCTATCTATCTATCTATCTATCTATCTATCTATCTATCTATCTATCTCCTATCTATCTATCTATCTATATCCTATCTATCTATCTATCTATCTATCTATCTATCTATCTATCTATCTATCTCCTATCTATCTATCTATCTATCTATCTATCTATCTATCTCCTATCTATCTATCTATCTTCTATCTATCTATCTATCTATCTATCTATCTATCTCCTATCTATCTATCTATCTATCTATCTATCTCCTATCTATCTATCTATCTATCTATCTATCTATCTATCTCCTATCTATCTATCTATCTATCTATCTATCATCTATCTATCTATCTATCTATCTATCTATCTATCTCTCTCCTATCTATCTATCTATCATCTATCTATCTATCTATCTATCTATCTATCTCCTATCTATCTATCTATCTATCTATCTATCTATCTATCTATCTCCTATCTATCTATCTATCTATCTATCTATCTATCTCTCTCCTATCTATCTATCTATCTATCTATCTATCTATCTATCTATCTCTCTCCTATCTATCTATCTATCTATCTATCTCCTATCTATCTATCTCCTATCTATCTATCTATCTATCTATCTATCTCCTATCTCTATCTATCTATCTATCTATCTATCTATCTATCTATCTATCTATCTCCTATCTATCTATCTATCTATCTATCTATCTATCTATCTCCTATCTATCTATCTCCTATCTCCTATCTATCTATCTCCTATCTATCTATCTATCTATCTATCTCCTATCTCTATCTATCTATCTATCTATCTATCTATCTATCTATCTATCTATCTATCTATCTCCTATCTATCTATCTCCTATCTATCTATCTATCTATCTATCTATCTATCTATCTATCTATCTACAGTACAGTGTCCACACTATCCACTGCCCCAATCTTTTTGTATCTATAGAAGTGATGGGACACTCACATATCGGGACTAACAATACAACAGAATTGTTCTCATTATGGGGCCCTCCTATGATTCAGGGGCCCGGGGTTCTATGTTATTCTCCATCTCCTCTACCAGGCCATGGACACACTCGCTCATGAATCCTCCTGATTTCCGGACACTTCTAAGGCTTTAGTATCAAAAACTTCAAAAAGCTTCAATCCTGCAGTGTAGAGGGACAGCAGGGGTTAATTGTATCCCGCACTGTGGCCCCATCGCACCGTCTTGTTGTGCCCCTGTGGCACCGCACTTTGCTCTCTTCAGGCGGCCAATAACACGGCCAGCGAGGATCTGTGATCCGGGGAGAGGCGAGGACTTCACCCCAGATAATTTGTAGAGTCTAATTATCAATGAGAACTCTGATTGTACAAAAGCCCTAAATGAACTGATCAAAGTTCTCTCCCATTTCTGTTCTTCCCACCATAAATCTACAGAGATCGTCCCGGTTCTGATACTCCCCACGACACATTTCAAGCCGACACGGCAAATCTTAGCTTTTCCTTAATAAAGCTCTTTACACGGAGGGTGTACTGATCTGAAATTATTAAACGAAAAGTGTTCTCTTTTTAATCTAGAGATGCCGGGGCGTCAGTAACAGAGAGAATCAAAGCCGCTGCCTCTTCCTAATTATCAATAGTGTTTTATAATCTTATTAATATTGATATAATACATCATACTGAAGATCTGTTCACGCATAATGTATGTGGAGGATAATTAACCAGATCCAAGTCAGATCAATCGTCTATTTGACAGCAAACGGTGTGTGGCTTATAAATTATACATGGAGTAGGTATGGCTATGCAGGAGGCTGGTGCACGGCTTGTCCTTGTAGTGCCACTGGGGGCCGCCGCAACATCCAAGTGTCCTGGAGAAAGATGTCCAGTTTATAAATAGTGAGAAACATCCGATAAGACGTCCGGTCCTGGTCATAGAAACATAAGAAAACAAGTAGCAAGAAGTATCCAAAGTACTCAATATAAGGAAATCCAATAATGTGACCTGTAATAATACTGCCTCCTAAATATAAGAATATATAACTACTATAATACTGCTCCTATGTACAAGAATATAAATACTATAATACTACTCCTATATACAAGAATATAACTACTATAATACTGCTCCTATGTACAAGAATATAACTACTATAATACTACCTCCTATGTACAAGAATATAACTACTATAATACTACTCCTATGTACAAGAATATAACTACTATAATACTACTATGTACAAGAATATAACTACTATAATACTACTCCTATGTACAAGAATATAACTACTATAATACTACCCCCTATGTACAAGAATATAACTACTATAATACTGCTCCTATGTACAAGAATATAACTACTATAATACTGCTCCTATGTACAAGAATATAACTACTATAATACTACTCCTATGTACAAGAATATAACTACTATAATACTGCCCCTATGTACAAGAATATAACTACTATAATACTGCTCCTATGTACAAGAATATAACTACTATAATACTACCTCCTATGTACAAGAATATAACTACTATAATACTACCTCCTATGTACAAGAATATAACTACTATAATACTGCTCCTATGTACAAGAATATAACTACTATAATACTGCTCCTATGTACAAGAATATAACTACTATAATACTGCTCCTATGTACAAGAATATAACTACTATAATACTACTCCTATGTACAAGAATATAACTACTATAACACTGCTCCTATGTACAAGAATATAACTACTATAATACTACTCCTATGTACAAGAATATAACTACTATAATACTGCTCCTATGTACAAG
The DNA here is from genome assembly GCF_031893055.1 of Leptodactylus fuscus. Lineage (NCBI taxonomy): Eukaryota > Metazoa > Chordata > Amphibia > Anura > Leptodactylidae > Leptodactylus > Leptodactylus fuscus. Next base: position 2,047,587 of record NC_134274.1, on the reverse strand, counting down.
AATATAACTACTATAATACTACCTCCTATGTACAAGAATATAACTACTATAATACTACTCCTATGTACAAGAATATAACTACTATAATACTACTCCTATGTACAAGAATATAACTACTATAATACTGCTCCTATGTACAAGAATATAACTACTATAATACTACTCCTATGTACAAGAATATAACTACTATAATACTGCTCCTATGTACAAGAATATAACTACTATAATACTACTCCTATGTACAAGAATATAACTACTATAATACTGCTCCTATGTACAAGAATATAACTACTATAATACTACTCCTATGTACAAGAATATAACTACTATAACACTGCTCCTATGTACAAGAATATAACTACTATAATACTACTCCTATATACAAGAATATAATTACTATAATACTGCTCCTATGTACAAGAATATAACTACTATAATACTACTCCTATGTACAAGAATATAACTACTATAATACTACTCCTATGTACAAGAATATAACTACTATAATACTACTCCTATATACAAGAATATAATTACTATAATACTGCTCCTATGTACAAGAATATAACTACTATAATACTACTCCTATGTACAAGAATATAACTACTATAATACTACTCCTATGTACAAGAATATAACTACTATAATACTGCTCCTATGTACAAGAATATAACTACTATAATACTGCTCCTATGTACAAGAATATAACTACTATAAGGGTGCATTCACACTGAGTAAACGCTAGCTTATTCTGAACGTAAAACACGTTCAGAATAAGCGGCGTCTAAAGCAGCTCCATTCATTTCTATGGGAGCGGGGATACGAGCGCTCCCCATAGAAATGAATGGGCTGCTTCTTTCACTCCGTGCAGTCCCATTGAAGTGAATGGGGAGTGCCGGTGTGTACGCTCCGGCATGAGCAGAGCTTGCCGTATACGCCGGCACTCCCCATTCACTTCAATGGGACTGCACGGAGTGAAAGAAGCAGCCCATTCATTTCTATGGGGAGCGCTCGTATCCCCGCTCCCATAGAAATGAATGGAGCTGCTTTAGACGCCGCTTATTCTGAACGTGTTTTACGTTCAGAATAAGCTAGCGTTTACTCAGTGTGAATTCACCCTAATACTACTCCTATGTACAAGAATATAACGACTATAATACTACTCCTATGTACAAGGATATAACTACTATAATACTGCTCCTATGTACAAGATTACTACTATAATACTACCTCATATGTACAAGAATATAACTACTATAATACTGCTCCTATGTACAAGAATATAACTACTATAATACTACCTCCTATGTACAAGAATATAACTACTATAATACTGCTCCTATATACAAGAATATAACTACTATAATACTACTCCTATGTACAAGAATATAACTACTATAATACTGCTGCTATGTACAAGAATATAACTACTATAATACTACTCCTATGTACAAGAATATAACTACTATAATACTGCTCCTATGTACAAGAATATAACTACTATAATACTACTCCTATGTACAAGAATATAACTACTATAATACTACTCCTATGTACAAGAATATAACTACTATAATACTACTCCTATGTACAAGAATATAACTACTATAATACTACTCCTATGTACAAGAATATAACTACTATAATACCGCCCCCTATGTACAAGAATATAACTACTATAATACTACCTCCTATGTACAAGAATATAACTACTATAATACTGCTCCTATGTACAAGAATATAACTACTATAATACTGCTCCTATATACTAGAATATAACTACTATAATACTACTCCTATATACAAGAATATAACTACTATAATACTACTCCTATGTACAAGAGTATAACTACTATAATACTACTCCTATGTACAAGAATATAACAACTATAATACTATTCCTATGTACAAGAATATAACTACTATAATACTACCTCCTATATACAAGAATATAACTACTATAATACTACTCCTCTGTACAAGAATATAACAACTATAATACTACTCCTATGTACAAGAATATAACTACTATAATACTACTCCTATGTACAAGAATATAACTACTATAATACTACCTCCTATGTACAAGAATATAACTACTATAATACTACACCTATGTACAAGAATATAACTACTATAATACTACTCCTATGTACAACAATATAACTACTATAATACTACTCCTATGTACAAGAATATAACTACTATAATACTACACCTATGTACAAGAATATAACTACTATAATACTACTCCTATGTACAAGAATATAACTACTATAATACTACACCTATGTACAAGAATATAACTACTATAATACTACTCCTATGTACAAGAATATAACTACTATAATACTACCTCCTATGTACAAGAATATAACTACTATAATACTACACCTATGTACAAGAATATAACTACTATAATACTACTCCTATGTACAACAATATAACTACTATAATACTACTCCTATGTACAAGAATATAACTACTATAATACTGCTCCTATGTACAAGAATATAACTACTATAATACTACCTCCTATGTACAAGAATATAACTACTATAATACTACTCCTATGTACAAGAATATAACTACTATAATACTACTCCTATGTACAAGAATATAACTACTATAACACTGCTCCTATGTACAAGAATATAACTACTATAATACTACTCCTATGTACAAGAATATAACTACTATAATACTGCTCCTATGTACAAGAATATAACTACTATAATACTACCTCCTATGTACAAGAATATAACTACTATAATACTACTCCTATGTACAAGAATATAACTACTATAATACTACTCCTATGTACAAGAATATAACTACTATAATACTGCTCCTATGTACAAGAATATAACTACTATAATACTACTCCTATGTACAAGAATATAACTACTATAATACTGCTCCTATGTACAAGAATATAACTACTATAATACTACTCCTATGTACAAGAATATAACTACTATAATACTGCTCCTATGTACAAGAATATAACTACTATAATACTACTCCTATGTACAAGAATATAACTACTATAACACTGCTCCTATGTACAAGAATATAACTACTATAATACTACTCCTATATACAAGAATATAATTACTATAATACTGCTCCTATGTACAAGAATATAACTACTATAATACTACTCCTATGTACAAGAATATAACTACTATAATACTACTCCTATGTACAAGAATATAACTACTATAATACTACTCCTATGTACAAGAATATAACTACTATAATACTGCTCCTATGTACAAGAATATAACTACTATAATACTGCTCCTATGTACAAGAATATAACTACTATAAGGGTGCATTCACACTGAGTAAACGCTAGCTTATTCTGAACGTAAAACACGTTCAGAATAAGCGGCGTCTAAAGCAGCTCCATTCATTTCTATGGGAGCGGGGATACGAGCGCTCCCCATAGAAATGAATGGGCTGCTTCTTTCACTCCGTGCAGTCCCATTGAAGTGAATGGGGACTGCCGGTGTGTACGCTCCGGCATGAGCAGAGCTTGCCGTATACGCCGGCACTCCCCATTCACTTCAATGGGACTGCACGGAGTGAAAGAAGCAGCCCATTCATTTCTATGGGGAGCGCTCGTATCCCCGCTCCCATAGAAATGAATGGAGCTGCTTTAGACGCCGCTTATTCTGAACGTGTTTTACGTTCAGAATAAGCTAGCGTTTACTCAGTGTGAATTCACCCTAATACTACTCCTATGTACAAGAATATAACGACTATAATACTACTCCTATGTACAAGGATATAACTACTATAATACTGCTCCTATGTACAAGATTACTACTATAATACTACCTCATATGTACAAGAATATAACTACTATAATACTACCTCCTATGTACAAGAATATAACTACTATAATACTGCTCCTATATACAAGAATATAACTACTATAATACTACTCCTATGTACAAGAATATAACTACTATAATACTACTCCTATGTACAAGAATATAACTACTATAATACTACACCTATGTACAAGAATATAACTACTATAATACTACACCTATGTACAAGAATATAACTACTATAATACTACCTCCTATGTACAACAATATAACTACTATAATACTACTCCTATGTACAAGAATATAACTACTATAATACTACACCTATGTACAAGAATATAACTACTATAATACTACTCCTATGTACAACAATATAACTACTATAATACTACTCCTATGTACAAGAATATAACTACTATAATACTACACCTATGTACAAGAATATAACTACTATAATACTACACCTATGTACAAGAATATAACTACTATAATACTACCTCCTATGTACAAGAATATAACTACTATAATACTGCTCCTATATACAAGAATATAACTACTATAATACTACTCCTATGTACAAGAATATAACTACTATAATACTACACCTATGTACAAGAATATAACTACTATAATACTACACCTATGTACAAGAATATAACTACTATAATACTACCTCCTATGTACAACAATATAACTACTATAATACTACTCCTATGTACAAGAATATAACTACTATAATACTACACCTATGTACAAGAATATAACTACTATAATACTACTCCTATGTACAACAATATAACTACTATAATACTACTCCTATGTACAAGAATATAACTACTATAATACTACACCTATGTACAAGAATATAACTACTATAATACTACACCTATGTACAAGAATATAACTACTATAATACTACACCTATGTACAAGAATATAACTACTATAATACTACACCTATGTACAAGAATATAACTACTATAATACTACTCCTATGTACAAGAATATAACTACTATAATACTACTCCTATATACAAGAATATAACTACTATAATACTACTCCTATGTACAAGAATATAACTACTATAATACTGCCCCCTATGGTGAATGTCATGCTGTTGATCTGGCAGGCCTTTCTTCTTCCTCTTGGTCTTCCTGGTGTATACAATATATAACAATGTCTGCTCTTCATGTTTCGGTGCTGTGGTATCCGCGTTGCGCGGTGTAGATTCTGCTGTAACACGCTCTGGCTTCGGATCAGGATACCAGTCATGCTTTGGTTTTCCCAGGGCACAAGCGGAGAACTCCCGAGTGCCAACAGCAACATTTCTTGTGCCACAATGACATCACCCTGAACAATGCTCGCACATAACATAAGCCAGGGAGTTAGCACGCTGCAATCAAACCTCTTGAGAACCGGTTAACTGAGACAGTGATGAATGGCCGAAACACAGGAGTTACGTTACCATTCATCAGCCGCTTCTAATACTTCTGTAAAGATGGTTTCAATTAGAATCACTTTGTCAGCGCTCACTAATGGAGGGCCCCGCCAATGTTTACAGTAACACACAGTGATGCCCCTCTATACTAAGAGTCCTGACTGCAATATATAGAGACAGATATATACTGATACATATACTACTGCAAGAGCACAGCTCCTTACATCCACTATATGGACCAGAACAACACTGGTATAACCTGGGTATATACTGTATATAATTCTATATGTACATCTGGTATAACCTGGGAATATACTGTATATAATTCTGTATGTCTAGCCGGTATAATCTGGGTATATACTGTATAAAATTATATATGTACAGCTGGTATAACCTGGGTATATACTGTATATAATTCTATATGTACAGCCGGTATAACCTGGGTATATACTGTATATAATTATATAGGTACAGCCGGTATAACCTGGGTATATACTGTATATAATTCTATATGTACAGCCGGTATAACCTGGGTATATACTGTATATAATTATATATGTACAGCCGGTATAACCTGGGTATATACTGTATATAATTATATATGTACAGCCGGTATAACCTGGGTATCTCCTGTATATAATTCTATATGTACAGCTGGTATAACCCGGGTATATACTGTATATAATTATATATGTTCATTTGGTATAACCTGGGTATCTCCTGTATATAATTCTATATGTACAGCTGGTATATACTGGGTATATAATGTATATAATTCTATGTGTACAGCTGGTATAACCTGGGTATATACTGTATATAATTATATATGTACAGCTGGTATAACCCAGGTATAAACTGTATATAATTATATATATGTACAGCTGGTATAACCTGGGTATATACTGTATATAATTCTATATGTACAGCCGGTATAACCTGGGTATATACTGTATATAATTATATATGTACAGCCGGTATAACCTGGGTATCTCCTGTATATAATTATATATGTACAGCCGGTATAACCTGTGTATCTCCTGTATATAATTATATATGTACAGCTGGTATAACCTGGGTATCTCCTGTATATAATTATATATGTACAGCTGGTATAACCTGGGTATATACTGTATATAATTATATATGTACAGCCGGTATAACCTGGGTATCTCCTGTATATAATTCTATATGTACAGCTGGTATAACCCGGGTATATACTGTATATAATTATATATGTTCATTTGGTATAACCTGGGTATCTCCTGTATATAATTCTATATGTACAGCTGGTATATACTGGGTATATAATGTATATAATTCTATATGTACAGCCGGTATAACCTGGGTATATACTGTATATAATTATATATGTACAGCTGGTATAACCCGGGTATATACTGTATATAATTATATATGTACAGCTGGTATAACCTGGGTATATACTGTATATAATTCTATATGTACAGCCGGTATAACCTGGGTATCTCCTGTATATAATTATATATGTGCAGCCGGTATAACCTGAGTATATACTGTATATAATTCTATATGTACAGCCGGTATAACCTGGGTATATACTGTATATAATTATATATGTACAGCCGGTATAACCTGGGTATCTCCTGTATATAATTCTATATGTACAGCTGGTATAACCCGGGTATATACTGTATATAATTATATATGTTCATTTGGTATAACCTGGGTATCTCCTGTATATAATTCTATATGTACAGCTGGTATATACTGGGTATATAATGTATATAATTCTATGTGTACAGCCGGTATAACCTGGGTATATACTGTATATAATTATATATGTACAGCTGGTATAACCCAGGTATAAACTGTATATAATTATATATATGTACAGCTGGTATAACCTGGGTATATACTGTATATAATTCTATATGTACAGCCGGTATAACCTGGGTATATACTGTATATAATTATATATGTACAGCCGGTATAACCTGGGTATCTCCTGTATATAATTATATATGTACAGCCGGTATAACCTGTGTATCTCCTGTATATAATTATATATGTACAGCTGGTATAACCTGGGTATCTCCTGTATATAATTATATATGTACAGCTGGTATAACCTGGGTATATACTGTATATAATTATATATGTACAGCCGGTATAACCTGGGTATCTCCTGTATATAATTCTATATGTACAGCTGGTATAACCCGGGTATATACTGTATATAATTATATATGTTCATTTGGTATAACCTGGGTATCTCCTGTATATAATTCTATATGTACAGCTGGTATATACTGGGTATATAATGTATATAATTCTATATGTACAGCCGGTATAACCTGGGTATATACTGTATATAATTATATATGTACAGCTGGTATAACCCGGGTATATACTGTATATAATTATATATGTACAGCTGGTATAACCTGGGTATCTCCTGTATATAATTCTATATGTACAGCCGGTATAACCTGGGTATCTCCTGTATATAATTATATATGTGCAGCCGGTATAACCTGAGTATATACTGTATATAATTCTATATGTACAGCCGGTATAACCTGGGTATATACTGTATATAATTATATATGTACAGCCGGTATAACCTGGGTATATACTGTATATAATTATATATGTACAGCCGGTATAACCTGGGTATATACTGTATATAATTCTATATGTACAGCTGGTATAACCTGGGTATATACTGTATATAATTATATATGTACAGCTGGTATAACCTGGGTATATACTGTATATAATTCTATATGTACAGCCGGTATAACCTGGGTATATACTGTATATAATTATATATGTGCAGCCGGTATAACCTGGGTATATACTGTATATAATTCTATATGTACAGCCGGTATAACCTGGGTATATACTGTATATAATTATATATGTACAGCCGGTATAACCTGGGTATATACTGTATATAATTATATATGTACAGCTGGTATAACCTGGGTATATACTGTATATAATTATATATGTACAGCTGGTATAACCTGGGTATATACTGTATATAATTGTATATGTGCACCTGCTATAGATTATACGTGTTCCCTGTACATTCAGTGACAGGTAGCGGTCTTATTATCTCTCACTTCCCCTATACTAGAGCCCTGTTCCTCGCCGCAGTCTGCTTCTCCTCCGCAGGGCGATCTCTCGCTGTTCTGAACAGATGCATACGGTATAAATGAGTGTGTTTAACCTGTAGACTAGTGACATTTGACCTCTCTCCCCGATGCAGCAGTAAATGGTCTCCGCTTACACAGCGCGGTTGCGTGCATGTATTTTTAAGACATCATTTTCATGGATTTAAAGGGGTTTGTTTTAGCCTCCATTATCGTCGAGCATTAACCATCAGACGTATACAGAAAAACACAGCAAAATAATGAAAAGACGGGTCAAGATCACAGAATCCTCGCAGGAATCCAAGGTTATAATGTGAACTCCAGGCAGAGCGGGATGAATGGTAATATGTGCGCCGCTGCCGAGGCCTTTATACGAAACAATGCCGAGCCGCAGCCACTTCCTGCAATTAGGAGGATTGCTGCCCCCCGTATGATATGGCCCGGCAAGAAAAGCACAAAACTAGGAGGTTCCCTTTATATCCGGAGATGTTGTGGTATATACTGTATCGTCTCATTGTTACTGTAGCAAAAGTTATAGCAGTGCAAAATGGTGAGATATAGGTAACATGGGGGAGGATACAAAGTATATACTAAGGGTGGTATACAGGTAATATGGGGAAGGCTACAAGGTGTATACAAAGGATGGTATATAGGTAACATGGGGGAGGATACAAAGTATATACTAAGGGTGGTATACAGGTAATACAGGGAAGGCTACAAGGTGTATACTAAGGGTGGTATATAGGTAACATGGGGGAGGATACAAAGTATATACTAAGGGTGGTATACAGGTAATATGGGGAAGGCTACAAGGTGTATACAAAGGATGGTATACAGGTAATACAGGGAAGGCTACAAGGTGTATACTAAGGGTGGTATATAGGTAATATGGGGAAGGCTACAAGGTGTATACAAAGGATGGTATACAGGTAATACAGGGAAGGCTACAAGGTGTATACAAAGGATGGTATACAGGTAATACAGGGAAGGCTACAAGGTGTATACTAAGGGTGGTATACAGGTAATATGGGGAAAGATACAAGGTGTATACTAAGTGTGGTATACAGGTAATACAGGGAAGGCTACAAGGTGTATACTAAGGGTGGTATATAGGTAACATGGGGGAGGATACAAAGTATATACTAAGGGTGGTATACAGGTAATACGGGGAAGGCTACAAGGTGTATACTAAGGGTGGTATACAGGTAATATGGGGAAGGCTACAAGGTGTATACTAAGGATGGTATACAGGTAATACAGGGAAGGCTACAAGGTGTATACTAAGGGTGGTATACAGGTAATATGGGGAAGGCTACAAGGTGTATACTAAGGATGGTATACAGGTAATACGGGGAAGGCTACAAGGTGTATACTAAGGATGGTATACAGGTAATACGGGGAAGGCTACAAGGTGTATACTAAGGATGGTATACAGGTAATATGGGGAAGGCTACAAGGTATATACTAAGGGTGGTATACAGGTAATACGGGGAAGGATACAAGGTGTATACTAAGGATGGTATACAGGTAATACAGGGAAGGCTACAAGGTGTATACAAAGGATGGTATACAGGTAATATGGGGAAGGATACAAGGTATATACAAAGGATGGTATACAGGTAATACGGGGAAGGCTACAAGGTGTATACTAAGGATGGTATACAGGTAATATGGGGAAGGCTACAAGGTGTATACTAAGGATGGTATATAGGTAACATGGGGGAGGATACAAAGTATATACTAAGGGTGGTATACAGGTAACATGGGGAAGGCTACAAGGTGTATACTAATGATGGTATACAGGTAATACAGGGAAGGCTACAAGGTGTATACTAAGGATGGTATAGGTAACATGGGGGAGGATACAAAGTACATACTAAGGGTGGTATACAGGTAATATGGGGAAGGCTACAAGGTGTATACAAAGGATGGTATACAGGTAATACAGGGAAGGCTACAAGGTGTATACTAAGGATGGTATATAGGTAATATGGGGAAGGCTACAAGGTGTATACAAAGGATGGTATACAGGTAATACAGGGAAGGCTACAAGGTGTATACTAAGGGTGGTATATAGGTAATATGGGGAAGGCTACAAGGTGTATACAAAGGATGGTATACAGGTAATACAGGGAAGGCTACAAGGTGTATACAAAGGATGGTATACAGGTAATACAGGGAAGGCTACAAGGTGTATACTAAGGGTGGTATACAGGTAATATGGGGAAAGATACAAGGTGTATACTAAGGGTGGTATACAGGTAATACAGGGAAGGCTACAAGGTGTATACTAAGGGTGGTATATAGGTAATATGGGGAAGGCTACAAGGTGTATACAAAGGATGGTATACAGGTAATACAGGGAAGGCTACAAGGTGTATACAAAGGATGGTATACAGGTAATACAGGGAAGGCTACAAGGTGTATACTAAGGGTGGTATACAGGTAATATGGGGAAAGATACAAGGTGTATACTAAGGGTGGTATACAGGTAATACGGGGAAGGCTACAAGGTGTATACTAAGGGTGGTATACAGGTAATATGGGGAAGGCTACAAGGTGTATACTAAGGATGGTATACAGGTAATACAGGGAAGGCTACAAGGTGTATACTAAGGGTGGTATACAGGTAATATGGGGAAGGCTACAAGGTGTATACTAAGGATGGTATACAGGTAATACGGGGAAGGCTACAAGGTGTATACTAAGGATGGTATACAGGTAATACGGGGAAGGCTACAAGGTGTATACTAAGGATGGTATACAGGTAATATGGGGAAGGCTACAAGGTATATACTAAGGGTGGTATACAGGTAATACGGGGAAGGATACAAGGTGTATACTAAGGATGGTATACAGGTAATACAGGGAAGGCTACAAGGTGTATACAAAGGATGGTATACAGGTAATATGGGGAAGGATACAAGGTATATACAAAGGATGGTATACAGGTAATACGGGGAAGGCTACAAGGTGTATACTAAGGATGGTATACAGGTAATATGGGGAAGGCTACAAGGTGTATACTAAGGATGGTATATAGGTAACATGGGGGAGGATACAAAGTATATACTAAGGGTGGTATACAGGTAATACAGGGAAGGCTACAAGGTGTATACTAAGGGTGGTATATAGGTAACATGGGGGAGGATACAAAGTATATACTAAGGGTGGTATACAGGTAATATGGGGAAGGCTACAAGGTGTATACAAAGGATGGTATACAGGTAATACAGGGAAGGCTACAAGGTATATACTAAGGGTGGTATACAGGTAACATGGGGAAGGCTACAAGGTGTATACTAATGATGGTATACAGGTAATACAGGGAAGGCTACAAGGTGTATACTAAGGATGGTATAGGTAACATGGGGGAGGATACAAAGTACATACTAAGGGTGGTATACAGGTAATATGGGGAAGGCTACAAGGTGTATACAAAGGATGGTATACAGGTAATACAGGGAAGGCTACAAGGTGTATACTAAGGATGGTATATAGGTAATATGGGGAAGGCTACAAGGTGTATACAAAGGATGGTATACAGGTAATACAGGGAAGGCTACAAGGTGTATACTAAGGGTGGTATATAGGTAATATGGGGAAGGCTACAAGGTGTATACAAAGGATGGTATACAGGTAATACAGGGAAGGCTACAAGGTGTATACAAAGGATGGTATACAGGTAATACAGGGAAGGCTACAAGGTGTATACTAAGGGTGGTATATAGGTAACATGGGGGAGGATACAAAGTATATACTAAGGGTGGTATACAGGTAATATGGGGAAGGCTACAAGGTGTATACAAAGGATGGTATACAGGTAATACAGGGAAGGCTACAAGGTGTATACTAAGGGTGGTATATAGGTAACATGGGGGAGGATACAAAGTATATACTAAGGGTGGTATACAGGTAATATGGGGAAAGATACAAGGTGTATACTAAGGGTGGTATACAGGTAATACGGGGAAGGCTACAAGGTGTATACTAAGGATGGTATACAGGTAATATGGGGAAGGCTACAAGGTATATACTAAGGATGGTATACAGGTAATATGGGGAAGGCTACAAGGTATTTACTAAGGATGGTATACAGGTAATATGGGGAAGGCTACAAGGTATATACTAAGGGTGGTATACGGGTAATACGGGGAAGGATACAAGGTGTATACTAAGGGTGGAATACAGGTAATATGGGGAAGGCTACAAGGTGTATACTAAGGGTGGTATACAGGTAATACGGGGAAGGCTACAAGGTATATACTAAGGATGGTATACAGGTAATACAGGGAAGGCTACAAGGTGTATACTAAGGATGGTATACAGGTAATACAGGGAAGGCTACAAGGTGTATACAAAGGATGGTATACAGGTAATATGGGGAAGAATACAAGGTATATACAAAGGATGGTATACAGGTAATACGGGGAAGGCTACAAGGTGTATACTAAGGATGGTATACAGGTAATATGGGGAAGGCTACAAGGTGTATACTAAGGATGGTATACAGGTAATACGGGGAAGGCTACAAGGTGTATACTAAGGATGGTATACAGGTAATATGGGGAAGGCTACAAGGTATATACCAAGGATGGTATACAGGTAATACGGGGAAGGCTACAAGGTGTATACTAAGGATGGTATACAGGTAATACAGGGAAGGCTACAAGGTATATACTAAGGATGGTATACAGGTAATACAGGGAAGGCTACAAGGTATATACTAAGGATGGTATACAGGTAATACGGGGAAGGCTACAAGGTGTATACTAAGGATGGTATACAGGTAATACAGGGAAGGCTACAAGGTATATACTAAGGATGGTATACAGGTAATACGGGGAAGGCTACAAAGTATATACTAAGGGTGGTATACAGGTAATACGGGGAAGGCTACAAGGTGTATACTAAGGATGGTATACAGGTAATACGGGGAAGGCTACAAGGTGTATACAAAGGATGGTATACAGGTAATACGGGGAAGGCTACAAGGTGTATACTAAGGATGGTATACAGGTAACATGGGGAAGGCTACAAGGTATATACAAAGGATGGTATACAGGTAATACAGGGAAGGCTACAAGGTATATACTAATGGGTGGTATACAGGTAATACGGGGAAGGCTGCAAGGTATATACAAAGGATGGTATACAGGTAATACAGGGAAGGCTACAAGGTATATACTAAGGGTGGTATATAGGTAATACGGGGAAGGCTACAAGGTATATACTAAGGATGGTATACAGGTAATATGGGGAAGGCTACAAGGTATATACTAATGGTGGTATACAGGTAATACGGGGAAGGATACAAGGTGTATACTAAGGGTGGTATACAGGTAATATGGGGAAGGCTACAAGGTGTATACTAAGGATGGTATACAGGTAATACAGGGAAGGCTACAAGGTGTATACTAAGGGTGGTATACAGGTAATACGGGGAAGGCTACAAGGTATATACTAAGGATGGTATACAGGTAATACAGGGAAGGCTACAAGGTGTATACTAAGGATGGTATACAGGTAATACAGGGAAGGCTACAAGGTATATACTAAGGATGGTATACAGGTAATACAGGGAAGGCTACAAGGTATATACTAAGGATGGTATACAGGTAATACAGGGAAGGCTACAAGGTATATACTAAGGATGGTATACAGGTAATACGGGGAAGGCTACAAAGTATATACTAAGGGTGGTATACAGGTAATACGGGGAAGGCTACAAGGTGTATACTAAGGATGGTATACAGGTAATACGGGGAAGGCTACAAGGTGTATACAAAGGATGGTATACAGGTAATACGGGGAAGGCTACAAGGTGTATACTAAGGATGGTATACAGGTAATACGGGGAAGTCTACAAGGTGTATACTAAGGATGGTATACAGGTAATACGGGGAAGGCTACAAGGTGTATACTAAGGATGGTATATAGGTAACATGGGGAAGGCTACAAGGTATATACAAAGGATGGTATACAGGTAATACAGGGAAGGCTACAAGGTATATACTAATGGGTGGTATACAGGTAATACGGGGAAGGCTGCAAGGTGTATACTAAGGATGGTATACAGGTAATACAGGGAAGGCTACAAGGTATATACTAAGGGTGGTATACAGGTAATACGGGGAAGGATACAAGGTATATACTAAGGATGGTATACAGGTAATATGGGGAAGGCTACAAGGTATATACTAAGGATGGTATACAGGTAATATGGGGAAGGCTACAAGGTATATACTAAGGATGGTATACAGGTAATATGGGGAAGGCTACAAGGTATATACTAATGGTGGTATACAGGTAATACGGGGAAGGATACAAGGTGTATACTAAGGGTGGTATACAGGTAATATGGGGAAGGCTACAAGGTGTATACTAAGGGTGGTATACAGGTAATACGGGGAAGGCTACAAGGTATATACTAAGGATGGTATACAGGTAATACAGGGAAGGCTACAAGGTGTATACTAAGGATGGTATACAGGTAATACAGGGAAGGCTACAAGGTGTATACAAAGGATGGTATACAGGTAATATGGGGAAGGATACAAGGTGTATACTAAGGGTGGTATACAGGTAATACGGGGAAGGCTACAAGGTATATACTAAGGATGGTATACAGGTAATACAGGGAAGGCTACAAGGTGTATACAAAGGATGGTATACAGGTAATACGGGGAAGGCTACAAGGTGTATACTAAGGATGGTATACAGGTAATACAGGGAAGGCTACAAGGTATATACTAATGGGTGGTATACAGGTAATACGGGGAAGGCTGCAAGGTATATACAAAGGATGGTATACAGGTAATACGGGGAAGGCTACAAGGTATATACTAAGGGTGGTATATAGGTAATACGGGGAAGGCTACAAGGTATATACTAAGGATGGTATACAGGTAATACGGGGAAGGCTACAAGGTATATACTAAGGGTGGTATACAGGTAATATGGGGAAGGCTACAAGGTATATACTAAGGATGGTATACAGGTAATACGGGGAAGGCTACAAGGTATATACTAAGGATGGTATACAGGTAATATGGGGAAGGCTACAAGGTATATACTAAGGATGGTATACAGGTAATATGGGGAAGGCTACAAGGTGTATACTAATGGTGGTATACAGGTAATACGGGGAAGGATACAAGGTGTATACTAAGGGTGGTATACAGGTAATACGGGGAAGGCTACAAGGTGTATACTAAGGGTGGTATACAGGTAATACGGGGAAGGCTACAAGGTGTATACTAAGGATGGTATACAGGTAATACGGGGAAGGCTACAAGGTGTATACTAAGGATGGTATACAGGTAATACGGGGAAGGCTACAAGGTGTATACAAAGGATGGTATACAGGTAATACGGGGAAGGATACAAGGTATATACAAAGGATGGTATACAGGTAATACGGGGAAGGCTACAAGGTGTATACTAAGGGTGGTATACAGGTAATACGGGGAAGGCTACAAGGTGTATACTAAGGGTGGTATACAGGTAATACGGGGAAGGCTACAAGGTGTATACTAAGGGTGGTATACAGGTAATACGGGGAAGGCTACAAGGTGTATACTAAGGATGGTATACAGGTAATACGGGGAAGGCTACAAGGTGTATACTAAGGGTGGTATACAGGTAATACGGGGAAGGCTACAAGGTGTATACTAAGGATGGTATATAGGTAACATGGGGAAGGCTACAAGGTATATACAAAGGATGGTATACAGGTAATACAGGGAAGGCTACAAGGTATATACTAATGGGTGGTATACAGGTAATACGGGGAAGGCTGCAAGGTATATACAAAGGATGGTATACAGGTAATACAGGGAAGGCTACAAGGTATATACTAAGGGTGGTATACAGGTAATACGGGGAAGGATACAAGGTATATACTAAGGATGGTATACAGGTAATATGGGGAAGGCTACAAGGTATATACTAAGGATGGTATACAGGTAATATGGGGAAGGCTACAAGGTATATACTAATGGTGGTATACAGGTAATACGGGGAAGGATACAAGGTGTATACTAAGGGTGGTATACAGGTAATATGGGGAAGGCTACAAGGTGTATACTAAGGGTGCTATACAGGTAATACGGGGAAGGCTACAAGGTATATACTAAGGATGGTATACAGGTAATACAGGGAAGGCTACAAGGTGTATACAAAGGATGGTATACAGGTAATATGGGGAAGGATACAAGGTGTATACTAAGGATGGTATACAGGTAATACGGGGAAGGCTACAAGGTATATACTAATGGGTGGTATACAGGTAATACGGGGAAGGCTGCAAGGTATATACAAAGGATGGTATACAGGTAATACGGGGAAGGCTACAAGGTATATACAAAGGATGGTATACAGGTAATACGGGGAAGGCTACAAGGTATATACTAAGGGTGGTATATAGGTAATACGGGGAAGGCTACAAGGTATATACTAAGGATGGTATACAGGTAATACGGGGAAGGCTACAAGGTATATACTAAGGGTGGTATATAGGTAATACGGGGAAGGCTACAAGGTATATACTAAGGATGGTATACAGGTAATACGGGGAAGGCTACAAGGTATATACTAAGGGTGGTATATAGGTAATACGGGGAAGGCTACAAGGTATATACTAAGGATGGTATACAGGTAATACGGGGAAGGCTACAAGGTATATACTAAGGAT
Organism: Leptodactylus fuscus; assembly: GCF_031893055.1. Taxonomy (NCBI): domain Eukaryota; kingdom Metazoa; phylum Chordata; class Amphibia; order Anura; family Leptodactylidae; genus Leptodactylus; species Leptodactylus fuscus. The sequence goes on along the minus strand of NC_134274.1, from coordinate 2,030,475 downwards.
GGTATACAGGTAATATGGGGAAGGCTACAAGGTATATACTAAGGATGGTATACAGGTAATATGGGGAAGGCTACAAGGTGTATACTAATGGTGGTATACAGGTAATACGGGGAAGGATACAAGGTGTATACTAAGGGTGGTATACAGGTAATACGGGGAAGGCTACAAGGTATATACTAAGGGTGGTATATAGGTAATACGGGGAAGGCTACAAGGTATATACTAAGGATGGTATACAGGTAATACGGGGAAGGCTACAAGGTATATACTAAGGGTGGTATATAGGTAATACGGGGAAGGCTACAAGGTATATACTAAGGATGGTATACAGGTAATACGGGGAAGGCTACAAGGTATATACTAAGGGTGGTATATAGGTAATACGGGGAAGGCTACAAGGTATATACTAAGGATGGTATACAGGTAATACGGGGAAGGCTACAAGGTATATACTAAGGATGGTATACAGGTAATATGGGGAAGGCTACAAGGTATATACTAAGGATGGTATACAGGTAATATGGGGAAGGCTACAAGGTGTATACTAATGGTGGTATACAGGTAATACGGGGAAGGATACAAGGTGTATACTAAGGGTGGTATACAGGTAATATGGGGAAGGCTACAAGGTGTATACTAAGGATGGTATACAGGTAATACGGGGAAGGCTACAAGGTGTATACTAAGGATGGTATACAGGTAATACGGGGAAGGCTACAAGGTGTATACTAAGGGTGGTATACAGGTAATACGGGGAAGGCTACAAGGTGTATACTAAGGATGGTATACAGGTAATATGGGGAAGGCTACAAGGTATATACTAAGGGTGGTATATAGGTAATACGGGGAAGGCTACAAGGTGTATACTAAGGGTGGTATACAGGTAATACGGGGAAGGCTACAAGGTGTATACTAAGGATGGTATACAGGTAATATGGGGAAGGCTACAAGGTGTATACTAAGGATGGTATACAGGTAATACGGGGAAGGCTACAAGGTGTATACTAATGGTGGTATACAGGTAATACGGGGAAGGATACAAGGTGTATACTAAGGGTGGTATACAGGTAATATGGGGAAGGCTACAAGGTGTATACTAAGGATGGTATACAGGTAATACGGGGAAGGCTACAAGGTGTATACTAAGGATGGTATACAGGTAATACGGGGAAGGCTACAAGGTGTATACTAAGGGTGGTATACAGGTAATACGGGGAAGGCTACAAGGTGTATACTAAGGATGGTATACAGGTAATATGGGGAAGGCTACAAGGTATATACTAAGGGTGGTATATAGGTAATACGGGGAAGGCTACAAGGTGTATACTAAGGGTGGTATACAGGTAATACGGGGAAGGCTACAAGGTGTATACTAAGGATGGTATACAGGTAATATGGGGAAGGCTACAAGGTGTATACTAAGGGTGGTATACAGGTAATACGGGGAAGGCTACAAGGTGTATACTAAGGATGGTATATAGATAATATGGGGAAGGCTACAAGGTGTATACTAAGGGTGGTATACAGGTAATACGGGGAAGTCTACAAGGTGTATACTAAGGATGGTATACAGGTAATATGGGGAAGGCTACAAGGTATATACTAAAGATGGTATACAGGTAATACGGGGAAGGCTACAAGGTGTATACTAAGGATGGTATACAGGTAATATGGGGAAGGCTACAAGGTATATACTAAAGATGGTATACAGGTAATACGGGGAAGGCTACAAGGTATATACTAAGGATGGTATACAGGTAATACGGGGAAGGCTACAAGGTGTATACTAAGGATGGTATATAGGTAATACGGGGAAGGATACAAGGTGTATACTAAGGGTGGTATACAGGTAATACGGGGAAGGCTACAAGGTGTATACAAAGGATGGTATACAGGTAATACAGGGAAGGCTACAAGGTGTATACTAAGGATGGTATATAGGTAACATGGGGAAGGCTACAAAGTATATACTAAGGACGGTATATAGGTAATACGGGGAAGGCTACAAGGTATATACTAAGGGTGGTATATAGGTAACATGGGGAAGGCTACAAAGTATATACTAAGGACGGTATACAGGTAATACAGGGAAGGCTACAAGGTATATACAAAGGATGGTATATAGGTAATACGGGGAAGGCTACAAGGTATATACTAAGGGTGGTATATAGGTAACATGGGGAAGGCTACAAAGTATATACTAAGGACGGTATACAGGTAATACAGGGAAGGCTACAAGGTATATACAAAGGATGGTATATAGGTAATACGGGGAAGGCTACAAGGTATATACTAAAGATGGTATACAGGTAATACAGGGAAGGCTACAAGGTATATACTAAAGATGGTATACAGGTAATACAGGGAAGGCTACAAGGTATATACTAAAGATGGTATACAGGTAATACGGGGAAGGCTACAAGGTATATACTAAGGGTGGTATATAGGTAACATGGGGAAGGCTACAAGGTATATACTAAAGATGGTATACAGGTAATACAGGGAAGGCTACAAGGTATATACTAAAGATGGTATACAGGTAATACGGGGAAGGCTACAAGGTATATACTAAGGGTGGTATATAGGTAATACGGGGAGGATGGTATACAGGTAATGCAGGGAAGGCTACAAGGTGCATACTAAGGATGGTATACAGGTAATATGGGGAAGGCTACAAGGTGTATACTAAGGGTGGTATACAGGTAATACAGGGAAGGCTACAAGGTGTATACTAAGGATGGTATACAGGTAATACGGGGAAGGCTACAAGGTGTATACTAAGGATGGTATATAGGTAATATGGGGAAGGCTACAAGGTGTATACTAAGGGTGGTATACAGGTAATACGGGGAAGTCTACAAGGTGTATACTAAGGATGGTATACAGGTAATATGGGGAAGGCTACAAGGTATATACTAAAGATGGTATACAGGTAATACAGGGAAGGCTACAAGGTATATACTAAAGATGGTATACAGGTAATACAGGGAAGGCTACAAGGTGTATACTAAGGATGGTATATAGGTAATACAGGGAAGGCTACAAGGTGTATACTAAGGATGGTATATAGGTAATACAGGGAAGGCTACAAGGTGTATACTAAGGATGGTATACAGGTAACACGGGGAAGGCTACAAGGTGTATACTAAGGATGGTATACAGGTAACACGGGGAAGGCTACAAGGTGTATACTAAGGATGGTATACAGGTAACACGGGGAAGGCTACAAGGTATATACTAAGGGTGGTATATAGGTAATACGGGGAAGGCTACAAGGTGTATACTAAGGATGGTATACAGGTAATACGGGGAAGGCTACAAGGTGTATACTAAGGATGGTATATAGGTAGTACGGGGAAGGCTACAAGGTGTATACTAAGGATGGTATATAGGTAGTACGGGGAAGGCTACAAAGTATATACTAAGGGTGGTATACACGTAATACGGGGAAGGCTACAAGGTGTATACTAAGGGTGGTATATAGGTAGTACGGGGAAGGCTACAAAGTATATACTAAGGGTGGTATACAGGTAGTACGGGGAAGGCTACAAAGTATATACTAAGGGTGGTATACAGGTAGTATGGAGAAGGCCACACATAGTAACAGGAGGGACCAATGACAATATTTGTGCAATTGAAGTTTTATTTATTATTCTTATTATTCTTTACAATATTTTGGAGTTTGGTGTAACATTCCCAATAACACTGATTTACTAAACACACAATTCTACCAGTTTTTTTTTACAGGTTTTTTATGACGTCCAACATGATGTACAATTGACAGGTCACCTATAGTCTCCAGGTCAGTATACGGATTGTATATGGTTGTATATAGATTGATACAATCTTATATAATCTATTGAATTGAATTCTAATTTCTTTTATGTTTTAACAGCTTCAAAAAAAATCAGATCAGAGAGATTTCTTTCCCGTCTTCATGTTTCGGCATACAGTGCTGTATACGGCGTCGGTGTCTTGTAGGGTCAACGTCATCTCACAGTCCCATAGAATCAATTGTCTCACGGAATAAAGTCACACAAGGACACAAGAAGGTAAGATTTAGTCCTGTATATAAGGAATGTTCCCGGTTCCGGTTCATCGTCTTGGAGTCAGATTGGGTACTGGGATAATGGCCCATAGAGTCATACACAGACCCCTATATATTATCCCCTATATATATTATCCCCCTATATATATATCCACCCTCTAGATTGTCAGATCAGAATCTTCTTTTATCTCCTTTGCCAAAGTAAAACACTCTGTTTCCCATAAGAAGATAACGGAATGTTCACGGTCTGGATAGGAGACCATTGTCTGGTAAGGAGTCTCAGGCCGTGATATTATACGACCCCAATGGTGGAAAGACCCGGGACCGACAACTAATATCCATGGTCACTAAGTAGATCCCAGGGTCCAAAGGGTTTTTAAGCATCTGAGATGTTATGTAAATGGTTGCAGAAGTCTCCACACCCCGCTGTCCATGACTCTGTAACATGAGGCTCCATTGCCCATAGTATGTCTTGGCCCGTGGACTCCTTCGGTGCTCGCACCCCGTTGTGCTCCTGGCAGGGTGTGACACATACAAGGTTTTGTGTACTAGACAGGACTTCTCTTCTCTCCTCTACAACATATTTGCTTTTTTTGCCTCTGACCCCATTTCTACAATTTTTTACATTTTTCCTGTGGTGACACAATCCTCCGGGGCATCGATTTTGTCTGCAGAAGCCGCGTGTCCTGTAGTCTGGATCATGTGTCGCGCATTTCTACACATCCCCTCTGACACCACCGGCGGGTGCACAACATGGCTACGCATCTCACCTTGAGGACATTCCTGGTTTTTCTGAATACATACAAAGTATTTACTATGTTTTTGACTTTTTACCTCCCCCAAACTCCCTGTCACTTGTCACTGCCCTCCTGTCAATCTTCTTGAAATTAACTTATCCTCTTATATTACATTAGCTGAGAGAGTGAAGGATAGTGGAGAGATAAGTCGGGGTGGAGCAAAACTTCAAGAACTGTGAGATAAGTCGGAGTGGGGAAAAACTTCAAGAACTGAGAGATAAGTCGGAGTGGGGAAAAACTTCAAGAACTGTGAGATAAGTCGGAGTGGGGAAAAACTTCAAGAACTGTGAGATAAGTCGGAGTGGGGAAAAACTTCAAGAACTGTGAGATAAGTCGGAGTGGGGAAAAACTTCAAGAACTGTGAGATAAGTCAGGGTGGGGAAAAACTTCAAGAACTGTGAGATAAGTCGGGGTGGGGAAAAACTTCAAGAACTGTGAGATAAGTCAGGGTGGGGAAAAACTTCAAGAACTGTGAGATAAGTCAGGGTGGGGAAAAACTTCAAGAACTGTGAGATAAGTCAGGGTGGGGAAAAACTTCAAGAACTGTGAGATAAGTCGGGGTGGGAAAAAACTTCAAGAACTGTGAGATAAGTCGGGGTGGAGCAAAACTTCAAGAACTGTGAGATAAGTCGGGGTGGAGCAAAACTTCAAGAACTGTGAGATAAGTCGGGGTGGGGAAAAACTTCAAGAACTGAGATTAGTCGGAGTGGGGAAAAACTTCAAGAACTGTGAGATAAGTCAGGTTGGGGAAAAAACTTCAAGAACTGTGAGATAAGTCAGGGTGGGGAAAAACTTCAAGAACTGTGAGATAAGTCAGGGTGGGGAAAAACTTCAAGAACTGTGAGATAAGTCAGGGTGGGGAAAAACTTCAAGAACTGTGAGATAAGTCAGGGTGGGGAAAAACTTCAAGAACTGTGAGATAAGTCGGAGTGGGGAAAAACTTCAAGAACTGTGAGATAAGTCGGGGTGGAGCAAAATTTCAAGAAATGTGAGATAAGTCGGGGTGGTAGAGTAGAGCAAGGGGTAACGGGGTTACTCGAGGTATGCAAAAGTAACTGCACAATAATAAATAATCAATACATCAAGGGGTGTGGCTACTCACAATCTAAACAATAATAGATCGGATAAGCAGGGGTGGGGCAATGCATCAGGGGTGTGGCTACTCAGGATCTAAAAAAGCAATGGATGAGATAATCTTGGGTGGGGTAAAGCATCAAGAGGTGTGGCTAGGATTCTAAAGAGCAATGGATGACATAAGATGACTTGAGGCAATGCATTAATGATGATACTCAGGATCCAAGGAGCAATAGATAAGCTGGGGTGGAACAGTGCATTAAGGGGTGTGGTTACTCAGGATCTGAAAAACATTGAGATAATTGGAGGTGTGGTACTTACTAAAGGGGTGTGGCTAAGAATCTAACCCAATGGATGAAATATGATATGAGGTGGGACAATGTGTCAAGGGGTGTGATTAGAGATCTAAAGAACAAATTTGGAGATAAGCGGGGGTGGGACATTGCATTAAGTGGTGTGGGTATTGATTTAATGAGCAATAGATTAGATAATCTGGGGTGGGGAATTACATTATTTGTGTGACCCAGGATCGAAGGATCACTGGAGGAATAAGCTGGGGTGGGGCAATGCATTGCTTGTGTGACCCAGGATCTTAGGATCAATGGGGGGTGGATACTCTGGGGCGGGGTGTTGCATTAATGGTGCGGCTTAGGATCCAAGGGGCAATAGATGAGATGTGCCGGAACAATGTATCGGGGTTGTGGCGACTCAGGCTCTAATGAATAATGGAGGAGATAACTCAGGATTATATAAAGTCTGCAGACGGTAGCTCGGCAGATACGGTGCGACATGCTAATGCCGGCTACAATTAAACTCAGGAAATTTTTAAGGTTACTTTGCCTTTAATGATGAGGACCTGCAACAGGATGTTCAGGACCAGGAGACCGATCCTCATTCAGGAAAATGTCACCAATTAAAAAATAATTCATGCAAATTGTATCTCATTATGACAGAAGTAAACTCTGTATCCAGATGAGGATCAGCCCGCGGTGATACGTGCGCAGCGACGGCGGATTGTTATGGAGTTGTGTTATTATCCACATTTACCTGCCGGTGGGTGGAAGGGGTTAATAATGAGTTCTCCTCGGTAATGAGAACAGCAAAGATGTCTGAACCCTCCGAAAGTAGAAGATGAGAAAGGAAGTAAGAACAGAAGAAGTGATGTATCATATGGATAAAAGTAACTAATAGTAAAAAACTGGAAAATTCTACTCAGGGATATATATATATGTAAATATAAGAGTAATTTGCATATTATACAGGATTGTATCATTCCTAAATATCATTGCTATAAGACGTCTCAGTAATTCCACCCAATGGTCCATTATGTACATGAGGAGTAACCGCACGTCTGACCATTATAGGACTTGTATTCTGCAGATTCTCTCTCTCTGATCCGCGGTTCTCCCTGACCTCGTGACTGGAGATTCGCAGCAATGATGTCTCTGACTGTCAGCACAAGGAAGACACAGGAGATTCTGCTCCACAACTCTGACTCAGGAGCATGAGTGGGATTATACAGGACATTCCAGGAGTTACTGTGTAAATGAAGCACTTGGGCTGCAATAGAAACTTCCTATGTAGCTGCAGCAGTCTCTTCTGTTCCTCGGTCTCTCTTCTTTCATCAGTTCAAACTTCTGTGTAATCCAACACGTCATTGAGCTTCAGGCCCTCTAAAGCAGGACAGATTCAGCAGAGAATTCAGAGTGAATGTCAGATTTGGAGGAAAGTAGAGGAGATATGATAAGTGGAGAAAGAAGCATTTTTCCATGATAGGATATATTACAAAGTTTCTTATATTCACTTACACTATCGATTTATGCAAAGTTTGTTGAAGTGACTGACTATTGATGGGTCTGGGTCAAACACTCCACTTTTACAGATCATGTGACAATTTGTGGGTGTGACCATACGACAGGACGTGTACTAATCTATCAGGGCTCTCCGTTACCTCCTGAAGTCTATAGAATGCCCCAACTACAACCTGCCATTATGTGGCCGGGGATCGGCGCTCGCTACACCCGTACCAATGTATTCACATAACCTATATGGGATACTATATGAATAGTCAATGCTGGTTAACATTCCGGACCCGCGCCCCTCCCCCGCCCTTTGTAGAACATTCTCTCCCACTTATCTCACATCGTACATGTTATAAATTGCAGGTTTCTTCCAATGAGAGATATATAGTCATCAAATTCAATTGTACAACAAGACGAGGGAAAAACACGAGGTGCGCCGAGTATTTTTCTCTTGCTCCTGTCTCGCTATTGCTTATGCATTGCCCCCCAGGCCTTGTCAGTGCAGCGATCTGCTATGTGTCACCCTGTCTAATTCCACCCCATCATCAAATGTCATCCGGTTACTCCACAACAGTTTGGAACAAGAATTGTCTCGTTCCTGAAGAAGCTGTTGATAAAGAAAAGGGAGATTCAGCATTATTTGTGCGCGGCTGCGGCCTGAGCAGGTGATTAGCGGCCGCCTGGAGACGCTCCGGACTGCAGGCACTATAAGGAGCGAAGAAAGACGAGGAGTGTTATAGAGAGGGCAACGTGTGCAAGGGATGGCGGCACAACGGGGGCAGAACTCAGAGGATTAATACATGTTACCCCCCCTATACTATTATATACAGGAGGGGGCGCTACAAAATGTCATGTGACCATCTACTATCTGTATTATCTATAATCTATCTATCTATCTATCTATCTATCTATCTATCTCCTATCTATCTATCTATCTATCTATCTATCTATCTCCTATCTATCTATCTATCTATCTATCTATCTATCTATCTATCTCCTATCTATCTATCTATCTATCTATCTCCTATCTATCTATCTATCTATCTATCTATCTATCTATCTATCTATCTCTCCTATCTATCTATCTATCTATCTATCTATCTATCTATCTATCTATCTATCTATCTATCTATCTATCTATCTATCTCTCCTATCTATCTATCTATCTATCTATCTATCTATCTATCTCCTATCTATCTATCTATCTATCTATCTATCTATCTATCTATCTATATCCTATCTATCTATCTATCTATATCCTATCTATCTATCTATCTATCTATCTATCTATCTATCTATATCCAATCTATCTATCTATCTATCTATCTATCTATCTATCTATCTATCTATCTATCTATATCCTATCTATCTATCTATATCCTATCTATCTATCTATCTATCTATCTATCTATCTATCTATCTATATCCTATCTATCTATCTATCTATCTATCTATCTATCAATCTATCTCCTATCTATCTAAATATCTATTTATCTATCTATCTATCTCCTATCTATCTATCTATCTATCTATCTATCTATCGATCTATCTATCTAGCATACACGTGTTATATAGCATACAGATGACATATAGAATACAGGTAACATATAGAGTACAGGTGTTATATAGAATACAGGTGTTATATAGTATACAGGTGACATATAGCATACAGGAGTTATATAGAATACAGGTGACATAAAGAATACAGGTGTTATATAGAATACAGTTGTTATATAGAATACGTGTGACATATAGCATACAGGTGACATATGGAATACAGGTGACATATAGAGTACAGGTGTTATATAGAATACAGGTGACATATAGAGTACAGGTGACATATAGAATACAGGTGTTATATAGAATACAGGTGTTACATAGAGTACAGTTGTTATATAGAATACGGGTGACATATAGCATACAGGTGACATATGGAATACAGGTGTTATATTCACTCACCGGCCACTTTATTAGGTACACCTGTCCAACTACTCGTTAACACTTAATTTCTAATCAGCCAATCACATGGCGGCAACTCAGTGCATTTAGGCATGTAGACATGGCCAAGACAATCTCCTGCAGTTCAAACCGAGCATCAGTATGGGGGGGAAGAAAGGTGATTTGAGTGCCTTTGAACGTGGCATGGTTGTTGGTGCCAGAAGGGCTGGTCTGAGTATTTCAGAAACTGCTGATCTACTGGGATTTTCACGCACAACCATCTCTAGGGTTTACAGAGAATGGTCCGAAAAAGAAAAAACATCCAGTGAGCGGCAGTTCTGTGGGCGGAAATGCGTTG